>NW_020173198.1:6248339-6273816 GCF_003031525.2 Neophocaena asiaeorientalis asiaeorientalis
GACTCAGGGCAGCCCAGAGTGGGCCGCGATTCTGCAGCGCCCCCTGCCATCCTGAGGCCGCACTGCGCCCCAGCCCATCCTGCGCGGCGCTTTTAGGTGGTATCGCTCAGCACCTGCTGCCGCCCTGAGGCCACCCTGCACCCTGCATTCCAGCTGGGTCTGTGTGGCACCTTCCTCAAGCACCTCGCAGCGTCTCCTGCCGCCCTGTTACTGCCCAGCGCCTTCCATTCTGGTCCAGTTGGGCGCCCTCCCGCCCCCACCATCAAGAGAAATCCCAAGTAGCCTCCTGCCCCTGGCTTCCTCCTGACGTGGATGGAGCCTGAGGCTACTTCAGTGCCCACCTGGGCAGCAGGGCTGTTCAGGCAGGCCGCTCATCCTTTAGTCTCTTCAGCTGTCTTTTTATAGGCATTCACGCTGAAAACAAGACACAAGCTTAAAAAATTGCAACTGGGAGGGACCTTGGGGTACCTCTGTCACAGGCCCCTTGAGTAGGGAAGGACACAGACAGGGGAAGCGGTCGCTCTTGCTCAGAGCTGCTCAGACTTTCCAATGCTAATCGCGTTCACGTGCAGATTCTAATTCACTAGGGGTGGGATGGGGCTTGGGAATTTGGATTTCTCAGGTGATGCTTCTGTTGCTGGTCCAAGGACCACACTTTGAGTTAGCAAGGGGCACTTGCCCAAGTGAGTGGTTCAGTATTTGGGGAGGGCAATTTAAAGAAAATCGTCTTTTAAAATCTCAACTGTTTTTTATTTTCTGACAATACATCCTCATAGTTAAGAACTCAAAAGATAAAGAGAAAATGGACGTCTTTCCATAATCTGCAACCCCCACTAAATACCGGTAACATAGTTACCAGTATGTATATATAATGATGTACATACTATTCTTTAATTTAACTTTGTTTTAATGACAACACATTGCACAGTTAGGTTCTCATTGTAAAATAAAGCCAGCTTTTTCACTTCATGATATATTATGTGTAACTTTCCTTGCCAATAACTACATTTACCCAAGTATTCCTTTCACATAACTTATTTAATCGATCTATTGATATAGTTTAAGATTTCCTCTAATTTTTCACTAATATAAATTATTCTGTAAAATATCATGTACATCTCTGACTATTTCCTTGGGATAAATTTCTACTGGTGTATTTTTTTTTTTTCTGTCAATGTACTTACCCAGTTTAATTGGTACAACAAAAAGAACAGTTAAGAGAAAAGGGCAGGCTACAAAACAATATATAGAATAATAGAATATATATCAAAATATTTAAAAAGAGGTTATCTCTTGGGGTAAAATTACAATTGAATTTTACTTATTTGTGTTTTCTTGTGAAAAAATATATATATATACACACATATCACCTGTGCCATAAAAATAAGAATGTTTTTACAAGATGGGAGCTAGTTGAAGTCAGGGATAAGACTTAAAATCAGCTCTACATCACCATAGGATATAATGAATTTAGGCTGGATTGGCTTCTTTTTAAAAATCCAGTTAAAATTTATATACAGTGAAATGTACAGATTTTACAGGTTCAATGAGTTTTGATAAAGGTATACACTATGTACCATCACCCTAATCAATATATAGATTACCCCAGAAAGTTCCCTCAGCTCCTTTTTACTCACTTCCCACATAGGCAACCAGTGTTTCCTATGGCAATAATAGATTAATTTTTTTGGTTCTTAAATTTCATGTAAATGGAGTCACATAGTATGTACTCTTTTGTGGCTGGTTTTCTTTCCTGAAATCAGTTCTGGCTTTTGTTTTTCCACTATGCCATCACTGCTTCTGCTTACTGAGTTATTATTACCCCAGTTTTACAGATGATGGGACTGAGACTCAGAAAGCTGAAGTTTACCATTTGTAAGTAAGTGGTAGAGCCAAGATGTGCATTCAAGTCTGCTCTGTAGAATACAAAGCCTACACACTTACCCACAAAGCTTCATGAGAATCTTGCTGTGAGTGGGACCAACCCTCATCCTCCCAGGCCCCACATGAAGAATGACGAAAAGTCCTTGCCTGGAATGGCTGAGATGCAGAGAAGCCCCTCACTTCCTAGGCCATGGGGCAACGAGCCTTCTGTCAAGGTGCTTGCATAAGGCATAGTTGATCGAAGTTGTAAAAATCGTCTTTGGTACAGGGTGGTGTTGTCTCTGAACCATCTCTGTCATCATTAGACCATAGGCAACTTCTTTTCCCTTTGGAAGCATCATGTCCATATTTATGAAATATATCTACAATCTACTTCTCATTACCTCTGGGGCCACCACTGTGCTCCAATCCATCATTTCTCTTACCTGGACCGTTGCCATAGCCCCCTAACTAGTCTCACTGAGTCTGTCCTCTACAGCCTGTTGTCAATTCATTACCCAAAGGGATGCTATTCAATTAGTCAGATCATGTCACCCTTCTGTTTAAACCCATTCAATGGTTTTTTACTTCATTCAGAGTAAAAACCAAAGCCTTCATGTCACCTACAAGGTCCTCCATGACCTGACCCCTGTTATCATCCTTCCCTTATCTCTTACCACCCTTACTCTGGCTCATTCTGCTTCTTCCTCATTGAACTCCATGTTGTTTCTTGTATAAGACCGACACTCCTGCTTCAGGGTTTGCTATCTGAACTGCTCTCTCTCTCTCTCCACACACACACACACACACACACACACACACACACACACACACAGTCACTTAGATACTTCCGTGGATTATCCCCTTGCCTCCTTCAAGTCTTTGAGTTATTGTTTTTCTATCAGTTAGAACTTCCCTGGTTACCCTATTTAAAATCACAATGTTTGGACTTCCCTAGTGGTCCAGTGGTAAAGAATCCTCCTTCCAATGTGGTGGGTGCGGGTTCAATCCCTGGTCGGGGAGCTAAGGTCCCCCATGCCTCGGGGCCAAAAAACCAAAACATAAAAACAGAAGCAATATTGTAACAAATTCAATAAAGACTTTTTAAAAATAAAATAAAATCACAATATTTCCTATCATTCCAAATGCCTCCTACCTGCCTTCCTGTGTTATTTTCTTGTATGGCAGGCCCAGTTAAGAACAGGAGGATTGCCACGCTTACCCCACAGCTGATTCCAGGTGCACCAGTTGTGCAACATTGCTATGGCAACTGATAACTGGTACTACTTCACTCAAACAGGAGCTTTGAAAGACCCAAACATTTCAGGACTACTGGGACTAGTGACAGGCTTAGCAGCAAGAGCTTAGAGCCTGGGAAATGCAACCACAGGGGCCAAGTTCAGAGAACATTAAAATCACACTCAAAATCAGCTATTCCTTCCTCAATGCTACTGGAAGCTTGTGGCTAGAATTAGTCTTGGTAAAGTCACTTGGTTTCAGTTAACAGAAATAGACTCAAATTAGCATAAGCAAAACCAAAAAAATTATTAAATGGATGCAGGCAGAAGTCTTTTTAACAGGATCTGAAGAAACACAAATAAGGCCTCAGGAGAGTGGGAACCAGGAACGTTCTGGATCTCTCAGGAGGAGGATTTTGTGGGCTTTCTTGGGTTCTCAAACCCCTTCTCAGTGTCAGCGGAGGCCAAGAAGAATTTGATTAGCCACTAGTATGCAGATGAGCAAGACTTTTGGGATCTGTTGTCTTCATGCCTGGTCCAGTCGGCTAGCACCATGAGGGTAGGATTAAACATGGCAGTACATGTCCCCCGCTATGGGTGGATGGGCAATTCTCAGAGAATGTGGCTATAAGTGAAGAAGAAACCTTAAAATGAAGTGAGCCAACACATCCTTTTCTGTTAATAGTACTACTTCTAGGCCATTTAGGAAAAGACAACATTAGATAAGATTTACACTGTCCCCTAAATGCACAGATTTTATAGATTTGCTTGCCCGAAACACTGGTATAGTGGTCATCTGTTTTCTTTCTTTTTTCATCAACACTTATTTCCTCTTATTCTGGAGACATCCTGAATATCCTTTGGAGACCAATTCATCCTCCTTTCCTAGTACTTGAAACTGTGGTTCAAGCTGGGTTGATCACACCTCTGGCTCTAGGTCTAGCCAATCCGCTTATCTTATCATTCAGGTCACAGTGTTTTGCTCAGGAGTGGGCATGGGCCCCAATTCAATCCAATGAGAGTCAGGCCCACCCAGGACATTTTCTGAAAGATTGAAAAGGAGAACTCCTTTTACTGTTGGCGCTAACAGCAGAAAGAATTGTGTAATCTAAGAACTGTTGGGAGAATCACATGGGACCTGGGAGAAAAGGAGAGCTGAGAGATGGAGAGTGTTCCAGCCCTGATGATAAAATGTGAGTCCCTGGACCCAGCACTACCTGAAGCTGGGTATACCTCCTGGATTTTTCAGTCATGTGAGCCAATACATTTGCTATTGTGCTTAAGACATTCTGAGTTCAGTTTCTCTCACTAGAAATCAAGAGAGCCCCAACCAACAATCTGCTTGGAGAGGGTGATGCCATCTTCCACTCCTTAAAGTAAGGGTATTTCATATCCAGTCCCAGACGCAGGATCTACAAACTTTCTGGGGAACATTTTTCTATGCCAGATGACACCAGTGAGGGCCATCTTCCACAACTTGCTAGGCACATGAGAGGTGGTGGCATGGTAGAAGATCATTCTTATTTCTTAATCTGACCCTAGCTCCCAATGACCTGGATACTATTTCTGCATACAGACTTAGCTTAGAACAATAGCATTAATTGTTGTAATATTAAAGAAATGTAAATTTGGTTACATTCATCTTCTAGGACACATTTTTCTCCAAGAGGCACACATGCTTCTAACAAAAGTTAACATCATTATCTAGTGTAAGAAACATTCTTTTGTTAATCAGATTTTTTAAGGCCCAAGAGACATGCACAGATTACCTATGATGACGGGAACTTATTGAAAGCACACAAGACGACTATTACAGGACAGTTCTTGATGGAATCTGTTTCTCCTGCCTACATGGAATCCATTCCACTTTCTACTGGCAACAGAACCTATGTTTTCCTTTGGGAAATCCTCGTCCCCTACCTTATGGCCACGTGATTCTGGGAGGAACCCCCACCCCTTCGACACCAATCATAATATATTCTCTCTGGCCATCATTGGTTCAGGAAGGGCACGCTTTCCAAGCCAGCTGATAAAAACCTTCCCTTAAGGAGAGTTTAACCAGCATTTTTGCCAACATGTGAAAAGTCTTCTCAACCTCCTAGCTATGTCAGAAGGGTTTTCACTGCCCTATATCCAACCTGCTAGGCCTTTGACAATTCCACATTTTAGCATACATCATCTAAAACACTCCACTTCTAGTATTATTTGTAATCCAAGTAGAGCTCTGTATTTTGCAAGTATCTGAAACAAGCAACTCTGAACTAGTTTAGGTTTTAAAATGGAACAAATTATCTCATGTACTGAGGAGTTTGGTTTCAGCTTAGCATAAACCTGGATTCAAAAGATGTCACCAGGACTTGTTTTCTCTGCCTTTAAGTCTTGACCCTACTTTCTCAGTGTTCATGCCATTCTCTGTCCAGTGCAATCACAAGATGGCTGCATTAGCTCCAGCCCCTAAATGTGCAAAACTGAGTCCGGCAGGACTGGTGGCTCCAGCATAGATCGTACGATTAGTTCTGAATGATCCTAAGCAGGCTTTATTACCTTGCTTGAAGCATGTCCTAACCTCTAACTGAAAGCTGTGATTAAAATAAAGAATGTGCTGATTGGCTTAGGTTTGGATCACATGCTTAGGTTTGGAATCACCTTTACCCAAAACACATGATCTGAGAGTGAGAAAAGGGTCGTTTCCCCCAAAGCAAAATCCAAGTGAATTCTGGGTTGCAAAACAGCTAATCTTCCATAATTTCCCCAATTTTGCCTTCTTTGGCACTTGCAATTGATAGTTGTCTCAGTGAAGCACTGTTTTCTCTTGGCTTCTATGTTGTATCAATTTATCTAAAATTTATTTCTGCTTTTTGAAACTTTTTGTAATGTGGAGTCTGTAGAGACTCTGGGTTTTAGAGGATCGAGGTTCAGGGACTCAGGAAGCCGGTCATGAGAAATATCAATACCAGGAAATCTTAAACCTTCTGGAGAGTCAGAGGAGATCTAAAGGGGTTTAAAAGGTTTGGTTAAACTGATAATAGGGCTTAGGCCTCAGTGACACAGGATTGGCTAAGTGTGGGAACCCAGTGGTAATAAGTAAGCTTGTTCCCAAGTATGGCTCTTTCCAGGATTCCTGTGGCTCTAGAATAATATCCCTCTGTTCTTGCGGATGTTAACTTGATGTTACAAGGATGAGATCAAGACTCTCTCTCCATGCATGCTCACTGACCAGTTTTGGAAACCTACTGTCTTTGATCACTGGGGAAGAGGGAACAGGATCCTTACGTTCACTTGTGTGAATTTCATGATTTTTCTGATGCTCCTTCTCTTGCAGGAAGGTCTCTTTAGCGATCAGCACCGTGGACAGCAGCCATGGATGCCGTTGTGGGTTCTCCCATTTCGCGGGAGGTCTCTAATGGTATGTTCCTTTCTCACAAAATGCCACTTGCAGATTTGAGATGGATACTGCAAGAAGGATGAAAGAGTGAAAGTGACCTCCTCCAGCCAGGTTGTTCAATCAGCACAGGTGACAGATAAGAGATGTCACACTCAGATTGCCTTTAGAACTAAAAATGTACAGTCGATCCCTGATATTTACTCTTGCAGTAGTTACGTTCTGTGAAGTCACACAAACACCGAATTAGCGAATACTGAACCATTTCTCTTAGGAGAAATAGAGAGTTAGTTTCCTGCGAGCCTCTGGTCACAACGTATTCATCAACTGATAAAAACATAACTTTTAGAATGTGTGTTTCTGTTTAAAAATACCTTACTGTTGGTTCATCAGCATTGAACGACCCATGGAATGATGACTCATGCACTAACGAAGCTTATCTAATGCACATATTTTCTCTGAAAGACACATCACAGCCTTCTTGTGCATGGGAACACTGGACAGCACATAAGCACTACAATTGAGGGCCGTTTTAAACAGCAAAACCACCAACAAAAGGCACAAAAATATGAGAGAATGAAACTAAAGAGGCTGTAAAAATATAGCATGAGAGCTCAAACAGAAAGGCAGAAAAGATGGACATCCCGGCTCAAGAAGAGAGAGAGAAAATTTGCTCCTCCTCTACCTTTTCCTTCTACTTGGAAAGATTAGATGATGCCTGCCTACACTAGTGAGGATGATCGTCTTTGCTCAGTAGTGTTTCAAATGCTAATCTCTCAGAAACCTTCACAGAAGCACTCAGAAATAGCGTTTTACCAGCTATGTGGGCATCCCTTAGCCCAGTCAACTTGACATGTAAAATTAACAGGATACAAAAGGTACTCAGAAGTTATAGAACCCAAATCCCATATGGTCCTCCATGATTTAATTTGCTTTTCGTTTTCTGTGTGTTAGGTGGAAGATTAGGTTATTGATATGATATCTTTCTTCTTTTTTTTTTTTTTTTTTTTTTTTGCGGTACGTGGGCCTCTCACTGTTGTGGCCTCTCCCGTCGTGGAGCACAGGCTCTAGACGCCTAGGCTCAGCGGCCAGGGCCCACGGGCCCAGCCGCTCCACAGCATGCGGGATCTTCCCAGACCGGGGCACGAACCCGCGTCCCCTGCATCGGCAGGCGGACTCTCAACCGCTGCGCCACCAGGGAAACCCTTTTCTTCTTTTTTAATATAGGTATTTAAGGCTATAAATTTTCTTCTAAGAACTGCTTGAGCTACGTCCCGTAAATTTTGCAATGTTGTGTCTTCATTTTCACTCATGTCAAAGTATTTTCTAATTTCCCTTGTGCTTTCTTGTTTGACCATTGGTTATTTAGAAGCATCTTGTTCCATTTCCACATGTTTGTGAATTTCCCACATTTCTTTCTGTTACTGATTTCTAATTTCACTCAATTGTGGTCGGAGAACATATGATGTATGATTTCAACCCTTTTAAATTTACTGAGGCCTCTGCTTTATGGCCTACCATACAGTCTGTCCCGGAGCCCTACATGACTTAGTGCCATTAAACCAGTTACCTCACTAACCTCATATCCTACTACTTGCCCATCATTTACTCACCTCCACACTGGCCTCATCGCTTTTTCTCAAACAACCCAGGCATGTTTTTTGGTTTTTTAAAAAAATATTTATTTATTTATTGGGCTGCGCTGGTCTTCATTGTGGCATGTGGGATCTAGTTCCCTGATCAGGGATCAAAACCGGTCTCCCTGCATTGGGAGCGTGGAGGCTTAACCACTGAACCACCAGGGAAGTCCCAACCCAGGCTTTTGGGCTACCCTCTGCCTGGAATGCCCTTCTTCCTAATTTTTGCCTCGCTCAAGATCTCCTCCAGATCCTTTCTCAAAAGTCACCTTTCCAACAAGTATTTCATGACCACTCTATTTAAATTAGGTTTATTCCCCCTAACTGAATTCAAGATACCTAATAGAAGCTTTCAAATTTTGTTTCACAAAACTCTATACCATGATGTTAACGGTGACCCCCTGGAGTTGTAAAGGACACATTCTGCTCCAAGTATTAGAAGCCCTGATTAACAGTGGCTTAAACAATGAGTGTAGAGAACACAACTAAAGCAGTGCTCAGATGGAAATTTATAACTTGAATGCACATATTTTAAAAGAATATTTCTTGGCAAGGATGCAGAGAAACTGGATCTCTCATACATTGCTGGTGGGAATGTAAACTGGTACTCTGGAAAGCAGTTTGGCTGTTCCTTATAAGACCAAACCCGAAAAAAACCCCAACCCAAACCAAACCAAACCAAACCAAACCGAAAAACCAAACACGCACTTACTATAAAACTTAGCAATCATATCATATCCTTGGGCATTTTCCCCAGACATGAAAACTTATATTCAGACAAATATCTTTATGTGAATGTTCATAACAGCTTTATTTGTAATAGTCAAAAACTGGGAATAACTCAGAAGTTCTTCCGTAAGTGAATGGTTAAACACACTGATACATTCATGCAGTGGAATACCACTGAGCAATAAAAAGAATGAATGTGGATAAATGTAACAGCATGGATGGATCTCAAGGGCATTATGTAAAGTGCTAATAGCTAATTTCAAAAGGTCATACTCTAGAGGATTCCATTTATGTAACTTCTCAAATTGACAAAACTATGGAGATGGAGGACAGATTGATGGTTGCTAAGGGACAGGGATGAGGGTAAGAGAGGGTGAGTGGGAATATAGAGGGGCAGCAGGAGGGAGTTGCTTTGTGGTGATAGACCAGTTCTGTATCTTGACTGTAGTGTGGTCACATAAATCTATCCATGGGACTAAACTGTGCAGAATTCCCTCCTCTCACATATACAAATGAGTACATTTGAAACTGGTGAAAACTAAATAATTGTAGTCATTCAACGATGTTGTACTGTTGTCAGTTCCCTGGCTTTGATATTCCACATCAGTTATATAAGACATCATCATAGGTAGAAGTTGGCTGAAGGGTTCAAGGAACTCTATGTACTAGTTTTGCAACTCCTTGTGAGTCCTGTATTATTTCAAAATAAAAAGTTAAACAAATTTTAAAGAATATTTGAAAATTGACCCTCTAAGCTACCATCTCGAGAAGCTAGAACAAGAACAGCAAAATAAAACCCAAAGAAAGTAGAAGGAAGGAAATGATAAGAGCAGATAACAACAAAGTAATACGGATAAGTTAATTATATAGTCTTGATCTCTGGTAGTGTAAGTCCTCATTCTTCAAGATTATGTTGGTTATTCTAGGTTTTTTGCACGTTCTTATAAAATTTAGAATTAGCTTGTCAGAGTCTACCAAAAAAGCTTGCTGTGATTTTGATAGGGAATGTATTGAATCTATAGACCAATTTTATGAGAATTGGCATTACAATATTGTCTTTACAATATCGAGTCTTATAACCATGAATATGGTATATCCTTTCATTTATTTGTGTTTGCTTAATTTCTTTCAGCAATATTTCATAGTTTTTAGTTTGGAGGTCTTATGTTTCTTGTCAGATTTATTCCCAGATATTCAATGGGTTTTGGCATTGTCATAAATGATTTCATTTTTAATTTCATTTTCTGCTTGTGTTACCAGATGCTAGAAGTTAATGCAGCTGCTCAAGGATGTCAAGGTCCAGTCTCCTGTTTTCTTTCGCTCCACCGTCCTTTGCGTCTCAGGGTCACAAGCTGACCTCTTCATCCCTTGGTCTGGAATATCTTTCCTGGGAGGAAGAAGCAAGTGACAAGGTGGAAGGGTTAGCACCTAGACTCGGAAAGAAAAACTTTCCAAGAAATCTCTACAGAGATGTCAGGCACTAGAACTCTGTCTGGCTACTCCTAGATGCAGGGGAGGTAAAAATGGAATTTTTAAACCGGGTTCATTGCTGCCCCAAACAAAAATCAGAGTTCTATTGTTAAATCATAAGGGGAGAATAGATATTAGGTGGGCAACTAGCACTGACAGCCACAGTGCAGAAAAGGATTTAGCACCTTCATAGCACCATGTACCCTTACCAACCTCCAATATGGCTAAGGACAGTTTTTATTTAATTCAGTGTTTCATGTTATTTGACTTATGTAAATATTACTCCATACTGATCTGTGTCATGTACTCTAATTTCCTCCCTTGGTCAACTTTTGTGTTTTCCTTGGAGTTGTGGTTTCTTGTTTTTGTTTGCTTAGTTTTCTACGTCACTGCCTCTAACTCTTTCTAAACTCTCCAACAGAATTGCAAAATTTCACTTGAAAAAAATTTTTTATGTAGTCAGACACATCAAGTTTCCCTTTTTCCCACATCTTTCCTGGAGTCTTCTGTAATCTTACTCCTCCTGAGCTGGTTGTTCACTAGCATTCTGGAATTTTCTTTAGCCTCCCCTTGTGTTGGGTTTTCTGTCGGTCTTAATGGTTTAACCCCTCATTTTTGTTGACTATGTTTTCTAATAGCCCTGACAAAAAAGTCATGGGAAGTATATTTTCTGAGGCATTACCTTTGTTCCATCCTCACACTTGATTCAAGTATAGTTTGTCTGGGAATAGAATTATAGATTAGAAATTATCCGTCATTATTTTGAAGGCATTACTTCATTGTGTTTAGCTTCTCATTTTGCTTTTGAAAGTCTGATGAGATTCTGATTTCCACTTTTTTACCCTTTTTCTTTTTGTGACTGTGTCCTATTTTTTCACTATGAAAGTTTTTATGATATTTTTGTTCTTGGGATTCTAAATTTCCCAATTACATGCCTTGGTGGAGATCTTTTTCAAATACAATGTGCTGTATACTTTATTTTTTATTATTTATTTATTTATTTTTTACTGCGGTACGCGGGCCTCTCACTGTTGTGGCCTCTCCCGTTGCGGAGCACAGGCTCCGGACGCACGGGCTCAGCCGCCATGGCTCACGGGCCCAGCCGCTCCGCGGCATGTGGGATCCTCCCGGACCGGGGCACGAACCCATGTCCCCTGCATTGGCAGGTGGACTCTCAACCACTGCACCACCAGGGAAGCCTTGCTGTATACTTTTAATCTAGATGCTCATGTTCTTCAGTCCTGGACATTTTCTTCTATTATTGCCTGCTGGAAATTACTGCTCTCTTGGTAGAATTACTGTCAGTTGAGTATTGAACTTCAATTAATTATTTCTCATTATCTTTTCTTTCCTCTTTCCCATCTGTTTTCTTTTTAATTCTGTTACCGAATGCAAGTTTCTGTGCCCAGCTCACAGTGAGATCAAACAATACTGAAACGTCAGAGTTTGGAGCAGAGAAAGGTTTATTGCAGGGCCATGCAAGGAGAATGGGTGGCTCTTACCCCCCAAAACCCCGAACTCCCCAAAGGGTTTCAGCAAGCATTTTAAAGGACAGGTGAAGGAGTGGCACCCCAGGGTCTGTGATCAGCTCATGCACAATTCTCTGATGGTGAAATAACAGGTGGTGTCACAGGGGTTAACGTTATCAGTCCTTAGACTCCAGGAGGCTATGTGTTCATGGTCATCAAGCAGTTAACATCTTCCATTTGGTGGGGGTTTTAGCATCTGTAAAACGCCTCTGGAAATGTGCATCAGATACTATTATCTAGGTACTTCAAAGAGGAGCTAAAGTAGAGGATATGAGGGGGAGTGTGTCTCGGGAAGGCCCCATAGGGTCTTGCTTGGTTACAGTTCTACTTTCTAGGAGATTTCTGCAACTTTATCTTCCAACTCTTTCATTCAATTTTAAATTTCTTCTATCAAAACTTTAATTCTGGACTTCCCTGGTGGCGCACTGGTTGAGAGTCCGCCTGCCGATGCAGAGGACATGGGTTCGTGCCCCAGTCCGGGAAGGCGTCAAAAAAAAAAAAAAAAAAAAAAAAAAAAAAAGTAAAAAAACTTTAATTCCCAAAAGTCATTTATATTCTTATTTTTAAAAAATCATGTTATTGCTTTATAGATGCCATATCTTTTCTTATCTCTTTGAACATGTTAAGTACAATTTTTAAAAACTTTTCTTTAGCTCTCTGCTTTGTCTCAATTTCCTCCAAAGGAAGGAAAATGTCTTACTTAAATGTCTGATGATCCTGAGCTATTTATCTTTAACAGTGAGTATTAAAAAGCTGTGGATATGAGGTGTGACTTTTCTTTTTTTTTAATTGGGGTATAGTTGCTTTACAATGTTGTGTTAGTTTCTGCTGTACAGTGAAGTGAATCAGCTATATGTATACATATATCCCCTTGTTTTTGGATCTCCTTCCCATTTAGGTCACTAAGTAGAGTTCCCTGTGCTATACAGCAGGTTCTCATTAGTTAACAGTTTTATATGTAGTATTGTATATATGTCAATCTCAATCTCCCAATTCATCCCTCCCACTTTCCCCCCTTGGTGTCCATATGTTTGTTCTCTACAACTGTGTCTCTGTGCTTCTGCTTTGCAAATAGGTTCATCTGTACCATTTTTCTAGATTCCACATATATGCATTAATATACGATATTTGTTTTCCTCTTTCTGACTTACTTCACTAGGTGTGACTTTTCAACTCAGAGGGCCTCAATGTTCGGAAGGAATCCAGCCATTTGTGTCAGACTCCCAAATGTCACTGTGTGCAGACCTTTTTTTTTTTTTTTTCTTGCGGTACGCAGGCCTCTCACTGTTGTGGCATCACTCTAGAAAAGAATGCCAATTTCCTGCTGATGGTCCTCTGTACCAGTTGGGACCAAATGGCAAAAGTGGGTTGGGTCAGGGATGGCTTCACGATCTTTAGGTGTTAGTCTCTTACTTGGTTCCCTACTTTTCAGAATAGTTCCTCTTGCCTGTCCTTTACTAGGGCTTTAAATTTGGAAACTCTCCGAAGTTGGAAACTTTCTAGTTTAATGTCTTTGTCGAATATACTTCATGTTGGATGTTGGAGCTAGAAGCATCTTTGCCTTGGATGTGTGTGATAAGTGAGGGTACCTAAGCATCTAAATACATAGACTTTCAACCAGGCTCCCTATTTTAAGACCCATGCTTTACCCCATCTTTTACTGCATCTGATGCTTCTAATTCCTGACTGTATTAGTTTGCTAGGGCTGGGATAAAAAACTACCACAGATTGGAGGGCTTGAACAACAGACTTTTATTTTCTCACATTTCTGGATGCTGGAAGTCTGAGATCAAGGTGTTGGCAGTGTTGTTTTCTTCTGAGGCCTCTGTCCTTGGCAGATGGCTGTTTTCTCTCTGTGTCTTCACATGGTCTTCCCTTTGTGTGTGTCTCGGTCCTAATCTCCTCTTCTTACAAGGATATCAGCTGTATTGGACTAGGGCCCACCCTAATGACCTTGTTTTAACTTAATTACCTTTTTTAAAGATCCTATCTCCAAATACAGTCACATTCTGAAGTACTGGGGTTAGGACTTCACCACAGGAATTTGAGGGGAGAGGCAGGATACAACTCAACCCATAACACTGAGCTTTTAGAGATTCAACAACTTAGTTTGCTTGTTGTTTTCCTCTTCTCTGTGACTATTTGATATTCATATTTCTCAGTTCTGGTAATATCTTTACCTGATTTCCAGCTTTTGAAACAGTCTTGACATCTCTCTGTTGGATTACCTGTTATTAACTTGACAGCATTACCTCTCTTTTATAGTTCCCTCTGTGTCACAGGGAAGAAGCCTAGAAGTACATTTCCAAGAATCTCTTTCCTAGTGTTTGCTAATGAGAGGTACCCACAAAGAATTCAGAAGATAAAAGAGAAATTGTTATTCTCTGGTAGCTATTGTGGGCGGATGGGTGAGCAGACAGTAAACTTGAAGTTCTCAGTATCTCCCAGTCAAGGACTATAAATCACTCCTTTTAATTCTACCGTTAGCTGGGAAGACCATAGGTTCTCCTAGAGCTACTGAGCAGGGCTGGGATTAGGGTGAGGTGAACAGGGTAGGGTCGTGCAAATGCACGATCAGACTGTTTTCTGTTTAAAATTAAATTTTTTTTTCATTAAAAAATTCTGTTTTAAAATTCTGGCACTTTTTTCACCATAGATTTTTTTTGCATTGTTTGCTTTTAAAAAAATATTGTATTAAAATATTCTTTATTTTGATAAGTGAGTTGTGATGGTTAATTTTAAGTGTCAACTTGACTGGGCTAAGACATGCCTGGATCGCTGGTAAAACATGATTTCTAGGTGTGTCTGCGAGGGTGTTTCTGGAGGAGATTACATTTGAATGAGTAGACTGAGTACAGAAGATCCACCCTCACAAGTGCAGCTGGGCATCACCCACTCCACTGAAGACCTGAATAGAACAAAAAGGCGGAGGAAGGGTAAATTTGATTTTTTTTGCTTGATCTGGGCCATTCATCTTCTCCTGCCCTTGGACATCATGACCCTGGTTCTTGGGCCTTCAGACTCAGACTGGGAGTTACACCATTGGCCCCAATCTCAGGTCTTCGGAGTCAGAATGAATTATACCACCAGCCTTCCTCGTTCTCTGGCTCACAGACAGCAGATTGCAGGACTTCTCAGCCTTTACAACCATGTGAGGCAAGTCCTATAATACATATATACACATCTACTCTGTTAGTTCTGTCTCTCTAGAGACCCCCTAGCACATGAGTGTTTTGGTATCCTCTTAAAGTCTGTATCGAAGGTGACGGCCTCACTAGTCTCACCCTTTACCTGGCCCTGCCCTTGGTAGGCACAGAGCTGCCAGGTTGCTCCGGAGATTCTCTCGCTTTGGTGCTGCGGGGTGAGACTGGTGACAATGACCTGCCTGCCCTGCTTTCCCCAGCTTTACATTGGTGGGGTGAGCCCTACATTTCCCCTTCCTAATCAAAGCACACAGAGTGGCTTCTGTTTTGATAGAACTTTGATTTACACAATCTTTCATTGGCTGTATTCTCCTTTCTTAATCTCTCTTTTGTAGATTTATATCTTTTTTATTCTTTTATTTTCTCTCTCTCTCTCTCTCTCTCTCTCTCTCTCTCTCACACACACACACACACACACACACATCTTACCTACTGGATCTGTTTCTCTGTAGAACCCTGACTAACACAAAGCGTTAGTGTTAGTGATATCACTTGATATCAACATGACTTATCTCTGAGTGACGTCAGCCTTCATCATCACTTGGTTTAGGGAGTGTCTGCTCCATCACAAATTTACTATTTCCCCCTTCCCACAGTTTGTTCTTTGGAAGCAAGTCATGAAGTCTAGCCCACACTCAAGGGGTAAATGTATTTAAAAATAAAACCTCCTATCATTGCAGCAAGTAAGAATCAGTGTTGCTATAGAGGGTGAATGTAAAAATGAATAGAGGAAAACAAAACAATATTATTAAAATCTATCTAGATACTTGTTCAGTTATCTAATCATAACAAATTACCCCACAACTTAATGGGTTAAAACTATACAACAATTTGTTTTGCCTGTGAATCTGCAGTCTGGGCAGGGCTTGTTAAGGAAGGCTTGTCCTTGCTCCATGGACATCACTTGGGTGGATTGACTGAAGGCTGGGGGACCCTCTTCCAAGACTATTCACTTGCATGGCCGGCAAGTTGGTGCTGGTTGTCAACTGGAGCTCAGTCAGGGCCCAGGGCCCAGAGCTTCAGCCTTGATCCCTTTCCTTGTGACCCTCTCAGTGTGGCTTGGGCTTCCTCACAGCATGGTGGCTGAGTTCCCAGGGTAAACATTCTGAGAGAGAGACAAATGGAAGGTATATACCTTTTACGATATGGCCTCAGAGACACATAGTTTCACTTTTGCTGAATTCTATTAGTCAAGGCAGTCACAGAAGCTCACCAAGTTTCAAAAGGGAGGGGATGTAGATTCTACTTTTGATGGGCTTGATGGGGAGTAGCAAGGTCCTCAAAGAGCATGTGGAATAAGAACTACAAACTAGGCCATTACTCCTGCTGCTGAAGGCTCTGAACTTGTTTAAAAAAGGAGAGAAAGAAAGAGATTAGCAAGTGGTGGAGAGGTTTACAAAACATACTAGCACCACACTGAGACTTTTCCTTTCACAAGGAAATGAATGACAGGAACATACTTTGCTTATAGTGTATGTATGAGTCTATATAACTACCCTGAACTTGCGCTTCCTTGACATATGAAGCTTTTTCATGTCCTGTGTCATTACACATGTAATTTTCTCTTCTTAAATTTCCTTTACTCCTTTCTTTGCCTAGAAAACTTATTTTCTTTCTTCCAAACCCAGCTTCACTCTCTGAGGCAAGAACAACATCTTGTTTATTCTAGCCCTTATTTTACCCTTGCATTATAATTTCTCTGAGAGCCATTAGGCTTCCCAACTTCACTCACTACATTTTGAATTCTTAAAACATAGGAGCCACATGTTATTTGTAATTGCAAGTTTTTGGCCATTTTATCTCTGCCTATAACACCTCATCTCCATTCTACATTTCCTATCCGGTCAACTCCTATTCATTCTTAAAAACCCAGATTGACTAACACTTTCTAAATGCAGTGTTCACTATCTCCTCCCCATTGAGGTATTAACTTCCTCTCTGTACTGTCACCAGATTTCATTTGTATTTCTATGGCAATGTCCAGATGTTACAGTGTAATTCATTGGATGGTATGTCAGTCTTTGAGGGCAGGGACTAAGTTAAATCATCTTTGCTTTAGACCAATTCCCCAGAACCAGACCCCAAGATGAGAACTCATGTGTAAGTGGTTTTTAAGGAAGAGCTCTTACAAGAAACTCATAAGGGGTGAGGGGAGCAGGTAATGGAAAAGGAAGCTGTCAAGCAAAGATGGAATTTGGAGCAGGGTCTTGGAAAGGGAACTTTCATCCTAATCCTGCAGGGAGCTCTTGACTGTAAGTTATGTCTCAAAATTTGTGATGATGAAGGTGGAGAAGCTGGCTTCCATACTCTTGCACGCAACCATCGTTGGCCAAGGGCCACCCCAGGAGACACAAGCCCCCAGCACTTCCACTCTCTGCGTGTGTAGATGAGGCAGTGCCAGTAGCCCAAAGACAGCTGTCAGAAGAGAGTCACAGGTGCAGCCATTCAAAGCAAAGCACACAGCTGGAGGGCTGGCACACAGAAAGGGTAAAGGATCCCATGCATCTAGGTGGGACACCAACAGTGTTGGCCACAATCCTGGAGCTTACTGAATGTCCTTACAAAGAAGGAAGGACTGGGGGAGAGGGGAGGCTGTTGCCATATCTTGCTGAAGATATCATTATATCTTCCTAATGATAAGAGAGTCACAAATGGAAGAATATATTTAACTCACTTCTATGGTCCTGAGCCAAAAAAAGAAAACAGAATCTTAAGATAATCCTTGTAAGATTGTGCTAGCAAATTGGAAAACATGGGTGATTTTCTAGCAAAATATCACGACTGAAATTAATCAAGAGGAGAAAATTTAGACAGACCACTATTAAAAAACTTTTAATTGAAGTATATTTGATTTACTATGTTGTGTTAATTACCTCTGTACAGCAAAGTCATTCAGTCATATATATATATATTTTTTTTTAAATATTCTTTTCATTATGGTTTATCCAAGTATGTTGAATATAGTTTCCTGTGCTCTACAGTAGGACCTTGTTGTTTATCCATTCTGTATATAATAGCTTACATCTGCAAATCCCAACCTCCCACTCCATCCCTCCCCCAACCCCCTCCCCCTTGGCAACCACCTGTCTGTTCTCTATGTCCGTGATTCTGTTTCTGTTTCATAGGTAGGTTCATTTGCATCATATTTTAGATTCCACATGTAAGTGATATCATATGGTACTTGTCTTTCTCTTTCTGACTTACTTCACTTAGTATGATAATCTCTAGTTGTATCCACGTTGCTGCAAATGGCATTATTTCGTTCTTTTTAATGGCTGAATAGTACCCCACTATATATATGTACCACATTTTCTTTATCCATTCATCTAGACAGACCAATATTAATGGATGGAAATTACAAACTATTTCAAAGAACTCCCTGCCCTACCAGATCCAGACAGTAAATGGGAGAATTCTTACAACCTTTGAAAACACATTACTTAAATTGTTCCAGAGCCTGAGGAAAATAGGGACGCTTTTAAAAAACATAATGTCCCTTATGTCTCCTGGGGTGGCCCTTGCTTTTAAAAATCTGGTAAAGCTGAAATCTGCCGAGGATAGCATGCACACACACACAGACTGCAAGCTGGCTTTCTTATGAAAATAGATTTAAAATTCTATGTGAAATGGTAGCAAGTAGATAAAGCAATACATTTAACGCTATCAACAAGACACGTCACCTGAGCAGGTTGCAGTGGACATTTGTCATTTTTGGCTGCCCAGCTTTGAGTAGTCTTCCTTTTGGAGGGAATCTCAAGATGAATGGGAGGCAGCTCTTTCTCCCACTATGTGGTCCTCTTCCTAATTCCCAGCAGCTAGTAATCAGATCTAGGATTTAGCCCAACCAAATGGATGCTTTCACTTTGGGCTTAGAATTCTGAAGGTATGATAGCAAAAGTTCAAGGCAACCAGAAATTATTCAAGATTATTAACATCTGGTATGGCAGAACAAAGGGTCCAGAAGTATGGCTGCCACTGTTCAATGGTGGTGCCAGCTTTGGTGGCAGCAGTGTGTGTCTAGCTTCACCAGCGGTGCCAACAATGACATGTACGATGTTTAAGGCAGAATTTTCTGGTGCAGGGTGCTGACTGTGTACTGGCTTCCTTGGTTTCCCAAGTCTGGTTCTGAAGCTCTTCTGACAGTTCTGTGAGCTGTTTGATATCTATCCTTCCAATAAACTCCCTTCTGTTTAAGTTAGCTGAAAGTAGTTTATATTGTTTGCTACCAAGAACTTGCGATGAGTATACAGGTCAAAGGATATAAAAGCATATGCTCGTTTCTGTTGGTGCCCAGAGGCATTTGATAAGATTCAAGATCCATTTCTGATAATAACACTTTCTGAAGTAGAAATAAATGGATACTACTTTAATGCAATAAATAATATATATCTCAAACCAAAAGTAAGCACCATGCTTAATGGTGAAACATAATGTCAGGAACAGTGCAGGCTTTCCCACTCTCACCGCTATTACTTAACAGGGTTCTAGAAGGGCAATTAGACAAGAGAAAGGAAAAAATGAGGTACAAATATTTTAAAGGAAGAGGCCAGGTTACTATTTCATGCATTGATATTAATTCCTGAAAAACACAAGAGAATTAACTGAAAATTATGAGAAACAACTAAAGTACATCAAGGTGGTTGGTTACAAAAATAATTTTGTCCTAGAGATAAACAACAGAAAATATAACGGCACAAAAATATCCCATTCATAATAGCAAAAAACAGGAACAAACTTATTAATGTTACACAAACCGATGGAAGGAAACTGTAGTACTCTGAGGGACGTGGAGAGAGACCTTTTCTAATTTTTAAAAGATATACTTTGTTCTCAGGTAAGAAGATAAATATTATGATTATGTCAATTGTCCTTAAAGTAATCTATATAAATAATCCCCCCAATAATTAAATTCATCTGAGAGAATAAGTGAACAGCCAATAAAATACTAGGAGGTATTTCCCTACCAAACATTTCAATATATTCTATATATTATCATGGAATATAAAGACACATCAATGAGAAGAGAATTTTTAAAAACCCTAAATATATGTGGAGTTTAATATGTGATAAAAAGTGGTATTTTGAAGCAGTGGGAAAAGGTTAGATTACAAAAAAAAAGGTGCTGGGACAACTAGCTAGCCATGTGAGTGGGGAAAAAGGCAAGATCCTTACCTTATTTCCTTCACAAAAATAAATTCCAGGTGGAACCAACATTAACAGTAAGAAAAAGAAAAAAATAGAAACCATAACAGCACTAAATGAAAACACAGATGAGTATTCTTTTTTTTTTTATATATAAATTTATTTATTTATTTTTTGGCTGAGTTGGGTCTTTGTTGCTGCACGCAGGCTTTCTCTAGTTGCGGCGAGAGGGGGCTACTCTTCGTTGCGGTGCATGGGCTTCTCATTGTGGTGGCTTCTCTTGTTGCAGAGCACAGGCTCTAGGTGCACAGGCTTCAGTAGTTGTGGCACGTGGGCTCAGTAGTTGTGGCTCCTGGGCTCTAGAGCACAGGCTCTGTAGTTGTGGCTCACAGGCTTAGTTGCTCCACGGTATGTGTGATCTCCTGAATTGGCAGGCAGATTCTTAACCACTGCGCCACCAGGGAAGCCCAGATGAGTATTCTTATGATCTTGGAGTTCCTAAGCATGTTAAAAAAAGAAAGAAAGAAAGAAAGAAAGAAAGAAATCTTAATAGAAAAAATTGATCAATCTGACTATATAAAATAATTTAAATTCTCTATTTGATATAAAAATACTGCAAAATGGTGAAAGGTAAATAACCAAATGAAATTGCATAGACCAAGGAATAACTCATATACAAAGTACTTTTACTGATCAATATTTATAAAAGGAACACACCAAAGAAAAAATAGGCAAATGATGTGTACAGGTAAATCACAGCAGCAAAAATACAAATTGCTAACTAAAAGGCATTACTAGTCATTTTCTTGATTGCAAACAACAGAAACTGACACTGGTTAGTTTCAGCAATAAAGAAATGTATAGGAAGCCTATTAGGTTAGCTCGCAGAATAAACAGAGCTGGAGAAACAGGCTTGGACAGAAACGCCAGTAGGCAGACACCAGTAAGAGCTTGCCACTAGAGCAGCCAGCTGGACACTCACTGCCACCGTCACTGGCACCGCCACCACTGGACCTTCTGCTGAATATAGAGCCACTAGATTCACTAATTATCTCCAACTAAGCTTGTATCTATACACCCAGAGCCAAGGTCCAGGTGGGAGCATCTGACTGGTCTTTCTTAGGTGATCTTCCTGGGCTCTAGCTTCCAGGGGTGGGAAGGCAAATACTTTCTCCCCATCCCCTGCTCAGTTTTCATAATAGAGTTTGAATTGTCCTGCCTAATTTGGTATCCTCTTCAGAAAGGAAGTCTGTTTAGATGTTGGATTGTAGAAGACCAGAACATGTTGTTCAACTTCACTCCTACAGATAAAAGTACATTAATACGCCATCTTTTTTCCATTGTATTTGCCAATGTGAAAAAGACTGAAAAACTCAGTGCTGTCTAGGGTCTGGGTAATGTGCACACCCCATTCATCGTTGACAGGATAAAACCTTTCTGGAGGTGAGCTTGACATAATAGGTGTCAAAATATGAAATTTGCATACCCTTTGGCCCAAGGTATCAGCTTAAAGAGATAGCTGCAGGGATGGACCAAATTTAGATCATGACACTACTCACTGCACTGTTGTTTCTAATTTGCATTTCCCTAGTTTGGGGGTAAGGGGTGGGTATAGAGAGTGGAAGATTTACTATAGAACGTTGTTTGGGGTGGGTCTTAAAGAATGACCATCTGAGCGCTCCAACTAGGAATTCTTTTCCAAGCCTGTTCTGGTCAAGCTGGGATAGGATGGCTTTGGAGCCCTTTGGGGACCAATAAGCCTGGAGTGGAATGGTAAAAGGGGCCTGATTTGGAAGAGGGTTCATATGTCTTATTAAGGAGTTCAGATGTTGTTTAGATATACTGCTGCCAAATAATCAATATGCTATACAATGGTTACCTTACTAATTATCCAGTAATGGGTAAGAGGAGCGTCTGTTGGGTTGAAGTCTATACCTTAGGGCAAGTGACAGATTGTAAGCTGACTTCCAATATGGTAAAATTAGTGTCATGACTGAGAGGTGCCAAGAGAGCCTGCGGAAGGGACACCTCCTGGAGCAGGTGACACTTAAGATAAGACTCTAAGGATGGGGAGTGCCCAGGGAAAGGTGTCTGGCCTAGAGAATATATCTTGAGCAAAGGCCCATGGGGCTGGATCAAATTGCCTGAGGGTGTGGGGGAAGAACAAGACATTCCATAATGCTGGACTAGAAGCAGTGATTGGAGGACACTCCCACGTGAGTAACATCAGAGAGAACCGTATTTTATTGGACTCTGGTGACCAAGGAAACCAGCCTCCAATTACTGCTGAACTATAGCAACTACATTTTGGATTCCAGCTACATGCTGGTGGGAAACGGTGGGAGTGACTACTAGGTGGTACTGGGCTAGGGGAGGGGGCAATGTTCAAAGGGGCGTGGTGAACCATAGCTTGCCCCTGCTGTGTGGTGGTGCTAAGGAGGTGCTAAGGTGCCCTAATTTCTTCAAAGCACATGATAGCCACGGGATGCTGAGTAGCTGGCTCGGACAAGCGAGGAAAATGGAAAGGAGAGCCCAGGCAATGTGGTCATATTTTGCCTAAGGCTCCAGTATAAAGAAGAGGAGCAGGGTGGTAAAGTTCCACTGGTCTTTGACCACTCTCCATTTTATAAATTAAAAAAAAAGAACTCTTGTTAATACCCACTGTCTGCCAGGCATGCATGTAAAGGAAGGAATGATGTTCCGGAAAGCAGCTGTCAGGACAGTCACGTGGACAAGGTGCATTGGTGGAGAAGGCCAAGGATTGTTTGCAGCAGCTAAAAGAAAACCCCATCTCAACCAATCCCAGATCTGTCCTGGGTTTGAATTCCCCAGTTCTAATTAAAGTGACTCAATGTCTCAGTTTGGGTTCCCCTTAGATCAGAGCCTAAGACAAAGACCTGGGTGCAGATAGTCTGTTTGGGAGGTGATCCTGGAAGCAGGACTGAGGGAGTAGGAAGACTGAGACAGGGAAGTAAAGAAATCTAGAAAAGGGTGCATTATTGAACTGGTTACTATGGAGGGCAACTGGGGCTCAATCTTGCTTTATACTCTGTGAAGAACTCTGTTGGATGCACCCCACAGTTGTCCATCCAAAGGATGGAAGGCTGGGATGTTTTTCCACCAGCTGATACTTCCCACTGGTTGAAGGTTGCCCCTGCTTAGGGGAGGGGGCTTATTAATTCCACTCCACCTAGTGAGTTCCCTGGCATTAGGGAGAATCCTCAAGGAGAAAAGCAAAGAAACAGCAGGCTTTTGAAGTGGCAGGGGTGTGTGGGGGTGTGGCGGGTGGCTGCCACACGGCAATGACTTACACAGTTTATAGCTGAGGCTGAAATTGTAGATAGGCTCAGGGCATAAGACGTGAGGGATGAAAAGCTGTTGCTATGCTCCGTTTCCTTCTAAGACAGTTTATTCATTCAACCAAACATTTATTAGAGCCATGGTCAGTGCTGGGCATCTATGGTCAGCAAGAGAGCTAATCTCTGCCTTAAGAGCTGACAGTCTTTTGCGGATTTTGAGCAAGTGTGACTGGTGCTATGGACATGAGTCCAAAATGGAGAAGTGCTAAAATAAATAAATAAATAAATAAAATAAAGGCAGCATCGGGAAGCAAACCTTGGGGGCTAACTCCCAAGTCAGATTGAAATCTACAGAGAGACCACAGCCCCAAGACCCTTCCCATATACTAGAAACAAGCAAGCAAGAAAACAAACCAACTTTCAGCATAATGGCTGAATATTGTGATAAAATGTTGTCAAACTGTTTGAAATTTCACCAAAAGCTCTTCCTTTTCTTGTCCCTTCCTCCACCACAATTTCATATTTGAAAAAATTTAAACACGTCTGCAAGGTGATTTGGGGACTAGTGCAAAGAATCCACTGGGTGTCAGCATAAGGGTCCTGCTTACTACGGGGTGGGAGGTCAGAGGCAAAAGCCATTTACTTTGAAATACGATGTAAGGTGGGATTTATGTTTTGAAAAGAGGAGAGGCTCTCCTTTCCCTGATTTCTCCGTTCTGCAGTAACCAGGACTCAGGCGAAGGGTTAGCAAAGAGGAGATCTACAGAGAGGAGGTCATAAACCAGTGGATTTGGCAGCACAAAGATGTACTGTTTTGCACTATTTTCTTCTTTTTTAATTGAACCAACATTTAAAAATAGGATTTCCACCTTCTCTTAAAGAATCAGATGATCTGAGCCCTCATTTCTGCATGGGAACAATTGGCTGGAGCTGAGTGGCAGCCACCCCCTTTAGCAGGATGTTGATTTGCAATTTGCCAGAGTCCCTGCCATTCCTTATATTCTCCGCAACACTAAGTCAAGTCACTTAAAGTAATAATAGTATGATTGAAACACCAGAATTCTTCATTCGCTGATAGGACCACCTGATATTTGTGGGTCTGTGACCTTTCGTTTAGAAGGCAAGTCTAGGGGCTTTGAAACATACTTGGGTTTGAAATGGGTAAGAGTCTACCAATCTCAAAGGAATTGAATGGAAGATTGAAGGAGAGATTGCATGCTTAGCGCAATGCTTGTAACGGCGGCTATTATCAGCATCCACTAACGAGAGCACGCAGAAACCCTGTTAGTTTCACACTTCGTCGTACTACCAGCGTCTAGGACCGTGCTTGGCACTAACAGTAACTGTTGAATGAATGAAGGAATGATGGTAGCGCTCAGGGTGGTCTGAAAAGGAAGGTATTCTGATAATATAGTTTCACCGCGACCCCAAAGTGCCGCCTGGAAGACAAACCTGGCCGAAATGTGCCAGGCTCTGCGATGGCGTGGGCAAGCAGACCGTCGGGGTCCCTCGGGAGCCTGGCGGGGCTGGCTTGCCCAGGATCGGTCAGGGCCATGTCTATCACCTCTTCCAGAGTATGGTAAGGGGGCGTCCTGATTCCTGCACTTTCCCAAGGCCTCCACCATCAGATAGGTCAAGACGGACTCCCACGCCGGGGCATCCATCACCCAGCGCTAGCCCAGCGCTAGCCCAGCGATACCCCGCGGCGCCTGGACCTTGACCACACTAGACATGGCTTCCCTCGGGCTTCACGGAGCAGTACCGTGCCCGGAGCCGCCAGTCATCGCGTCTGGCTGGGGAGGCAGCTCCGTTCCCGCAGTCAACATGGCGGCCTCGGCGGCTTCAGCGCGGGGCTGGGGAGCTGGGAGGCGGGTCACGTGAGCGGCCCAGCTGGGCGGATCTCGCGCGCTCCCGCCCGCCCCGCCGGCCGCGGCTCGCTTGCTAGCTTCGCGGCGCTCTGAGGTGTGTGGGGCACCGAGCCCCCC
>NW_020173198.1:6273841-6336112 GCF_003031525.2 Neophocaena asiaeorientalis asiaeorientalis
GGTGGCGGGGCTCCGGAACCACGGCAACACGTGCTTCATGAACGCCACGCTTCAGTGCCTCAGCAACACCGAGCTCTTCGCCGAGTACCTGGCGCTCGGCCAGTATCGGGCGGGGCGGCCCGAGCCCTCGCCTGACCCCGAGCAGCCCGCGGGGCGCGGCGCGCAGGGCCAGGGTGAGGTCACCGAGCAGCTGGCGCACCTGGTGCGGGCCCTCTGGACCCTGGAGTACACCCCGCAGCACAGCCGCGACTTCAAGGTGAGCCCCTGGGGCACCCGCCTGCCCAGAGCTTCCTTCCCCGCTTCCGCCGCGGCCGGAGGACTGATGCTCTGGTTGCCTAAGGAAAGAGGAGCGGGCCTCGAGTCCGGGCAGATGGCGCTGATTGCGAGGGACAGTCATTCACTCATTCAGGCGTCGCGCATTTGTAAGGGCTTGCTACGTGGCGGGCCCTTTGATGGGCACAGGGGAGGGATGGGACAATGGGCAAGACTGTCTGCCATCCTGGAACTTACATTCTTGGGGGTGGGAGGGTTGAGCTTGGCTTCAAATCCTTGTTCTGCCACTTACTAGCGGTGTGACCTCGGGCAGGTTACTCTATCTCTCTGTGCCACAATTTCCTCATCTGGTACCTACCTCATAGGTGGTTGTGAGCTGCTAACAAGTTGATATGTTGGGTTGAACCCTATGAAGTTACCCACTGTTGACCGTTCTGATTTACAGATTGGCACTTTTATGGCGTTCAACCTGGTATGTAAAATGCTTCCATTGTGTGCAGTGCTATGAGTATTTGCTGCCATTATTATTTTTAGTATTAAAAACTTTAACAAGTTAAAGAGGTGGTACCAGACAGTGGTTTAAAGGAAGTAAAACCTGGTGATGTGACTGATGTGCTGGTAGGGTACGTTACATGGGTTAGGGTGACTTCTCGGAGGAGGTGATGTTCTGAGACTTGAGTAACCACAGGAAGGGCCAGCCTTGAGGAGCTCAGGGGAAAGCGGTTCCCAGGTGTAAGGCAAGTGTGGACACCTTGAGACAGGAAAGAGCCTGGTGTACTTGACCCGCAGTGTAGCTCCGGGATGGGCAAACTCTTTCTGTAAGGGGCTGCATAGCAAATGTTTTAGGCTCTGCTGGTCAAGATGCAAACTCGAGGATATTAAGTAGATACATATATAACAAGAAAAGACACATTTCTACACATTTTTTATTGCCTAAAATAAAAATGTTATAATAATTGAGTACAATATTTTGTAATACAGGTCTACTAATGAGAAGCATGGGACTCTTCTTTTGGAGAGTACAACGTTTAACTTAATTGGAGTTCAAAATTAATGTTCCCTGTTGTCAAATTGATTACAAGCATTCATCTCTCCAAATCATTCGTAGCTCACAGGCCGTACAGAAACAGGCAGTGGGCTAGATGTGGCCTTGGGTCCTTGTTGTGAGTGCGTGAGAGCTGAGAGTGGAGTGTGAGTGGTGGGCTGAGGCCAGGTGGTGTAGGATCATAAATTTAGGCTGTAGTACTAAGGAAATGGGCTCTTACTCTAAGCAAAAGGGGAAGATCATTTGGGATTGTATAAGGGATACTTTTAGGTGGGAAATGGATATAAATAGAATGCAATCACACAATGAGAAAGTTAATTCCTTTTCTGTTCTCTTTCTGTCCTGATCATGCCCAAGAGAAAGTCTCAGCTTGGTGGTTAGCTTGTCTTTAACACCTTTTGCTCACTCCCCCACCTTTTTTTTTTTTAATTTGTTTATTTATTTTATTTATGTATTTTTTGGCTGTGTTGGGTTGCCCCTGCTGTGCGTGGGCTTTCTCTAGTTGCGGCGAGCGGGGGCTACTCTTTGTTGCAGTGCGCGGGCTTCCCATTGCAGTGGCTTCTCTTGTTGTGGAGCATGGGCTCTAGGCGCACAGGCTTCAGTAGTTGCGGCACGCAGGCTCAGTAGCTGTGGCTCGCGGGCTCTTGAGCGCAGGCTCAGTAGTTGTGGCGCACGGGCTTAGTTGTTCCACGGCATGTGGGATCTTCCCGGGCCAGGGCTCGAACCCGTGTCCCTTGCATTGGCAGGCAGATTCTTAACCACTGCGCCACCAGGGAAGCCCCCCGTTTTTTTTTTTTTTAAATAGAGAATAAACTTCAAGTTTAGAGATCTGGATAGGTAACAGTAGCTAGAATTTAATAAGGTTATGTCTTCATTGGATTTTTCCTTACATTTGTCTTTTTTAAAATAAATTTATTTATTTATTTTTGGCTGCGTTGGGTCTTCGTTGCTGCGTGTGGGCTTTCTCTAGTTG
This sequence comes from Neophocaena asiaeorientalis asiaeorientalis, assembly GCF_003031525.2. Taxonomy (NCBI): domain Eukaryota; kingdom Metazoa; phylum Chordata; class Mammalia; order Artiodactyla; family Phocoenidae; genus Neophocaena; species Neophocaena asiaeorientalis. The sequence goes on from NW_020173198.1 coordinate 6,276,133, forward strand.
CAGCGAGCAGGGGCTACTCTTTGTTGCGGTGCGCGGGCTTCTCTTGTTGTGGAGCACAGGCTCTAGTTGCACAGGCTTCAGTAGTTGTGGCACGCAGGCTCAGTAGTTGTGGCTCACGGGCGTGGACTCTAGAGCACAGGCTCAGTAGTTGTGGCTCATGGGCTTAATTGCTCCGCAGCATGTGGGATCTTCCCGGACCAGGGCTCGAACCCTTTGCATTGGCAGGCGGATTCTTAACCACTGCACCACCAGGGAAGCCCTGTCTTCTATTTATGGCAAATGGTACTGGCATTCCATTGGTGCTATGAAGTTTCTTTCTAAAATACACTTATTTAAGTATGAGTAAATGATTTGATTAAAATATAAATTGGTCAGCTATCTAAGGGAATCAGCTTGGTTGAGGACCTACTGTCTTGCTGAGGAACAACACTGCCAAGGTCCACTCCTCTCCTTTTAATACATTTTACTTACATGTTATTTATATTTATTTATGTTCTACCCTGTTTTTCTCAAAAAGAAAAAAATGGTTGTTTGATCTTGGAAATTTGAATGGAAATACTTGACTGGGATAGGGACTGGAAAAAAAGAGATTCATGTCAGAGATCTCAAAATAAGAAAGTAGGAGGGAATGGCAGCCAACCAGGTACTATTGGTCTTTTTCTTTTTGCCTATACGTGCTTGCAGGTAGCCACAGCAGTTGCAGACTTTTCAAGGTCACAGCCTAGTGTTTTAAGTTTGGTTTTCCAATCTTTTCCAAAATGTGAAAATCAATTTCTACAGCATTTTTGTATGTGAACATTTCCATTGCTTTTTAAGAGAGTGTGTTTACTTTTTTATCAATTAAAAAGCTGTAAAGAATTGGGTCAATAATTCTAGAAAAGCATGCTTTGGCAAAGTTGAACAGGTTATTAGAGGCCTTTTTTCCCCTGAATTTTATTTTATTTATTTTTTTATACAGCAGGGTTCTTATTAGTTATCCATTTTATACATATTAGTGTATATATGTCAATCCCAATCTCCCAATTCATCACACCACCACCCCTACCCTGAGGCCTTGTTTTTAAAAAATGTAATCTTCTGAACCGTTAGTAGATTTCACTTTGCATTCATTCATTCACCTCCCTCTGTTGAAGGTTTATTCAGTCAGTTAGGAATGCGTTCAGCACCAGAAAGAAGAAGCCCTAATGACAGTGCCTTAAGCAATAAAGATGTTGAATTAGCTCACCTGTAAGAAGTCTGGAGGTAGGTGGTTCTAAGGTGGTGCAGTGGCTTTATGGGCCCACCTAGGACCCAGACCATTTCTGTGTTTCCATTCTGTTGTCCTTAGCTATCAGTGGGCCTTTTGTCCTTAATGTTTGTCACCTCAGGGTTTTCTACCAAGTCAAGCCAGGAAGTTGTTAGGGAAATAAAAGTTCTTCCAGAAGCCCCCTAAACAGGCTTCTACTTACATCTCATTAACTATAATCATGTCTCTTGACCACCCTGGCTGCCATGGAGGCAGGAAGGTGGTGTTTGGGTTTTCCTGCCTTAATAGAAGAGATGAGTAAAGGAGGGGATTGCCCTGTAGGCAGCCCACCAAAGTGCTTCGTCTACCACGTGCCAGGCACTCTCACGTGGGGAAGACACTGCGCCTGCGTGTGAAGCACAAAGGAAGTTGAAGCACCAAGCCAGAGGATGCGGGCTCACCAGTCACCACGCCCCCCTCACCTGCTGGTGATATTGATATTTGAGGCGGATACTCTTCTCTCCTCTTCTTGAGCTCACATTCAGCCTCAGAATCCTGTTGAATTCTGGGCTCCAGACAGCCACTACCAGTTGGCAGAGGAGATAAAACCAATTTGCCATGTTGAGATAATTTGCCTTGAGGTCTCGAAAAGCACTTAGTATGTCTTTGCCTGTACTTTTATAGTCCTAAAACTTCTTTAAGTTCCTAACAATTTGGTTTGTAAAATTTTCAATTTGGATTCTAACCACATTGATTTCAGCTTTAGGAGCTTGTCAGGTAAACGGATTTTTGGTTTTGGATGAGCTAGATGGTTGTTATGGTTGGATTTTCGTTTTCCAGAATGAAAGAAGTTGACTGGTCCAATCTTGGTAAGCTTTAAGAAACTTCTCTAGCTGCCACTTATATCTTTTTCTTTTTTTGTGCAGTCCTTTTTCTCCTGCTGATAGAGTAGCGGTTGTCAACCAGGGCACTTTTGCCTCCCCTACCCCCTCACTTCTGGGGACATTTGGTGATGTCTGGAGACACATACTTGGGTGTCACAGCTGGGGTGGGGTGCTACTGGCAACTAGTGGGGAGACTCCAGGTTTGGGGCTAAGTGTCATACAACATGCAAGACAGTATCCCTCAAAAAGGATAATCCAGCCCCAAATGTCAGTAGTGCTGAGGTTAAGAAACTGTTGGAGGAATGTTTTGAACTTCCTTAGTGCAAGTTTTCCTTACTTTCCCAGCCTTTAATGGTTATCTTGTTACTTTTTCTTCTCTGTGTTTGCTGCAGCACTAGAGTAAAGGTTGGACTTTACTGGCAGGATCCTTGGATCACTGTCTTAGTAAAACTGTGACAGTAAGTAAATCATTTTGAAACCCGAATGCTCAGTGTGCTGTTGTAAGAGGAAATAAGCCTATTGTCCTAACTTTAACAGGATGCTAGCTTGGGTGCTCCAGGTTCGTACAGATGCTTTCTGATTTCTAGTACTCAGTGCCCTTTCGCAGCAAGTGAAAGATGGAAGGTCATCTTTCAAGTAACAAAGATAGGTTTTATAGCAGCAGTTTTCAAACTGTGCTTCCAAAGAACAACTAGAACAGAGTGATCTACTGATAAAAGAAATGTGGGGACTCCTTTCAAATTTGCAGGAAAACAAAAAGTAATTGATGAATCAAATTTTCTCTCCCACATGTTTTTCCTTGAACTTTGGTGCCTGGTGGTGCTTATTTATTAGTGAGAGTTCTTGGGTTACAAAGGGAGTATATGTGTGTAAATGAGTAGTGGCAGAGAGGCTAGCAACCAGGGGCTTCCGCTGGCTCAGTTTCACACCTTACTTTGTCATGGATTCATGCTGGGGAGCTCGGATTTTATGCTGCAGACCTGTGATAAAAGTTTTCCGCGTTTGTATGAAGCTGTTCAGTATGTTGACATTTCACAGTGGTTCCCAAGAAGTGATCTGATTTTAAGGTGTCCCTCAAATTAATCTGAAAAATAGGAAAAAAAAATGAAATAGTGTCGGTCACATTCAGATTTGTGATGGTATTAAATAGAAAGTATGTCTCCTCCTGGTCTGTTCTCTTGTCTGTCAAATGCTGTCAGTTCTGTTTTAGTGAAGTTCCACATCTTTGAAGAAGGGCGGTGAGAGAATCATCAAATTTTAGACTTGGAAGCAGATGTGAGTGAAATGTGAGTGGTCCTCAGCCTTTCTGGATGCGGAAACTAAGGTTCACCTCCTGGCTAGAGGCTGAGGGAGCAGAACCAGAGTTCTGACCACCCCCCGCATGCCGATGCATGCACTGAGCCCTGGTTCTGAGGTCGTCTTATTAGCACAACCACTGAAGCGACAGGTCTCAACATAAAACATAAACAGGGAGGGTAGACGTGCTGAAACATGTAACATTTTTTTCCTCTAAGTTTGCGGTGCTAAATCGTAGTGAAAATAAGGTCACCTGCAGCTAGCTTTATATATGTGCTATTGCTCCTGAGACTTAGGTACTTTTGGAAGACTTCCTTAAAAAATTATCCTTTCAGACCATTTAAATGCATATATAAACACATCTTTTACATTGATGGGCTTATACTCTCCATAGAGTTCTGTAACTTGCTTTCCCTTATGCCCCTATACTGGACTTGAAAATATATCACGGGTAGCCATAGCTTTCATTGTTTTTTTGTTAATACATCCAAGTCCACCTCATTCTTTTTAATGGTTGTATAGAAGCCCACGGATGGGTGTTTTGGTTGTATAAAATTTTTAACCATTATAGCCAATCCTTCAACGTATATCAAGTCTCCTTTTCTAGGGAGTGGGTCTTAGCTGTGACGTTGCTGAGTCAGAGGGAACAGGCATTTACCCTGTTGATGCACCTCACCAGACTGCCCAGCAAAAGCCTGTGTAGGACAAGACTCTGACCCATCCATGCTGCATGCTAGGGCCTCGCTGCTGACACGTGCTTCCTCTTTCAAGTGACTGCCCTATTCTTCAGTTTTCAAACTTATTTTCTTTCACGTAGGTCAGTTTTGTTCCTCTAGGTATGCCTGTTCTCCACTCTTCTTAAACGTGTATGTCTCTCTTTCCAGACATGTCCGCCTGATGTGTGCAGCTTCTTATCAGGTGGTAAAGGGGACTCATGAGAAAGTGCAAGAAAAGCATTGAAGAGGACTAGTTGGGGAATAAAAATACACAGGACAATTATGGACTCTCATGTTTGCTGACTTAAACCACATTTACTGAGCAATTATTGTGTATAAAGGGACTAGTTTAGGGGAGAGGGTGGGAATAGAGGATTAAGTATGACGATTATAGGACAAAGTTCTTGCCCTCAGAGAACTTACCAGTTTTATAGGGAAATTTTTAAAAAATTGTATTGACTGGGAAAGTTCAGTGGGAGTTCAGAGAAGGGTGAAATCGTTGTGAGCTGAAGTGCAAGTAGAAGATTCATTCATTCATTGTTGGCAGTTAAGCTTCTACAAATTTATGAATTTATGGAGCTCCTAACTCTGTGCCACGTGCTGTGCTAGTCCTTGGGTATATGGGGTAAACCAAATGGTATGGTAATGTAAAAAAATGGTGCCAGGTCCCGTGATCCATTCCTTCTTGGAACTTCTATTGTTACAGGGGAGGCAGATGTTAAACACACACTGATAAATGTGAAATTTAAAATTATTAGAGCTAAGAAGGAAAAGATAAGGTGTATGAGAGAGAATGATGGGTGTGGCCAGGTAGGAGTGATAAAATGTATTCAAAAGGCTCTGCAGGGGACAGGGCTGGGGTCCATTTGAAAGTCTGACAGGCCTTTTACATGGCTTAGAGAGCTAGGAGGGGTGTGGGATAGATGAGGCTGGAAAAGGAGGTCAGGTAGACAGAGGCGGGTCCTGTAGGACCCCCTTGTAGACCAAGGTTAGGGGTTTAGATTTGATTCTAAGAGCAGTGGGGAGCTGTTGCAGGTTTTAAGCAGAGTTCTGGCATGATTTCCTTGAAATGTGAAGTGTTCATTCTGAGTCTGAATAATGGATATAGACTGGAAGCAGGGAGGCCAGTTCAGAGGTTTTGCGAAGGTGGATGGGATGGAGAAGCGGATAGATTTGATAGATATCTGGAGGTAGACTCGATGGGACTTGCTAAAGGATTGATTCTGGGGAAGGCACTGAGGCAGAGGGGAGCAGCCAGAATAGCGCCCTGGTGTTTGTTTTGAGCAAGAGAGTGATTACTGGTGCTGTGCACTTACTTGAGGAGCAGCAGTTCTGGGGGGGGTCGGGAGTTCAGTTTCAGATGTATTAAATAGGACACTCATGAGATATCTGGTTGGCAGCTGGATAAGGAAGTCTGGAGTTCAGAAGATTGGGACTGACTAGAGATAAAGATATGGGACTCCTTGGTCTATAGGTGGTATTTAAAACTGTGGCATATTGCTTGGAATGGGATTTGAAGGTAAATAAGGCTTGGATAGTTAAGGGAAAGAGAGATGCCATCCCATATTGTTGGGGAAATACTCTGAGCAAAGGCACAGCCATGGCACGTTGTCTAGGGTCAGGGAGGCCACTGGGCTGTCTGCTGTGTGCAGTTGATTTGCAGAAGTGTTTTTCAGCCTTAGCACTGTTGACATACCTGGCATTATTGGCTAGATGAGTCTTTGCTGTGGGGGCTGTCCTGGTGTATTAGGATATTGAGCAGTGTCCCTGTCCTCTACCCACTAGGTGCTGGTAGTACTCCCCTGCACCCACCCCAGTCATGATAATCAAAACTGTCTCCAGACATTGCCACATGTCCCCTGGGGGGCAAAATTGCCCCTGGTTGAGAACCACTGATTTGGAGAGAAGGGCAAATAAATGTAGATGGCTGAGGAGATGAGAGGGGACAGATTATAGGTGCCCTTGAAAGTCTGTCACAACAATTTAGCCTTGAGGCTGCAATCAGTAGTGATTCGATTGAGGCTTCTTGAGCTGTGCAGACTCTGATTTGATGAAAAAAGATGTTTTAGAAAAATGGTTCTGATGGTGAGCAAAAACGAATCAGATGGAGGAGAAAGTAAGTGCGTGGAAAGGGCAATCACAGGTGTGACATGAGGAAAAGGAGGAGGAAAGGGTGAATCCAAGAGACATTTTGGAGGACATCGTGACATCATTAAAGAGGCTCCAAGAGATGGAGAGGTAAAGGAAACACCGAGGTTTCAGACCTGGGTGATGGAGAAAATAAGGGGATATCTGACAGAGGTGGAGCAGTCCAAAAAGGGCACTAAGGGCAGAGAAGATCAAGAGTATAATTTGAACATGTGGGGTTGGGAGTCATAGGACATCTAAGGAGAGTCTTAATAGTTGGAAATATGGTACGATTTAGAACTAGCTGTGTAGACTCGGATTCAGCTGCATAGAGGTGATAATTGAATCCAGGAGCATTGAGTGTGTAGTCAGAAGCCCAAGGCCAAGCCCTTGGGGGAAACTAAAAATAAGAGGATAGGAGGAGGGAGGGACTTCTTGGACTTGTTAAAGGGGCAGAGAGATAGGCGGAAAACCAGGAAAGCAGAGTCAGGAAACCTGGCTTATTTAGGTTGACTTCCTGCTCTTAGCCCTGAGTACAGTGTAGAGCTGCAGAAATGTCAGTTTATACCCAGTAAGAGGGGCTTCCCTGGTGGTGCAGTGGTTAAGAATCTGCCTGCCAGTGCAGGGGACACGGGTTCGAGCCCTGGTCCGGGAAGATCCCACATGGCTGTGGAGCAACTAAGCCCGTGCGCCACAACTACTGAGCCTGCGCTCTAGAGCCCCCGAGCCACAACTACTGAAGCCTGCGCGCCTAGAGCCCGCGAGCCACAACTACTGAAGCCTGCGCGCCTAGATCCCGTGCTCCCCAACAAGAGAAACCACTGTAATGAGAAGCCCGCGCACCGCAACGAAGAGTAGCCCCCGCTCGCTGTGACTAGAGAAGGCCCGCTCACAGCAACGAAGACCCTACGCAGCCAAAAATAAAATAAATTAATTTAAAAAATGCTATATACCCATTAAGAATCAAATTCAGGTTGATATATTGTAGTCATGATTTGTTAAGTCTACAGATTTATCGAGCACATTTTTGTGCTGGTCCTGTGTTGGGAGGCACTGAGCTGTGCCAGGATGAGTGAGATGGTCCATGCCCTTAAGGAATGCAGGGTCTAGAAGGGAAGGGAGGGGTTAAGAAACGATTGCAGAAGGGTAGGATGAGTGCTGCGATAGAGGTATGTATAGAAGTGCTGTGTAGACCCCAGGGAGGGAAGGGAGGGTTGGAGGGGACTGGAGAGATGATACCTTGGCAAGTATCAAGAGATGATACTTGATGGCTGGAAGGATTTGGTCAGAATCCTCTAGGTGGATAAGGGGAGAGGTGGGAAAGGCCTTTCCAGGGCAGAAAACCCATCAAGTACAAAGGCTTAGAACCTCAAACAACTTGGCTTATTCAGGAAATTTCAAGGTCTAGTGTGGTTGGAGCAGAAGGGTAGGGTGGTGGATGGGTTGGGGAGGAGGTCACTGAGTGATGCTTTGGGCAAGGTTAGATCTCTGGCTTGTTCTTTGGGTGCCATGTCAGAGAATAGCATCTTGTGAGGGCAGCACCAAGGAATTTCAGACAGGCTTGTGGTATCATTGTCTTTTTCTTTTATTATTTTTCAAAGAATGATCACTCAGAGGCCAGGGACATTGAGGATGGGGAGGTGATGATGAGAGAGGGCAGGGGCAGAACTGGGGGGTTCAGGGAGAACAGAATATATCTTAGCCTCTTTGAGCCTGGTTACATTTGGGAAACTGAGGCAGCATAAAACTTCTCAGAGGTGCTAAATTCCACTTTAGGCATGTTGTATTTGAGGTCCCATGATAACTCATGGAGGAAAATATTCAGTAGTGTAGGCTAGAGTTTCGGCTAGAGATTTTTATTTGTTATTAAACTCTCCTTCTGAGTTGTTAAAAATATCTTTCAAACCAGCAGCATAAACCAGCACTAAATCTGTTATTTTGATTTGATCTAGTTTGGTTCTTTACACATTTGCAGGGGCAGAGCTTCAACTTGAACTCAGGGCAGTGTGATGATAACATTTATGCTCTCACTGTACTGAACACATTGCCTTGAAGTGCCGTCAGTTTACATTTTTGTACTTGTCCACATACATATATATTTTACGTTGTTGCTATTATCCTGGCCAGGCCATTTTGTATTATAATTTTTTCTCATGCAACTTATAAAACATTTTTCCATGTTTCTAAATAGTACTCATAATACTGTTTAATGATACATATGGTATCATATTGCTAAGTGATAGTTTAATCATCCAGTCCTCTTTTTTTTTTTTTTTTTTTTTGCGGTACGTGGGCCTCTCACTGTTGTGGCCTCTCCTGTTGTGGAGCACAGGCTCTGGACGTACAGGCCCAGTGGCCATGGCTCATGGGCCCAGCCGTTCCGTGGCATGTGGGATCCTCCCGGACCAGGGCACGAACCCGTGTCCGCTGCATTGGCAGGCGGACTCTCAACCACTGCGCCACCAGGAAAGCCCTCCAGTCCTCTTTCATTGGGCAATTTCCCCCATACTCCTTTTTATTATAATGAACATGAATCATGTGTATAGCTTTTTGTTTTGTCACGTTATTTATTTAGGATAAGTTTCCAAACATGTTCTCAGAGCGTCAGAAGCTTATGGACATCTTTTGACTTCTTATTACAGAAATTACAGTGCTGCTAGTTTGATCATAAACCTCACCCAGCCCAGTGAATGGTGCATGTTGGATGCTCACAAGCCATTTCTGGAATGAGTTGGATTTTATAATTTAAATTTGTCATTGTCAGTTTATATTCATTCTTTGCTCATTTGTCTGTTGTCATTTTTTCCAATTTTTTTGTTGTGGTAAAATACACATAACATAAAATTTACCCTTTTAGTTGCTTTTAAGTACAGCTCAGTGGCATTAAGTACATTCACTGTTGTGCAACCATCAACCACTGTCCATTTCCAGAACTTTTTCATCGTCCCAAACAGGAATTCTGTATGCATTAAGCAATCACTCCCGTCTAGTCCCTGGTAACCTGTGTTCTACTTTCTGTCTCTATGAATTTGCCAATTCTAGGTATCCCATATAAGTAGAATTACAGAGTACAGTACACAGAATCCTTTTGTGTCTGGTTTATGTCATTTAGAATAATGTTTTCAGTATTCATCTGTGTTGTAGTATGTTGCAGAATTTCATTTCTTTTTATGGCGGAATAATATTCCTTTATACGTATGTACTACATTTTATTTATCCATTCATCTGTTGATGGACAACTGCGTTGTTTCTGCTTTTTGGCTATTGTGAATAATGATGCTATGAACATAGGCATTCAAGTATCTATGTGTGTCCCTGTTTTTAATTCTTTTGGGTCATGTAGTAATTCTGTGTTTAACTTTTTGAGAAACTGTCAAACTTTTCCACAGTGGCTGCACCATTGTACATTCCCACGAGCAATGCATGAGGGTTCCAATTTCTCCACATCCTTGCCAGCACTTGTTATTTTCCATTTTTGTTTTCAAATAATAGCCATCCTAGCGTGTGTGAAGTGTTATTGTGGTGTTGATTTGCATTTCTCTAATGACTAATGATCATTAGTCATTAATAACTTAACTGATGACTTGGACTATCTTTTCAAGCAATAGGCTTATTGCCTATTTGTATATCTTCTTTGGAGAAATGTCTATCCAAATACTTTCCTCATTTTTGAATTGGATTTTTTTGTTGTTGTTGATGCTGAGTTGTAGGAGTTCTTTATATATTCTGGATATTAATCCTTTATCAGATATATGATTAGCAAGTATTTTCTCTCATTCCGTGGGTTGTTGTTTCACTCTCTTGATAACTGTGATGAAGTCTAATTTGTCTATTTTTCTTCTTCTGTTGTCTGTGCTTTTGGTATCCAAGAAATCATTGCCAAATTTAATGTCATGAAGTTTTCCGTCTTTGTTTTTTACTAAAAATTTTATAGTTTTAGCTCATATATAGGTCTTTCATCCATTTTGAGTTAACTCTTGTATTGATATGTGGTGTAAGGTAAGGTTACAGCTTCATTCTTTTGCCTGTGGATATTTAGTTTTCTCAGCACTGTTGTTGAAAAGACTACTGTTCTTTCTTTGTTGAATGGTTTTGGTGCCCCTGTCAAAAATCAATTGACTGTATATGTGAAGGTTTATTTCTGGGCTCTTTATTCTATTCCATTGATCTATATGCCTGTCTTTGTTTCAGCACCACACTGTTTTGATTACTGTAGCTGTGTAGTAAGTTTTGAAATCAGAAGTTTGAGTCCTTCAAATTTGTTCTTCTTTTTCAAGATGGTTTTGTCTTTGGAGTTCCTGGAGATTCTATGTGAATTTCAGAATAGGCTTTTCTTTCTGCAGAAAATGGGATTTTTATAGGGATTGCACTGAAATCTGTAGATTGTTTTGGGTAGAATTGTCATTGTAACAATATTGTCTTCCAATCCATGAACATGGAATGTCTTTCTTAATATTTATGTTGTCTTTAATTTCCTTCGCTTACATTTTGTAGTTTTCAATGTACAGGTTTTTCACCTCCTTTGTTAAATGATTATTCCTAAGTATTTTATTCTTTTTGATGTTATACATGGAATTGTTTTCTTAATTTCCTTTTTGGATTGTTCATTGCTAGTGTATAGAAATGGAACTGGTTTTTGTGTGTTGATATTGTATCCTGCACTTTGCTGAATTCATCTATTAGCTCTAACAGTTTTTTGTGTGTGTGTGTGTGGAGTCCTCAGAGTTTTCTACATATAAGATCATATTATCTGCAAACAGAGATAATTTTAATCTTCCTTTCCAGTTAGGATACCTTTTTTTTTTTTTTTTTAGATAAAGCATAGTCGGTATACAATGTTAGTTTCTGGTGTATAGCAAAGTGATTCAGTTATATATATTCATGTATATTCTTTTCCATTATAGTTTATTAAAAGATATTGAATATAATTCTCTGTGCTATACAGAAGGACCTTGTTGTTTATCTATTTTATATATAGTAGTTTGTATTTGCTAATCCCAAACTCTTAATTTATTCTCCCACCCTTCTGCTTTCTCGCCTAGTTCTGGCTAGAAATTCTAATACTCTGTTGAATAGAGTGGTGAAAATGGGCATCCTTGTCTTGTTTCTTCATCTTAGGGGAAAAGCTTTCAGTGTTTCACCATTGAGTATGATGTTAGCTGTGAGCTTTTCAGATATGGCCTTTATCATGTTGAGGAAGTTTTCTTCTTTTTCTACTTTGTTGAGTGTCTTTATCATGAAAGAATGATGAATTTTGTCAAGTGCTTTTTCTGAATTAATTGAGATGATCGTGTGGTAGTTTTCTTTCATTCTATTAATGTAGCATATTACATTGATTGATTTTCATATGTTGAACCCCTTTTCATCCCAGAAATAAATCCTGCTTGGTCATGGTGTCTCTTGGGATTTTGAAGGTTCTTTTCTTTTTTAAAAAACTTTATAATAGCTCTTTATAGAGTGTAGATGTAAGGTAACACCTTCATTAACCCTTCATACATTTGATATAGATAATTCTCTCAGTCTCTTGCTCTTTTAGTTTTGTTCACTTTTATGTATTACAGAAGGTTTTAATGTTTTTGAACCTGTGCCTCTGCCTTATTTTTTTGTTATGTATAGCTGAAAAGTTAGGCTTTCATATAGGATAATTTTTCTCTTTTATTTTTTGTCAGCTTTTTCTTTTATGTTCTAAAGTATTTCCCTTTCCAATAGTTTGGAGTTTGGTTTAGTATAGTGCAAGTGTAAGGTGGGGATTTATTTTAAGGTTTGAGATTTCCCATCTTGTATAGTACACTGAGTGGTTGAGAACCTGGACTGGGGAGCCAGACAGCCTGTGTTCCAGTCCTAGCTGCAGCACTTATTAGCTACGGGTCCTTGGGCACTTAATTCTCTGGGCTTAGTTTCCTCATTTGTAAAATGGGGATAAGACTATATCTACCTCATTTGGTTGTTTTAAAAAGAAGAGAAAAACTTGGCTAAGGGACTGGCATACCATCAGTGCTAAGTGAGTGTTAACTGGTATTGTTACCCCAGCCTTGTTATCACACTGCTTATTTGTAAAAGCCTTCTCCATATTTAGAATTTTATGGTCTATTTCTGAATTTTGTGTTCTGTTTCATCAGTACTTTTATTGGTACCACATGGCATTGTTGTTGCCTGTTCTTTTCATGCTATTCTTTTTTCCCCCCCACTGTGAAACATTTATTTTTCTTCTGCAATATTAGGCATGATTAAAACCAGTGCAGAAAAGTACTCAGTACCTTGGGTAAGAGATGAGCTATCTTGCTGTTCTTTTAAAGTTCTCCAGACAAATTTTAGAGTCATTTTGTCAGGTTTCAAAAACCAATCCTATGTGAATTTTAGTGTTAAATATCTACATTAGTTTGGGACAGATAACCATCTTTGCTGAATGTCTGCCTGTCACTGATAAAATTCATAACTTTAAACAAACCATAAACTAATAATAATGTTACAGTAAGAAAACCTGGTTGACTGATAAGTGAGGAAGAAATTGCAAGAGTTATTAAAAGAACTGCCTGTTCCCCCAAAAGATTACAGAATTGGATGGATTTATTCGTACATTTTTCCAAGGATCAGATAATCCCCACGTTGTATGACGGTCAAAAGTGTAGAAAAATTTCCTCTCCGAGGCAAAAGGATTCTGTTTCCTAAACCTGTTCATGTCTGTCTCCTCCACTCCACTGCGAGGCCCTCGAGGGCAGTGAGTCTGTCTTATTCAGCATTGTCTTGTTGGAGGTGCACAATGTATTGGTCCATCTGAACTGAAGATGCCACAAGCAAGGAAGGACAGCTTGCAGACCAGCCTCAGTTGTAAATGTAGATGTGCTGATGATGGGCCACTTCTCTTGTGCACATGGGTCAGACCTCACTTGAGGACTGTGATCACGCTTAGGCTTTAAGCCTTGCAAGAGGAGGACGGAAACTGGAGATGGGTGGCATGCCTCAGTAACAGAATTTTTTGAGCATGCTGTCTGAAAATGGAATGAGATGCCTCACCTGAGTATTTTTATCATTGGACAAGTTGAAGCAGAGCCCTGGGTAGTATTGTAAAGGAGAGTTACACACCCCATAATAGATTGGACTGGATTCAGTTTATTTCTTTCCCTTTCCTTGTCTCCTGCTCCTTTCCTCTGACTTTTGAACATATAAAAAATGTATATTTGAAGCAGAGTTGGCAGTGTTTGGCAGCTTTACGTGAAGGGTGGATAAGATGAGGAGGTGAAAATAACTTCAAGGTTTTGAAACAGGGTGTCTTGGGATGGTGTTCTTCACGCCTGGACGCACAGAATGGAAAACGATTCTGGAGGTGAGTGGATAAGTTCAGTTTTAGAGAGGTCACATGGTATTTGAACATAAGAGCCCTAGGAAAACTTGTTTGTTGTTATTATATTTGTTGAATGTCTCTCATATGTCAGGCAGGCACTGTGTAAAGTGAATCGTTTTAAGTTTTTGGTGAGCCATGTAGAAATGTGCCGATCTGGTCAAAATGTGGAAATCTCTCTTAAACTGATACAGATGTAGTAATAAAGATGCTTGTGCCGAGTTACAGATGCTTATCCTGAGTTAGGTGTTTTACATCTTCCTTTGTGTGGCTTGAACTTTTTAGTTTGACTCTGCCACTTTTGTTTTGTTGTTAGTGTGTGGTTTGGTGCATTTTCCTGTCCCCGTCTATACACTTGCCACAATGAGGGGCTGCTAAATAGGGCAGTGTTCTCTGTTTGTGTAGTTCCCCACAGCTGTTTCCTATAGTGAAGACTCAGGAAAACAATGACCTCATGGTTTCCACAAAAAAAGCCTTTTATATATAGTCATGGAAAAGAAATCATTGAAAACTGAGTAATTTAAAATTCTGTCCTCTGCAGCTTTTTCCTTCAAAAATATTCTTGTTTGCTCTGTTAATTGGCTGTTCCTCAAATGACCTTTGATGTTTAACAAACAACATTTTTGCAGTGGAGCACATCGGGATATCTTGTCTTTCATTTGATTGTGATCTTTCTCTATTTAGAAATCATTGTTTTCTGCCATGGACTGTGGCAGTTCCTAGAGGAATTGGCCAGTCACCCAACATCTGTTGCTTCTTCCCTCCAGTTGTTGAGCTTGGATGGTAGCAAACAGTGTGTCCACAAACAAACAGTTCACGCATTAGAAGATTGCATAGGACTGGTCAGGAAATGCCTTTGTTGCTTCTACTGTCAGGAACCTTTGTAAGCTCATCACCAGCTTAGTAAATTCTTTTTCTTTTTTTTTTTAAATTCTTTGACTTTAACTCTTGGTCTTCTCATCTTTAAGAGCAAGGCAGAGCTGTCTGATTCTCAGGAGATTTAAGAAATAATAATAATCATAATGAAAATACCATTTATTTGTGTGGAGCCAGATTATTGATTGATTGCGGTACGCGGGCCTCTCACTATTGTGGCCTCTCTCGTGCGGAGCACAGGCCCAGCGGCCATGGCTCACGGGCCCAGCCGCTCCACGGCATGTGGGATCCTCCCGGACCGGGGCCACTGCGCTACCAGGGAAGCCCCATTTATTTATTTTTAACCTTCTTTTTAAAAAATTTATTTATTTGGCTGCGTCGCGTCTTAGTTGTGACATGTGGGATCTTTCGTTGTGGTGAGCGGGATTCTCTCTAGTTGTGGCATGCGGGCTCTAGAGTGTGCAGGCTTAGTTGCCCTGTGGCATGTGGGATCTTAGTTCCCTGACCAGGGGTTGAGACTGCGTCCCCTGCATTGAAAGGTGGATTCTTAACCATTGGACCACCAGGGAAGTCCCTGGAGCCAGATCATTTACACTGTACATTCATATACAACTTTTTCCTTTAATCTTCACAACAGCCCGTGAAAGAAGCATTGCTATTCCATTTAAACGATTAGGATATAGGGCTTCAGTGCTAGTACTTGATAAGTAGCAGAGCCAGAACTCCAACCTTGCATGGTTTTTATGAGGTTAAAGGAGAAGATATAATTAAGGGTTTAGTACAGAAACTTGCACATGGTAAGTATTCCAGAAATGGAAGGTGGTGATGAGGAAGGTGCTCATTCCAAGTCTGTGGCCACCTGAGTACCCTTCCCCATTTCTAAACTCTGTCCTATTGGCAGTTTTTCTTGCTGCCAGAGTAATCTTACAGCTTATCTGTAACTACATTATTTCTCTTCTCAAAAATTGCCTTTACTTTTTCTTTTATATACAAAATGTGGTATAAATTTCTTAGCTTGGCATTTAAACTTTTCCGGAAAAATAAAATAAAAAAGGCATGCATAAAACCAGCCCCATTAAAAATAATGGTTAGATTCAATAGACACACAATTACTGTTAATTTGCTCTAAATGTTACTGATGCTTACTTTGATTTCTGTACTTATCTCATCATGGACTGGTGAAAAAAGTTCACAGACAGGCACCTATCTGTGGATCATACTTTGAAGAGCACTGCTGTGCAGCTTCCCATGGTCTGATTTTGTCTGTTTATTCCCATAGTTTTCAATGAAAATGTTTTTCTGTCTTTGCTTTTCTTGTAAAATGGTAGTTAGATCTAGAGGCTTAATGAGATTCAGGTTTGAAGGTTTTTTTTAAGCCCTCTTCTTTTTTTTTTTTTTTTTCAGTAAAACTAGTTTGTGGGAGGTGTTATAAACTTCCATCAGGAAGCCTGTCTTGTCTGGTCGTGTCTCTTGCAGTGTTAGTAGCCGTCAATGGTTAGTCCTTGATCCATTAGTTCAATAAGGGTTGAAAAATGGTGTTTTAATTTTAACATTCCTTTTTACTTATTAGCTGGAGAACTTCTATAGAGACTCTCGCCCTTGTCGGTTGTTTGGTTATCCCAAAGTAAATTTGGAGAAGAAAGGCAAAATAAATACGTGGTATTTTTTTCCCTTGATTTTTCTGGATTTCAAAATAATTACTTGATTTCCAAATGTAGTTAGTGAGGTTTTTTTGTTGTAACTGTATGAATTAATGGATTTAAATGCATATTTGATGTGTTTCAGTCAATTACAGTTATTAACCTTATTTTGCCCAACTTGTCCCTTTTTTGGCCATTGGGACAAGTCGGCTACCAAGTCCTTTTGACACAATACTGCTAGTAGTCTGTGATGTCAAACCAAAATGCAGGAAGTTAAGATTTTCAAGGCTCATCTTATATGTTTCCTGCTCCAGATCTGGAATCAGTCATTTCTTCAAGGAGCCCTAGTTCCTTTTGGTGGCAGATGGTACTAAGACACCACAGTCTGGGCATTAGGGGTGTACTTGGTTTCTCTGTGTCTAAGTAGGCAGAGCTAGGAAATGTGTGATTTGTTTTAAAGGTGTAATAAATCAAGAATTCATATTGATAGTTTCATTCAGGATTTCAGGGTTTTTATTTAACCTCATCGATCTTACATCTGTTTTTCCTTTCTTCCATGCTGAAAATCCTGTTCTTAACACTAGTGTAAATTCTCATTTACATTGTCTCACAGTGCATTCATAAGTCTCAGAATAATCCAGTACTACCACCAACAGGATGAGTATTTGAAAAAGGTTTAAGATTTATTTATTCATTTATTTATTTTTGTCCATAGGATATGTCCTACTAGGACTGTATAGTCATATTATTATGTTTTAAAGTCACTTGGAATAGTTCGCAGTGTGGCTTTGTCACCAATGTGGAATACAGTTAAATTGATTTGTTTCTTTTTGCTTTTGGTTTTGAAGAGTCGTTTTTTAAAATTTAGCTTTGTTGCACAGTTATGTAAAAACTAAAATTCATTTGCCTGAAGTCAAATCTACATAATAAGATCTGTTCAAAGAAGTCTAGTTTCTGTCTCTGATTCCTATGTGCTATTCCCTTTCTCGTTAAATTTTATGATTTATTCTTTCATTGTTTTAATATAAGCAAATACATGTATTCATAATCTTCCTCTTATTCAGATAAATAGTAGCACACCATACGTACATAATTTTCTTCGTCTTGCTTTTTTCCTATAGATAATATGTGAGTGCTTACCATATGCCCTGCACAGTGGATTATTTTATGTATTCCTTATAACATTGTAAGGTAGATATACATATTATTATTTCTGTTTTACAGATGAAGAAGCAGAGGCATTTCTACAGACGTTTAATTCTCTGATTCCCATTATTCCCCATAGTATCTGGTCGTGTCCTTTGTGTGCTTGTTCATGAGTGAATGAATGAGCAGGACCTCACTTTTGTAACTGCTTTACTTTGAGCAACGATGGGAGCAGAGAAAGGCTGTTTTTAAACTGTAGGAAAGGAGATTCAACCTTTTCTTTGAGGTCCATAGCTCTCTATAGCTGGAGAAGAACGCATAGTAGAAAGAACCTTTTTCCTGAGCAGGGGTGGTCCCAGCAATTACAAAGATACATTAACTTGGAATATTCTTTAATGTTACCCTAAAATAAGAGTCCCTTTTTGACAGTGCAGTGACAGCTTGGTAAATCTCCCTCATTTTAGAGTCTTTATTCCACTGAAGTTATGATAAAGTAGGATAGCTAAAGAAAAGACAAATTCCTTTAAAAGCAATAGCTCATGGGAAATAGCTACTAGTTAATGATTTCAGGATTTTAATAGTGACAGGAAGGAAGGAGGGTAGCCTCATTTCCCTGCAGGCAGGAGAGAAAGAGGAGCATTGGCAGCTTTTTATCTTATATCCAGCAGGAGGAAGGGTTAGCTAGGTTGGAGGCCTGTTGGTCGTTACCCTTTGAGGCTCTGTTGTGACATCAGGCAGCTGGTTAGGCTGTAGTAACTGCCCCACCCACTTCCTGGTGATACCCAATTCTCTCTCAGACTTCAGGTTGTCAGCATCAGAGGATAGTGCTGGGAGGAGGATGAGGGCAGCCAGGGTGCAGGTCTGCTCCTTTCCTTTTGAAAATCTGTGAACCCATGAATTTTCAATTTAGTTAGAATCCTGGTATGGCTGAGATCTTGGGGTGGTCACTGAGCCTCAGTTTCCTTATTTTCCTTTTCATTGCCATGTGGTAATGTCAGCCTCACAGACTGTGGTGTTGAATAACCACTGGTTCCTTTACACCTAAGTGGTGGAAACACTTTAGCGGGAAAAACCCACCAACCCAGCCTGTAAAAGTAAGCCTAGAACATAGGAAAGGGACCCTGGTAGGAAGAAGATGTGGAGGATCCTACACCACAGCTAAGTGCTGAAGAGAGATAAATGTGTTCCACCCCAAACTTTCTCTGGGTATGGCCTTGTGACTGTAATTGTTTTGAGCTCACCTTTCATGCATGTGTGCTGACCTCTTGAGTTGTAGACTGTTTTTGAAAGGGTGGTATTTAAATCTCCAGTGTAACAGTGCTAGAGGACTCACTGAGGCATCTGTCCCCCAGGAGGGTATCTCTCACTATGATATATTCTGTGCCATTTTGTTGTCATTGTATGATCTTTCTTTTTTTTTTGTTAATATTTATTTGTTTATTTATTTATTTATGGCTGCTTTGGAAGCCCCTGTATGATCTTTCTTGAGTAACACAGTAATAACCCATTCATCTGGCTTTTCGAGGGAGTAAGTCTTTCATATAAGTTATTTCCTAGATAATTATTTATTTAAATATCAAGTCTTTAAAAGTTTAACTTTTTTTTTTTGATAGATGGCTTGATGTAGCATATTTTACACACTCGCTTTCTCAGGGAGGGAATCCTGGGCATACTTTATGCTCTTTGGTGATTTAGAGTCTTTATTACGAGCATGATCTATTGCACTCTTCTTCTGTACTATGGAGGTTTCTTTGGGGCTAGTGGGACTATGTAGGACTTAATGAAGGGTCCTGGCTTGCTGTATTGTTTGAATTCTTATTTCTACTTTTTGTAATACTCCTTCTTGCTCCCTACAATCGTCCCTCAAGGTCCTTCGTTCGTTTTCTCTTGCTTTATCCTGTTTTACTTTATCCTGGGAGCCTGTACCTCCTACCTCCTCATTCCTGCATTTTGCAGTTTCTAATCTGCTTCTAGTTAAATAACCAGATAAATAGAATTGGCTCAAATAAGGCTAAATATGCTGAGTTAGGGCCTGAGAGTCTGGCTAAATTAAGAAACTTTAGGGTTTTCCTTTTTGAGGTCAATTTTTAAGAGCTTCAAAATAAAGTATGGCCTACATACAGAAAAATGCATAACATCATTAGTGTACAGCTCAATGAATACTAAATCCTAATGTGATATTATATCACCCAGATCAAGAAATGGGTTGTCATTAGCACTTCAGAAGCTTCCTCTTTTGCCCCCTCCCAAACCCTACCCTCTCCCTTCTACCTGAAGGTAACCACTTGCCTGGCTTCTAACACCATTGATTCGTTTTGCTTGGTTTTGAGTTTTATTATGAATGAAGTAAAAGTATATGTTCTTTTTAAAGAGAGCTTTATTGGGATACAATTTACATACCATATACTTCACACATTTAAAGTGTGTAATTCAGTGGCTTTTAGTATATTCACAGAGTTGTGCCTCCATCATCACAATTTTAGACATTTTTATTATCCCCCAAGAAGCCCCGTATCCATTAGCAGTCATTGTTCATTGCCCCCAACCTCCCAGTGCCAGACGTCCATTAATTTACTTCCTGTTTCTGTAGGTTTTCCTATTCTGAACGTTTCATATAAATGGAATCATACAACACATGGCCTTTTGCATTTGGCTTCTTTCACTTAGCATGATGTTTTTCAAGGTTCATCATGTCATACCATGTATCATTCCCCTTTATGGCTGAAAAATATTCCATTTTATGAATATACCATATTTTGTTTATCCATTCATTTGTTGATTGGCATTTGGATTGTCTGCTTTTTGGCTGTTATGAGTAATGCTGCTGTAAACATTCATCTACAAATTTTTGTGTGGGAATATGTTTTTATTTCTCTTGGGTATATACCTAGGAGTAAAATTGCAGGGTCATATGGTGACTCCATGTTTAACTTTTTGAGCAACTGTCCAACAGTTTTCCACAGCGGCTGCACCGTTTTCCTTTTACACCAGCTGTGTGTGAGGGTTCCAGTTTCTCTACATCCTTGTCAGCAGTTGTTATTGTCTGTCTTCTGTTATAACTATCTTAGTGGGTGTGGAGTGGTATCTCATTGTGGTTTTTATTTGCAGTAAGGAATCTTTTGTGTCTGGTTTCTTTTGTCAAAATTCATTATGAGTAACATCTATTTGGATAAGAGTAATATCTAAAATATTGTAGAAAACTTGGAAAATATGTAAAAGTTGAATGAGGAAAATTGAAAATGTATTTTTTCCTTTTTGTGTATGCTTTAACATAATTGGGATCAAACTGTGTATACAGTTTTGCATTATGTGATTGTCTTTCCATATTGTATTAGTCATTTTTTTTCACAAAAACTCTTTAGATCACTGTATGAAGGTACTGTAAATCTTTTTTTGGATGGTTTCTGGTTGCAGTGAACATATTTTTTACATAAATCTTTCATTTTGACTATATCTTTTGGATATTTAGAAGTGAAATTCCTTGGTCATTGTTTATCTATTTTGAAGGTTCTTAAATCATATTGTTAGTTTATTTTACAGAAGGGTTGTGCCATTAGCAGTGTAAGAATGTCTGTCATACCCCACTGTTGCAAAAAAGAAACCCTTAAGTTGATAAATGGAAAAGAGCATTTTATTGTTTTATTTGCATTTTTATTTGCATTTTTATTTGCATTTTTTTGTTGATAGTGATGTAGGACAGCTTCATCTGTTCTTTAAAGTGGGAGGATATCTATATGAGAGTAACATTTCGATAATTTAGGGAATTACTCTGTTTTGATTTCACAGATTTCTCTTGTTTGCTCTCTGTGTTTTCACACACACCCTTCCAGTTAGGTTTCACATTCTACAGGCAGATGAACAAGACCTGTACCAACTAACATTGGCCGAGTTTGGGGCAGTGAGACCAGGTCTAGACTGGGAAGGTTCTAAGTTGCACTTTGCTAGGAAAAGCCTGGAGCCAGGATAAGCTGGAGGCTTGCTAGTTGTCTGCTACCTGATTCTTTTTTTTTTCAATTAAAAAAAATTAATTAATTTTTTTGGGCTGCATTGGGTCTTCGTTGCTGGGCATGGGCTTTCTCTAGTTGCGATGAATGGGGGCTACTCTCTTTGTTGTGGTTTGCAGGCTTCTCATAGTGGTGGCTTCTCTTGTGGAGCACAGGCTCTAGGCGCGCAGGCTTCAGTAGTTGTGGCTTGCGGGCTCTAGAGTGCAGGCTCAGTAGTTGTGGCACATGGGCTTAGTTGCTCTGTGGCATGTGGGATTTTCTTAGGCCAGGACTCAAACCCATGTCCCCTGTGTTGATAGGCGGATTCCTAACCACTGTGACACTGGGGAAGTCCCTGATTCTTGTGGTGAGGGTTGAAAGAACTGGTGGAGGCCAGGACCGGTCTGGAGACTACACCTGTGTGCATTTTACTAGTCCGCTTGGACATGCACAGTGCTGGGTATGGAGAAGAGTGAGGCCCATGAGCAGGCCCATGACTTGAATGCTTCTTTAGCCAGTTAAAATTTATTTGGAGTGCTCTGGGTTTATGGCAATATGAATGCATAATTTATAGAGAAACTTGCTGTATCTCTATCTGCTTATGAATAACATCTCTTGATTACTACTAATTGATGCTTTAGTTATCAAAATGCAATAACAGAATATTGATTCAAAGCAAGATTATTTCCAGAATACTTTGAATCCCTTTAGAAAATTGTCTATTTGGTCAAAAACATTTTAGATCTGTTTATCATCAAATTCCAATATATTCAAAATCAAGAGGATGTATACTTTGCCAGTGAACGTAAACACACTGATTATGGAAGAAGTAAATGCATGTTTGGCCTTGGAGTAGTTCAAGGCTTCATGCCTACCCCACTCCTTGTCTTTCCCACCCTATTTCACCTCTGATGACGTGTAGGTCCCTTTACTTCCACCCCAAAGAGGAGTGACACTCAGCCAAGAACATCATTGGCCCCTGTGCTGGTGAGCAGAGCCATGTGCTGAGTTCATAAGCCAAGCCCACGTTCCCCCTCTTCCTTCCACTTGATCAAGAAGCTGATGCTGCTATTCTTTTTTTCTCTTACTAGGGTTAAGCTTTCACCTCCCACCCGGCAAGCCAGGGAAGCCTTTTAAAAAGGCCCCTAATGGGTGGCTATAGGCATAAATTCTTCTTTTCTTTCTCTTTCCCTAATTTTTCTTTGACGCTGGCTGCTTTTTCCCCCAGTTGGTAAGATCCAAAGATTGATTTGGGCTTTGGGTTTAGGATTAATATAGGCAGAAAACTTTGATTTAAGGCTCCCTACGTCTGTCTAGCAGAGAAAAAAATTCTTAGCATAGTGCATCCTGACTCAGGGATTTGGGGCCAAAACTTCAGCTAGAAATAAGGTCTGTTTTTATTTGTTTTTTTTGTCAGCCCTGTTTTCTTTGCATAAGATTTGGGTTCCTTGGTCAGAAATACTAGGGTATGCTATCATAAGATCGCCCTTACGTACCACTTGGTTATCATTATCAACAAATTCATTTTAGAAAACGTGGAAAATACTGAAATGTGTAAAGAAGGAAAAGAAAACTCACCCAAAATATGCCACTTTAAGATAATGACTGTTAATATTTTGGTGTATATTTACAAGGATAAAAAACAAAAAGGTCTTTTAAAATGTTTTTTAAAAGTTTGAAATCAAGTTCATATGTAGTTTTGTTATCTTCTTTCCACTTAATTTTATTACGTATTTATTTCTTTGACTTTTCTAAAACTCTCAAACGTTTGTAATGTCCCATGGTAGGAACATATAGTAATTTCTGAGCTATTTAGATGTGGCTTCTCCAGTCTTTCTGTTTTGAGTTTTAACTGCTGAAGGTTATTACGCTTCCTGTATGATGACCTTTTAGTCACATCAGGGCTGGGTGTTTGCTTTTTTGATTGTGTTGGTAGTTAGCCAAAATTCCCCGTTTTTTTAAAAATAAAGCTTTTAAAAAGCATTATTTTACTATAGTTGGGAAGAATCTTAGATTGTGTAGGAAAATGTCAAGGAGACTAAAAAGAAGACACTCTTGAGTTACTTGATTGTATACATAAACACATTTTGGTGACCCAAGCTGACTTTGGAGCTTGGCCTGTTAGAGTGCTCTGGGAGGGACAGACGGCATCAGAATCATCTCCACCAGCAGGACAGCTTGACCATTGTAAGGTGAACACTCCCCTTTACATTTGTTGGTGAGAGACAGATGCAGCTCTCCGAGGGAGGGTGGTCGACTCTCTGGTTTCCTTTCTCTAGCATCCTGGGACACTCAGGCAGGTTATAGTTCTTCACATGCTGCACCTTGATTTTCTGACATAGTCTGAATTCCTCCTTATTTCTCGAATAATAACATTTCAATTAGATAAACTGCATTTTTCTTTCTGGGCCATGTTTCAGTCATAGGAAAAAATGCAAATTATAACAAAACTGATTAACAAGAATTTATTTAAAAGCAAATAAACTCCCAGAAGCCTCAGGCTTGGTGCAGCTGTAGTTCAGTCTCCAACACATGTTTTGTGTCTGCATTGAGAATGGCGTTCAGAATGAAGAACCTCAAGCCCTACATGATCCTGAGTTCTCGAAGGGAAAAATCATTTATTGAACAAAATGATTATGGGCAAAAATATTTTAAGGCCGTTTTAATCAGGTGAGGTTGAAGAATAGAGGTAACTATGGACAAGTTACTTCACTTTACTGAGCCCAAGGTTTTTTATCTGTAAATAGTGATGTTAATACTTAACAGCCTAGGGAATTTCTGGGGATTCATTTTATAGGAAATAACACCTATAAACAATTAGTATAAAGCCTGATACATTACAGGCACTCAAATATTAACTTATTGTTATCCTTTGTGTCAAGTATTTTATTCACTAAGCTTGGGAGAAATGATATTGAGTAAGACATTCCTGATCACTGTCTAGTGGTGGAGACAGATATGAGATTATATATTCTGGTGATTTGAATGAACTGTAATAACTGATATAATACAGTTACGACAAAAGAGGCTCCCATAAGTTTTAATGCTTTTGGAGCTGAAACTTCAGAGTTTTTCCGGTGTAGCATGCCCTTTCTCAGTCGCAGCTTCACATTAGAAATAGAATTGTGAAAAAAGAAAATCACATTTGACAAAAAACTAGTGATGATCAGGTCCCACCATAGACCTAATTAAATCAGCATCTCTGGGCTGCTGCCCTGCATGGTTTTTATTTAAAAAAAAAATTTTTTTTCCCCCAGGTGACTCTAATGTGCAGCCAAGGGTCAAGAGCCAATGCTTTGGATACTTTCTTCTCTTTTTCTTTGGTGTTTTCCAGGATTATACTATACAATAGGGGAATTCCTTGCTTTTTACTTGACTTTTGAAACTTACATCATGGCAGGTGTTTAGAGTTTAAAATGCTTTTATGATCTCATTAAAGCCTCACTGATAAATTTAGAGAAGTATTATCAATCCCATTTTGCAGAAAAGATAGCGGAAGCTCATAAAGACTACACCTTAAGTAAAGGGTAGACTTAAACCAAGGTATTCAGAATCCAGTCTTTCTGTTTCTGTTGCATTTCTAGCAGAAACTTCCAACCACTGTTTAAATACTTAAAGGTCTTCTCTTGCTGCTATATTTTCTGCCGATACAGCTTTATGATCTGTTGAGAAATCTTTGCTCATTGTTCATCTGGCTGAACCACTTGTATATTTCTTTTTATATTTCTTCCTTTTATTCTGGCTCTAATGCTCTTGACCATACTTCCACCCTCAGCTATAATTTCTTGAAATGCAGTAGCCATTTTTCAATCCTTTTTTTTTTTTTTTTACAGTTTTTTCTTTTATAAAAGAATATACCCTTTCCTATATTTTATTTCAGTGGTGAGTCCCTGCCACCAAGTCTTTGTGGTATATATGAGTTTGTTTAATACTGAAAACGAATCTTATAACTGCAAGTATCCGTTGTTGTCCAAATCTGTTTTAGTTCCCGAGTTTGGATCTTGAGAACTTGGATATAAGGGACACCTGTACTTGAGGTAACCTTTGTTCAGTTCTCTGTCTGGAAGGATCAAGGAGCTCTGTATCAGAATAACTCACTTTTCCCTGTGGCCAGACATGAACACATGAACAGGTTGTGTGTGGTGTTCTCTACTATTTTTCCCGAGTTGTCTTTCCATCCTGGAAGGAAACTCCTTTCCCATTGCTTCCTTCCTTTTCTGTCTTTCTCCTCTCCCACCAGGGTCCCAGCTCCATCTTGCTGAGGAAGGAGGAGGGGGCAGTGCATTTGGGAGATGGGAGTGGAGGGCATTCCAGGCATAGGGAAAGTGTGTGAAAGTCTGGAAGCCTTACGGTCTCTTTCAAGGGCCCATAGTTGCCACAGCTGGCTAGTACTGAGGGCGTCTCTGCCTCATATGTACTATTATGTGAACAGACCTCCCCACCAGAGGTGACAATAAAAGGAGGAAAGGCTGAATGAAGGTCACAGAGAGCCCCGTTGAGTGTGGCTGTGTTCTGTACCCTGGCATGGAATTCTGTTGTATGGACACTTTATCACTGTGTTTTATGGGTCATATCTGGTTTTACAGTGTTCATCCATTTGTACCAATTTCATCCACGATGTTTTTAGTTAATTATTCTTCATCAACTTAGGTGTCCAGAAAGTCAAATACAAGAGATGAAGCTTTTCTCAAGACAAGTGCTTATCATTCTGTTCTTTCCAGCACAGTCCAGAAACCAAGTTTCACTTTTAGATACCATCTATGAACCCAGCTGTTTTTTTTTTTTTTTATTTACACTTCATCTTTCTCTTAAGATGTAAATATATTGTCCTCCCAAGTTCTTCTGTTCTTTCCCAGAATCACTGAAAATAAATTCTACGTTCCTTCTGGCATAGAATCAAGGAAAGTGAGTGATGATTTGGTTTGATGAGTTTTGGCAAGCCACCTTTTCCCCAAAAGAGTAAGCCAACTCCTGATCAGTCATGTCCGACCGATACTGCCATGTCCATTCCCCATGGGAGGCAATCACCAATAGCCATTACTTTGTCATCTTCTTGGAGTCAGGTAAAGGATGTCTTGAACCAATTACTGTCTTTTTGCTGGAGCCCAGGATTCTGCTGCTTCTGTACTAGGGCTCTGTGGAAAGAAAGAACCTCATGTCTAGTTTTATAGCTCCAGTTGGATAGACTTCATTCTTTTCCTTTTCTGGACCATGCTTCCAACTCATTTTTTTTCCCCTTTAAGGGAAAAAAAAAGTTCTCTGTAGTTCTAGTCCTTAAGGTTTTATTTGAAGGGTAAAAAGAAATTTTATGAGGCTTGAAGGCCCTACAAATGTGTTTGACTTTTACTTTTTAGTAACTAGATGTTAGGGATCATCCTGAATGGAAAATAGAATGACGGTTACATTTATTTGTAATAGGATGTAAAGAATTTAAAGCAACAGATTCAGTTGAATGTTTTTACAAACCAGAATCATACCCAAATTCTATAAAATAGACACAGATGTGTAAGGTTAATTTTAAGAAGGTTCTTCTCTATTTTTCATAGAAGTGTCAAATTTAATTTTAAATGGTTTCTCAGATTGTAGCAATGCTTATATTTACAGATGACATATTCTAGTGATAATCAACTTTTAAAAAAACCGCAAAAATACGGAAGTATTAATTTTAGGACATTAAATAAACCAAGATTTATTAGGAAGAAAAAGTCATAAAAGACAAACCAAAGCAGTGTCAGATGTGGCCCAAAAGAAAAACCAAATCACTTGCTGGGACTCCAGGGGCAGAGCTTGGGTGAAGATATGGGATGCCAGGGTCTCTGTGGTGGTCCAGCTCAACTGCTTCATTGTATGACCAGGAATCAGGTTTGGTGAGTTACCTAAGATAACCATCCGTGTGTGGCAGAGCCATGCTTGAGCCCAGGTTTCTTTTTTTTCTTCGTTACGCGGGCCTCTCACTGTTGTGGCCTCTCCCGTTGTGGAGCACAGTCTCCGGACGCGCAGGCCCAGCGGCCATGGCTCACGGGCCCAGCCGCTCCGCGGCATGTGGGATCTTCCCGGACCGGGGCATGAACCTGCGTCCCCTGCATCGGCAGGCAGACTCCCAACCACTGCGCCACCAGGGAAGACCGAGGCCAGGTTTCTTGACTCCTACTATGTTTCTTCCTTCTGTAACACACGCTAAAGGATGGTTACTAGGTTATTCTGTGTTATGGTTTCTCTGAGGAAGAAGTAAAATAAATAGTCCCTTGGGTCTCTGCAGTGGGAAGAAGTCACCATTGTGAAGGGAAAAAGGAACCTTTGTGTTGTGTATGTTCAGTGAGGTTTCCTTTAAAATTTCATTTAGTTTGAGATATAGTGATTTAGGGCGGGGTTGACCCAGAGCAGTTTTGGCCGTAGTTACAGAGGATTGTGGAAGTCCTGTTGCTTGTTTAGTCATGCCCAACAAAAATCTTGTTGAGCAGCTTCAGCACAGCACCTTTTACAGAGTGATTGGAGGATAAATGCTGGATGAGTTGAAGTGATAGTGGCAGGAAGCATGAATCAGATTTAATGCAATCCTGATAAAGAACTGAATGTTGTCTCCACCCTGAATTTGGTGGCCACCGTGCATAAAATATCTGCTTTGACACAAAAAGAAGCATTTGATTTCAGCTAATTTGTTTCTTAGGATACATATACTGAGAACTGCCTCTCCCTCCCTGTTGGGAGTAAATAAGGGAGAGGGTCCTGAACAGAAGCTTGTTATGCTTCTAGCATTTTGTGTGCCCCAACTATATGCCATGAGATTTGTCTTTACCCTTGCTGTACCTAAAACTTCCTCTTGGCAATTGGCCTCTGCTTCTTCCACAAAACAAACAAAGGTTCCCTGCCTTCCTGGGTATAACTTCTCTGAATCCCTAACTATCCTTACCTCCTTCTCTTCTCTCTTACCTCCTGTTTAAGATAGTTCCTCTACCTCTTTTCTGAATCCTTCCTTCTCCCCTTACTGAAGAATCCTCTTTCTTCGAGTATCTCCTTTCTGTTAGCTTCTTCCCTCAGCACTAAGTCCCTCTGTCCTGTAGGTGCCCCCTCCAGAGAGTTACGGCATCTTTCTTCCTGCCTTTTATAACCAAGCTTCTTGAATATGAAGAGTGATCTTCTTGTAACCATTCAGTGTCAGTACCTTTTCTTCTCCTTTAGCCTTCTCTGATCAGTGTCACTGAAATTGCACAGGCAATCAATCTCTTAATTTGCAATTCCAAAGGACCCGTCTCTGTGCTTGTCTTACTTGACTTTTCTGAGGTGGTTTATGTCGTTTCCATCTCCTTGGAGGTTTCTTCTCCGTCAGCTTGTGTGATGCTACTCTCTTCTGGCTGCTACCTCTTATCTTCTTCTTGGGCTTCTTTTCTGTGACTTGTCCCTTCTGTAAGATTCTGCCCCAGCTGCCTCCTTTTCTCATTAAATGTTCCCTATTTCCTCTATGCTCATGTGATAGGTGTATGTGCTCTGATTTAACTTTCCAGCTCAGATCTCTTTCCTGAGCACCAGACCTAACCTCACTTGAGATCCTGTAGGTACCTCAAACTCAACATGTTCAAAGCTCTGCAGTCCCCAGTCTCTTCCTCAATTCCCGATATCGTTATGCACCGAAGTCCGAAACTAAAAACCTTGGTGTCATCCCCGATTTCTTCTTTATATCACTCAATATAGTGTCACCAGTCATCTCTTTCTCTTCCATCCTGAATCAGCCACAGGTTTACCTGCTAGTGCTGATGATGTTTTTTTTACTGATTCATTTTTCTTTGCTAGGAGGTCTCTGTCTTCTGTAGCTCACTTTCTTCTGCTCTTCATGCCAGTGGCTTTAGTTTTGGTTTTCCTAAATGAGAACATAATCATGGCCACAAGCCAAACCTTTTCAAGATGGAGTAAGATGTCAAGTATATAAAATGCTACAGGGAGAATGAAAAAGGTGACGACTGAGAAAGAAGAAATTAGATTTGGTGATGTGGGTGGCGTCTGACCTCTGGGGTAAGTTTTGTAGTGTAGTGAAGACTTTTCCCCACACTCACTCCGCCTTTTGTGTACCTGTTTCTGAGGTGGCACCCAAGTGGTATCCTTCAGGTCACTTGAAATCTTGTTTGTTACCAGGGTCCTTTCTCTCCCTTGTTCACTTCGTTCAGTTAGTGAGTTTTGCCAGTGACACTCGTATATCTCATTTGCGTTGCTTTGATTTTTTCCTCCTTAACTTCGAATTCTGTAGACCATCTCTTTGTTACTCGCATCTGGTTGATCATCATGTTGTGATGGTTCTTCTTCCTCATTAAAAATGCACCCCTTCTTTTCATCTCTCTTATCATTCATTGGAAAATACAATGGACAGTTATTAGTTCTTTGGCTTACTTTGTCATTCTTCAACTTTGATACAATTGATCACTCTCTCCTTCGTAGCTCTCTTCTCTTGACTCTTGGGACTCCATTCTCTTGATTTTCTTGCCACATCTTTGACGGCCTGTTCTTAGTCTTCTTTTAGGGCCCCCTAAGTATAGAAGTCCTCTGGATTCTGTCCTCTGGCTTGATCCCTCATGATCTTGTCTGGGCAGTCTTAGCCATACTCGTGATTTCAAGTGCCACCCATCTGTTGACCCCCAGACCTTTGTCCTGAGCGCAGACTCTTCTACTGAGTGCCAGATCTGTTTTTTTTTTTTTAGTTGTTTGCCAGGTACTTCCGTTTGGAGGTTCCACAAAACTTCAGATATAGTGGATTCTGATGGGAACTCATCATCCTCTTTTCCAGACTTCTTCCTTTTTTATTTTGTCTTGATGAAGGGAACCACCAGTGGCCCATCATCCAGATAAGACACCTGAATGACATTAATGCCTCCATCCTCACTTTCCACATTCATTAGGTCACAAATCCTATTGATTCTACTGCCCCAGTTTTGAAATCTCTCTCAAATTTGCCCTCACGGACTAATACTGCTGCTATGACCATTCACGTACAAGTATTTGTTTGAATACCTATTTTCAGTTCCTTTGTAGGTATGTACCTAGGAGTGGAAGTACTGGGTCATATGGTAATTCTATGTTTAACTTTCTGAGGAGTTGCCAGACTGTTTTCCATAGCAACTGCATCATTTTTCATTCCCACCAACAATATATGAGGGTTATAATTTCTCCACATTCTTGCCAATGTTTGTTATTTTCTGTCTTTTTGATTATAGCCATCCTAGTGGGTGCGAAGTGGTATGTCGTTGTGATTTTTATTTGCATTTTCCTAATGACAGATCATGTTGATCATCTTTTCATGTGGTTTTTGGCCATTTGTGTATCTTCTTTAGAGAAATGTCTATTCAAGTCCTTTACCTACTTCAAAATTGTGTTGCTTGTCTTTCTGTTTTTGAGTTGTAAGAGTTCTTTATATCTGCTGGATACTAGACCTGTATCAGATATATGACTTGCAAATATTTTCTCTCATTCTGTGGGCTATCTTTTTACTTCCTTGGTAGTGTTTTTTGATGCACAGAAGTTCTTAATTTTATGAAGTCATATCCAAGAATCCACCACCAAATCCAAGGCCATGAGGTTTACCTGTGTTTTCTTCTAAGAGTTTTATAGTTTTAGCTCTCACGTTTGGGTCTTTGATTCATTTTGAGTTAATTTAGCTCTTACATTTGGGTCTTTGATTCATTTTGAGTTAATCTTTGTGTGTGGTGTGAAGTAGTTAATCTTCGTGTGTGGTGTGAAGTAGGAGTTCAGCTCCATTCTTTTGCATGTGAATATCCAGTAGTCCCAGCGCCATTGCTGAAGAGATTATTTTTTCCTCATTGAATGGCCTTGGCACCCCTGTTGAAAGTTCTTATTTTAGTTCCTCTTTTCCTTCACCTCTACTTCTAGAGGTCTCTGGTGCCTCTAGTCTCTGAACCTTTGGTAATTCTGTATTTTGGGTTGGTCGGCTTTCTGCACTGCCAGCTTAGGATTCAGTTTTCTCTGGTCTACTCATATTTACATTATTATTTTTTTGAGTCTTATTTCAGTTGTCATTCTTTGACTTGGGAGCTTTTTTGTTTATTTTCTAGTTGTTGTGTTTTCAGGCATGTGCTTTTGTTTGTTTAAATTGTTTTCTAATTTTAGTTGCATTATAGTAAAAAATAGCCAATCATCACCTTGTCCAGAAAACCTTTCCTCACTTTCCCCACCCCAGACTGGCTGACTGACTTCTGCTCTCCTGTGTTCCAGTGTAGCTTCTGCTAATCTCTGACACTAGCACGTTGTATGGAAATGCTCTGTTCTCTATCCTTCCTACCAAACTGTGAAATTCTCTGCAGTTGGGACTACACTTTGCTTTATCTTTCTGTACCTAGCAGTTTAGTGTACTTCGTAATACACAGCAAGAGCCCAGTTAACGTTTGTTTAACTGAAAATTTCCCCCAATCCCCCTTCATACCCCAACTGCTTACGGTTAACACTGAGTTTCTATTTATAAATGAATTTGGTGAGGTCCAAGCTTATATAGTCTAGCCAGAGAGCACCTTTGTTGGAAGAATATACGGCTAGTGAATATGCGTAAGCCTCTGTTCTTTACAAAGGCCTCATCAATATTTTGTTGGTGCATATGAGGCTACTGTCTTCCCCAGTTCACCGGTGAGGGAGCTGAGACTTAGAGAGGTTAGGTCACAGGCCCAGGTCACACAGTTGGTAGTGATGGGCCTGGACTTTGAATGCGGAGCTTGATTTCTGAGCAGTTGAGTGGTATCCTCTCATCTCATTGGCAATCCTGATCACTTTTAGCAGAACTGGTCTTCCCAGCCTTACTTCTGCCAAGAACCTGGGAAATGAGCCTGTTAATTGTCTCAGATTCAGACTTCTATTTATTTTTCTCATACCAAAGTTTAAGGTGGTTGTGAAGTGAAATCTGCTCTTTTGTGATTTCTCTATGGTATTTAAGCTTAAAAAGTTTTCTTCCCTCTAATAGCTTGGTGAAGATTCAGTTCTTCCTTATTTCTAGTTTCTGTGTTCTCGTTTCTAAACTCTAATTAATCTGGAATTTATTTGAGTATTAACTCTGTATGTTAATAGGTTCAACAAATCTCTTGCTGGATATTTAGGTTATTGCTGGAGTTTTGCTATGGATACTTTTGTGTAAACCACCTTTTATTTTATTCTCCTTTTGGTGATATTGTTATTATTTCTTTGGTGTGGTAGTGGTGGAGGGCTTCTTCTGTTCTCCAGTTTGGGGTATCATTTCCTTAGGCTATACTTCCAAAGGATTAAAGAAATGAGCAATTATTTAGTCAAGCATTTATTGAGTTCCTACTAAGTGCGGGACCTTGTGCTAGGTGCTGAATTGCTAATGCTAAGTACCTCTGATTGACAGATAGCTCTGCTTTGGAGCATGTCTGAAGACCTGGTTTTTAGCAACCAGCACTGTGCCTGTCAAACATATATTTTTGTTCACTTTATTGTAGGTCAATCCAGGCTAGTTGATTGTATTAAAGTTCTGTAATGGCTGTGAGTTTCTTATAAGTCTGGGTCTAAAGTGGGGAAAAGAAGCTGCTGTTGGAATATTGAAGATCATTCTACATGTACTAGTCTTTATTTTTTATTAAAATTTTTTTATTTGCTTGCTGCTTGTATGGTCTCACTTTAAGTTTGTCTCGGTGGGTCATCTCTGCAAACTTGCCATTCTAAAACTAATATTCATTGAAGTGAAGAGTTTTAATTTTCAGTTTTTAAGGTAGTAGGTGGTAGGTAAGGCGAGTTTAAATGAAATGATGGATGCAAAATATTTTCTTATGACTAGATGAGTAATCTCAAAGTACGTCATTTGTTCCTTTTTTCAATTGCAGCTTAAATAACATAATGACAACTTCTTAATTTCTCTAATGGGTAAATTTTTTGTAATGAAAGAATAAAAAATTTTGAAGACATAAAGTAAGTTTTCATTTTGTTTTAGGAATCCACTTAAACAACAACCTAAACCACTTGAAATTTGGCTTGGATCATTATAGACTGTCTTCTTCTACACAAGCAGCAGCAAAGCAGGGGAGAGCGGACTTAACCCCCACGACAGCAGGAAGCGACAAGATTGTTCTGTTAGTGTGTAACCGAGCCTGCACTGGGCAGCAAGGGAAAAGGTGAAGACCAACTTATTTTCCAATAAATATTGAGACTTTAAAAGTCTAATATTTTCAAATGTTTTTAAAAGTAGGGATAAAAAAAATCCTTACTTTTAGTAGTTAATTATTGATTCTGATATTTAGAAAGAGCATGTGTGTAAATTGACCTGATTTGAGGGGTTGGGAGGGGGAGAAGATAAAATTAGGATGATAAGATCTGAGTTAGAATGGCTCCCAAGCTCATGTAGTTTTTTTTTTCTTTTTTTTTTTTGCGGTACGTGGGCCTCTCACTGTTGTGGCCTCTCCCGTTGCGGAGCACAGGCTCCGGACGCGCAGGCTCGGTGGCCACGGCTCATGGGCCCAGCCGCTCCGCGGCACGTGGGATCTTTCCAGACCGGGGCACGAACCCGTGTCCCCTGCATCGGCAGGCGGACTCTCAACCACTGCGCCACCAGGGAAGCCCTCATGTAGTTTTTAAAGGCACATTTCTCTTGTATATTTTCAGCTCAAGATCCTCCTGGGTATCTAGACCTATAGACCTATATCCAGCTACGTTCTTTATAGCATTTTTTCTTCTATTAATTCTTAACAAATCTACTTGGATGGCACGTGCACCTCAGTCTTGTGTTCCAAACTGAACTCATTGTGTTTCCCTATAAACCTGACCCTCCAGTATTTCCTGGCTTGGCAAATGGCACCAGTATTCATTCAGCTGCATGTAGTCAGACATTTGGGAGTTCGAAATCTCTCTCAAATCTGTTTCCTTCTGTAAGAATTTATGGGAGTTACTTTTCTTTTTTTTTTTTCTAAACATCTTTATTGGAGTATACTTGCTTTACAATGTTATGTTAGTTTCTGTATGGGAGTTACTTTTAAAGTAACTTTATCACAATAGTAATGTAACTTGAGTAATAACGAGATATAGTAATGTAACTTGAGTAATAACGAGATATGGATGTGTCTCAGGGAGGAAGGATACTGTGTTTCTAATATTTGTCAGAGTAGCATTTATATTAACTTTTTAAAATGTTGCTTTGAAATAAGTTTCCTATTTAAGAATGGTAAATAATGTAAAAGCAAAATGTGTTGATTTGTATATTTAAGATGTTCATTAGCAGCTACTTTAGTGTTTACAGTGTGTTGGCCACTATTCTGAACACTAGGGATACAGCAGGATCTGTGTGTTCTCATGGAGCTTGCATCCTAGTTAGGACAGAGCCACTAAAGACAAGTAAACACATTTAACTTCAGACAGTCGTTGTCACTTTGAAGATGTTAAAACATGCAGGTGTGATAGAACGTGCTGGTGGGGTCTCTAGCAAAACTGTATTAGAGAGGGAGGCGAGGGGGGCCTCCCTGAGGACGCAGCAGCTGGGCTGAGCCGAGTGGGAAGGTGCGAACTGTGTGAGCCTCTTGGGAAGGGATCCCGTGAAGAGGGGACATCGAGTACAAAGATGCTGAGATTATGGCTGAGTAATATTCTGTTGTATATATGTACCACATCTTTATCCAGTCCTCTGCTGATGGACGTTTAGGGTGCTTCCACGTCTTGATTCCTGTAAATAGTGCTGCTGTGAACATTGGGGTGCAGGTATCTTTTCGGATTATGGTTTTCTCTGGATATTACCGGGGGAAAGGGGGCAAGGGATAAATTGGGAGATTGGGATTGACATATACATACTACTATATATAAAATAGATAACTAATGAGGACCTACTTGTATAGCACAGGGAATTCTACTCAGTACTCTGTAATCCCCTATGTGGGAAAAGAATCTAAAAAAGAGTGGGTATATGTATAACTGATTCACTTTACTGTACACCTGAAACTAACACAACATTGTAAATCAACTATACTCCAATGAAAATTAAAAAGAAAAAAAGTTGCTGAGATTAGAAGGAGCTTGGCATGTTTAAGGGACAGAAGAAAAGGCAGCTCATCGTATTTATATAAAACAAAGAAATTATGAAATCCCTTTCATGATGCTAGTCTCTTAAAAGTGAGGGCATTGTCATGTGAAAAATATGGCTACTGATTTCCACATCGTGCTTGTAACTTATTTCGCGTCACAGTTGTCTTTAGGAAGGTAGGCTCACTCTTGAGTACTACTGTGAGTAAACTGGTACCTGTTAGGAGCGGGTTTCTTGGTGACCTTAGCACCCCTGCTTTGGCCTGAGTCAGGGTTTATCTGTTTGTTTATTCACTTGTTCATTCATTCATTCAGCATCTACTGTTCTCTAGGTATGGCTGTTTGGGCTAGGAAGATAAGTCGGTCACAGTTCCTGCTGTCAGGTAACACGGTCTGTTGGTGGAGGCAGCAGAATAAGCAGGCAGTATTTGTAGTGCAGCAGAGCTCAGGGAACAGATCAACAGGGCGCCAGTGGCTCCTTCTGCGGATGAGTAGGAAATAGCTTAAAAGAAGAGTGAGAAGGGTAGTCCAGACTGAGGGAATTGGCTGTACGTTGGCGATGTGAGTCGGACGCGTTCAGAGCACAGCATGCAGGTCTGAATGGCCGGGGCTTGGGTGAGAGTTAAGGCTAGGCCAGTGCTCCTCCACGTTGGCTGCATATTAGAATCACCTGGGGAGCTCCTCAAACAGCCTTAATGCTCCAGCCGCAGACCAGAGGGATTGCAGCAGAATCTCAGGGGAATCATTGTGCTTTAAAGTTCCCTCGCTGATTTCAGCCTGCAGCCACTGCTGAGAACCATGGTTCTGCCTCTGATTCCCTAACACCTGTGAGCTCAGCACTGGATAGGAAACCTGGCAGGGGCCACGTGACTTCTGCCCTAGGCTAGGAGCTGACTTTTAGTGTCACTCGCTTGCCAGTGCCTTCCTTGTTGTCAGGCCACCTGGATGTGGCTGCCTCGCTGCTAGACCTTCCAGCCCTGTCTTTTCCTCTGGCACCTAACCCCTTATACGTTTGACCCATGCTGCTTGCTAGACTCGTGTCGACTCCCACCTGCTTTCCTCCCCATCTCCACTAATCCTGTCATCTTATTACCAGGCACCATACTCTATTAGAAGCCATTTTGGTGTATGAGTTGTTAAATTTCATTTAGAAATCTCAGTTTCCCTTCTGACTGTTTCATCCACTTATGAGAGTATTAAATTTCCTGTTTGTTTTATTTTGAGAACTGTCCTAAAACTAATTGTATTGTGATTCCATTTAAAAAGATCATGAATAAGGAGTTACAGTATTAAAGGAATTCTCATACTTTTTAAGGTGATTATAATATTTATGTGTGCTAGATTTGGACTACCTTTTGTGCTGCACTTAGAGAAGACAATAGCATGGGACCTTCTGCAGAGGGAAATCTTGGAGAAGATGAAGTATTTCTTGAGGCCCACAGTTGGCATTCAGGTGTGTAAGCCTTTTGGTACTCCAGCATAGCATGTGTGTACCCAGTGAAGAAAGTCATTACGGTGAGATTGGAAGTT
Organism: Neophocaena asiaeorientalis asiaeorientalis; assembly: GCF_003031525.2. Classification (NCBI taxonomy): domain Eukaryota; kingdom Metazoa; phylum Chordata; class Mammalia; order Artiodactyla; family Phocoenidae; genus Neophocaena; species Neophocaena asiaeorientalis. Next base: position 6,312,899 of record NW_020173198.1, read on the forward strand.
CAGACCTTTGCCCTTAGGGAAGACCAGACACTGAGCTGGAATGCTGGGGAGCTCTGGAGAGAAGCTGCGTAGTAAAATCTGCTGTGTTCAGGTTTTCCAGAATGAGGACTGTTCCTCATTTTATGAAGGAAGTTGGCCACTGCACGGTTTTCCATGCACTGCCAGGTGTTCCTTTATAATGTTTGTCTAATAAAGTTTAGCACATGATCGGCTTGGAGAGATTTTGTAGACTATATATTTTCAAAATTATGATTTCTTTGTTAAGGTATCCATGGAAAACTTATATTGTTCAGCTAAAATAACATATTACTTGTCTTGCATAACATATTTGGTATGTAAGTTGCATTTGGGGCAATCATATTTAAAGTGTATTAGAGTGGCTCAACAGCCTCACAGAATGTTGTAGAGAAGCATTTTGCAGAACAGTTTGCTCTCCCTCTAATCTGTTTTGGAAATGCCCCAGTGAACCACATGCCCTCGAAGAGAAACTCAGCCTGACTCGCCTTTGCCATTTGTTGCAGGTGTGTCCATTCAGTTTGCGAGTGGTCAGTGTTGTGGGAATAACATACTTGCTGCCCCAGGAGGAGCAGCCCCTGTGCCACCCAACAGTAGAAAGGTAAAAAAAAAAAAAATCACCTTCTAGACTTTCATATATGTTTGTGTGTAATTTCTAGTGATGTCTGATGTAATTTCCACATAAGTGTGGTGGGTCCTCCAGGCTCACTTAGAAAGTAAACACTTACTTTACTTTTGATTCATATTTGAGTAGGATATGTTTTATGATCTTTTCTGGAATCGGGAAAGCCTAGAGTACTGATGTTAGGAAAGTAAATTGATTGGTCTCAGGACCGCAGATGAATTGCACTTTCATATTCACCAAGATAAAAGTTGTCCAAAGTAGAATTCTAATCATAACACTTTCCTCCTTGAAATCCTTAAATGGTAACCCGTGGCCTCAAAGATAAAGCCCAGTTTCCACAGTATGTGAAGTTCTCCACAGTTTGAACCCTGACTGCTTCCCTTCTGTCAGGCCTCTTTCTTCTCCCCACTGTATTAAACATTCAGCAGCATCAAAGTACTGAGGGTTGTTTGAACGCACAATATGGTTTTACGTGTGCCTTTGCACGTGTAGTTTCCTCTGTTGATAATTCATTCCTTTTGAGCCTCTCTTCACAGTGTCCCTCCTCTCCCCCTTAGAATTATCTTCTCCCCTCTGCTATCTCTGTGCTTTTACATACTTCTGTTATTAATAAAGTAATAAAGATATGTGTATATAGACACACGATACATATATGGATACATATAAAAACACATTATTGTTTTTATTATAATGACTTTTTCAACAAATATCGTAGTGCCCTGCATTTCAGGATTCCAAAAAAGTATACAACATGGTTCTGTTTGAAAGCAACTCACTGTTTGGTTTTAGAGATTAGAGTTAATAGATAATGATCCAAAACATTGCAAAACTTAAAAACTATTTGATGGGTAATACTGACTGTTAATGCTGAGTATCTCGGGAGATGGCGAAGGAGCCAAGGAGCTCAGGGGAAATAAGTGAGGTGAAACTTGAGGGGTGCCTTGTAGGAAGGCACAGTTTACGTTGGTGTGGGCATGGTCCAGGGACCAAGCGTGGCCTATGGGGGCAGGTGGAGAGGTGCAGGAGCAGAGTTTGTTCCCAGAGAGACTATCGTCCCGTCCAGTCTCTATTGATTTGGTGAGATATTGGACGAAAATTGGAAAGATCATAACATCTAAGAGTTATTGTGGATAACCTTATAGTGTGGTACTAAATTTATTCCAATATCTTTATTTCCATATTGAATATTTTAATTTAAGGATTTTTCAGTCCAGTTGTAATCAAGTTATTAAGAGTTTATAATGGTCAAAAACCTTTTCTGATGGGGAACGATGATGAAGATTTTCAGCAATCCCACTATGATTTCAGATTTCAGATCGGATGTATATTTAATTAAAATCATTTATTTAGAAAGTAATACGTGACTTCCTTCCCCATCCTATAGGGCACTAAAATCTTGTGGACCAGGTGGCACTGCTCATGTGAAATTAGTGGTAGAATGGGACAAGGAGACAAAAGATTTGTAAGTATTTTTTTTACTTAGTGTTTGTAGAGTCATTGTCTTAATTATCACTATAATAGCATACCTTTGATCTTTCAAATTAGCTGAAACACAAACCTCTGTTTTCTTTAGCTAAGTATCCAAGTGTGTTGCTGATCCTTTATTTAAGTAATTTATTATTTCTCTCCTACACATTCTGTCGTCTGGATCCCAAAACCTTAGAACATTTGTTTGCTGCTAATGAGACCGAAGCTATATATTCATTAACTACTGCGTAGGTCAAATTACTTTTTTTATTACAGACCCATTAACTCTAGCAAGTTATGCCAAATGCATGCCCTTTGTTACAGAGGACAAGAATAGATGATTAATCAGTACAGTTTGTGCCCAATCCCAGAAAAAACAATTCCAAGTTATTTCTTGAAAATAACATTATAGATAGAGAACGTCTCACGACATTTTGGAACATAGAAAAGTTGGATTGCCACTTTTACTTTCTTATATATTGACCTTTTTGGTTATGAATTTACAGCCACGTTGTGAAGCTGTTAATTGTATTTTGTATCAGTTTTCCAAGACATTCTCTAATACATGCTCTTTCTCCCCTGATCGCAGCTTGTTTGTAAATACCGAAGATGAGTATATCCCTGATGCAGAAAGTGTCCGGCTGCAAAGGGAGCGTCACCATCAGCCTCAAACTTGCACTTTATCCCAGTGTTTCCAACTCTACACCAAAGAGGAGCGGGTAAGGGTTGGGCAGCATTTGTTGGGTGGTGAGGGTAGTAGGGAGGGCCCAGGGCAAGATGACAGTGGAGAAACAAATTATGCACCAGAAAACTCCCCAAGGATTTTTGCATTTACATAGGTTCTGCACATGTGATGTGCATCTTAGTGTTATTCCTCTTAGGATTTTAACAAAAAGTAGTTTACATTTCTGGAAAACCTTGATTAAATGAAATGCTCTAGACATGAACCTTTGTATAGTTCCCTTTTTTTTTTTTTTTTTTACTTTTTAATGGTTAATGATAAAGTTATATTTTTGTTTCAATTTAGAGATTTTAAATTCTTTTCCTTAGTAACTAGATCAGTGGTTCTCAACTTTTTGGAACTAAGAGCATAGGTGCCATTTTAATTAAAATTAAAAATTCAGTTCCTTAGTTGCATTAGCCACATTTCAAGGGCTCAGGAGACACATGTGGCTAGTGACTCGTATTGGACAATGTAGATAGAGACATAAAGTTCTGTTGGACAATGTTTTAGACCACTTAGCATAGTGTTTGCAGATCGTAGGTACTCAGTTAATATTTGAATGAATGGATGGACAAATAGTGGATAGGACCCTTGCCTATGTGTGTTTTTTTTTTCAACAGGAATATTTAATAACAAGGTAGATAACATGTTTATCTAACATATATTTTTATATAACTGAAGCGAAAGCAAAACATCCTGTTACTGGATAAATACGGCCTGCTGTATGTGTGTACACTGCAGTGCAATTAAAAAAATACTGTAAATATAATTTCAGAACTTCAGAATTTGAATAGGTGCCAGTATTCTGTCCTTTTTTCATATGGGAAAAGAAAATTCCTTTGAAAATCATTTGAAGCTTGGAGCAAAATTCTATAGCTATATTCTTAATATCACTCTGGAGAGTCTTCATGATTCACGTGATACAAGGGAAGCTTCAGTTCAGCCTTCCTTTCGGAGAAGACATTCCAGCTTTCATGAGCTCCTCAACCAGGAGGATATTGGTGACAATCACAGTGCAGGAGTGAAGAAGCTGTTTCTTTACATAGTAGTGTTCCCATATGCCTCCCATTGGCTTACCTGGGTTCAGGTCCACACCCACAAGCTGACCTGAATGTTCTGCTTGGACTCAAACTAGTGTTTCCTGAAGGTCCAAACCAGAGTTCTGAGCAAGAGTCTTGTGAATAATGAGCACTGCATTAGCAAATACTTGAACTCTCAAGTTGGGCCCTGCCCTTTACACTGACTGGGCTTTTATTTAATCAGGGCTTCTGCCATTGCCACTTGCACTGCACCAGTACCTGGAATGACACAGCCATCATCAATAACATTTTTAAGAGCTGTCAAGCCACCTTTGATTGCGTCTTTGATTTGCATGAGTGTGTACTTATTTGGTCCTTTGACCAGTAATGTGACGGACGTTACGTTTCTCAATAAAGTCAAACTTCTCTTCTCCCAGTGTGTAGTCATAGACAAGTCCTGCATTTCCCAAACAATCAGGATTTAGGTCATCAATAGAATTTAGAGCTACCCCACCACGAGCAAGCATCAGCCTTTCCACATTTCTCTTAGGTCTGTGCAGAACTACTATGCCTTCTTTTGCAAGAGCATCTAAGGCAAAGGGGTCAATTCCCTTTTGATTAATAACAACAAATCCTTTATCTGAATCACCACCACACTTTCTTTCAAAGTTCTATTATTTTTTTAACTCCATCTTCAGCGAATTTTCTTTCAGTCTTTACTGATTTCTCTCTTCTGCATGCTTATTTAAAAAAAGCCAGAATTCACTTCTGTTTTTTCATATTCTAAATGGCACATTTCGTATGAAGATGTATGCATCTTCTACTTTTTTTTCATATCGGGATGCCATGTCCCATGATCCAAAACAAGACCTCTGATTAAGCTTGTATAGGCTTCAGATTTATGTTTCATCCCTGTGATCTCAACCATGAAGGGGTCACTACGTTCATCTTGCTTTTTAATGGTCAAAATGGAGTCCACTGCAGTGTCTGTTAAAACGTCAGCAAGTTTAGCATGAATTTTAGTATGTAGAGATGTTCTGGCCACGTCTGTAAGTGTTTCACTGTTCATCTCTTTGCATATTTTGACTAGTTGCCAAAACTGAAGTGCCTTTTTCTTTGCAGCTTCAAATCCTTCTGTTATTATTTTGAGATGAAGATCCTATAACAAGCACATGGTTACAAAACCGCCACTAATACTAGAGATCTTCAGTTAGATGCAACTATAGTTCGTGATAAAGCAGATTTATGGAAGGATATTCTGGATCATTCATACCCTTTAATACAACTAATATGATGTGCTGACTTTCTGAATACTTTACAAAGGATAAATAAGCTTTCAGTGTAGAGGAAAAGAACAGACATTGCTCTAGCACAGAGTTGAAACCAAGGAACTAAGGCACTCTTGGTGTTCACTGTGCAACAGGCCTTTGTGGTTTTTAAACCTCTCCAGGTTCAGGCGCCTTGAGAAACCTTGACGAGAGCTCTTGGAGTTCATCTGATTTTGAGGATCATAATTCTGGCTACTGATTCTTACTGCTCACCCTTGCATATAGGGAATCATGCAATTTCAGGGTCAGAGGGGGCTTTAAAATTTCTTTTTTCTAATGGTTGAGTTCTACCTAATTTCAAATAGGTGATTATCCAGCCGCTGTTTTTCAGAGACACCATTTTCTCTTAGGGTATCTCTGATGGTGACTGACCTTAACCTGAAATATGTCCCTGGTTGCTACAGCCAGCAGGTGAACTCTCAGGTCGTGAAGAACAGAGGACTGGTCTTCATTTTCTTCTACTTGTTTGTCCTTCAATATTTGAAAATAGTTTTAATCTTCTAAGTCTTTTCTCCCCCAAGCAGTTAACAGCTAATTCCTTTAATAGTTTTTCATTAGACGTATTTTTCCAATCTTGGGCTTATATAAATAATTGGCTTTGAAACTGGTTGATCACATGCTGTATGTAGCACCTTATCCTATTTAGCTTTTTTTTTTTTTTAATTGATTTGGGAGATGCCTGAGAATGTCACAAAGCAGATCTAAAGGTGAGCAGATCTACTAGATGATAACATTGGTATTCTACAGAACATCTCGCTGATCTTTCAAGCTAGCCAGATACATTTTAATAGGGCTTTGTTCATTCAATACATGTCTGTTGAGTACATACTATGTGCCAGGTACTGTGCTAGGAACTGGGAATATAGCAGGGACCAAGACAGACAATAGTTTTGCCCTCAGCTTGTTTACAGTGTAGTGGGGATAAACAGATAAGTAAAGGAAGCAAAGGTCTTGGGGTCAGAGGAAGGTTGAGAAAAGAAATGAGGCCACTGTGGCTGGGGCACAGCAGGTGAGAGAATCAATCCTGGTCGTAAAATAACCCCAGCATGTCTAGCAGTGTCCGGCCCATGGAAGGCATTCAGCAAATCTGTGCCGCAGTGAACAAATGAGTGAGTGTTCCTTGGGGAGCTCAGTCACTGGGTCCAAAAATAACAGTCCAGATATGGAAGAGGAGGAGGTCAGAGTTAGCAGTGGGCTGTGTGACGATAACTTTGGGGTTGCGTTGTCTTCAAGCTCAGTATGATCAGCAGTGTCATGTGGGTGTCAGCCGCTGTTGGCTACCTAAGGATGCTTTAGAAACAGTGTCCAGAACTCAGATGGTGATAGCACTGCTCTTCTCATTACCTTAAATGTTCACTGTTAAGAGACTGACATCCCAGGGCACAAGCAGAGAGTGTGGATAGGGGATGGCGCGGCTGAGTATATCTTGACAAAGGAGACCTTAAGTGAGGATCTGATAGTTATTTTCACATACTTCGAGGGCCATCCTGTGGATAAGGGGTTGGACTTAATTTTATCTAAAAAGCAGAATTAGAGATTGGAAATTACAGGGAGAGTGATTTTGTCTTAATAAGAGGAAGAACTTTGTAACAGACTGCCTGAAAGTGGAACAGCTGCCTCTGGGGCTAGTCACCTTCCTTGCTGGGCAGTTAGCGAGGCTGGCCACGCTCCAAGGGTGCTCTGCAGGCCTAGCTGCTCTTTGTGGCAGTTTACAACGAGATAAGTACAGAAGTCGAGCAGTATTGTAGAAACTGTCAAAGCTGCCAGACATTGTCTTGACATTCTTACTGTATCTTATCAAAGAGTATCTGTTTATGATGTATTGGAAATTAAAAAACAAATAAACAACAACCTGTTCCTTTACTGCGAGCACTGGGCTGATGGCCACGTCCGTAGACAGCGTGTTAGCACAGATGCGGACGTGCCAGATGACAGTTAGGTTCCTCCTGCCTAACTTTCTTTTTTTTTTTTTAAACATCTTTATTGGAGTATAATTGCTTTACAATGGTGTGTTAGTTTCTGCTTTATAACAAAGTGAATCAGCTATGCATATACATATATCCCCATATCTCTTCCCTCTTGCGTCTCCCTCCCCACCTCTCTAGGTGGTCACAAAGCACCGAGCTGATCTCCCTGTGCTATGCCTGCCTAAGTTTCTGATTCACTGCTATCCACCCAGACTTCTGTCTCCCCCCATCTTTCCTACACACATGACAGGATCTCCCTCTCAGGAAAAATAACTCCCTCACTTCTGCTTCCCTTTCAAACTACTGTGCTGGTCTTTCTCTTCTTTTCTGTGTAACTTTACCATTTAGTGATTTCAGGTCTTTCCCTTTCCTCCCTTCCAAACCTCTTGTCATCTGTCTGACTTGCGTTTCTGACATTGCTCTCCGAAGTTCTCGGGGCCCATAGTTTGCTCAGTTCGGTGGCCTCTGCTCAGTCTGCATTTGACCTCTCTGTGGGATATGGTACTGATAACCACCCTGTTCTTGCCACTCTCTTTTCTTGGTGTGCATAAAAGGAATGCTTCTGATTTGCCTATTTTTCTGACTGTGCAGCCTCAGGTTCTGGTGGTTTCTCGACCTTTGTGTTTCCCTTAAAAGTCGGCCTTCTGCAAGATTCTGTCCTTGGCTTCTTTCTCTTCCATCTGAGTGGGCATTGCCATCTGTTCCCGTGGCTTCCCTTACCTCATTGTGTTGATGGTCCCAGATCTGATGCCTCTTCTGAAATCCAGGGAGATTTTAAAAATCTCTCTTACCAGACATGCTCTGTTAGTACCTTCGTGTTGTCATCCTGAAACCCTTGCCTGCAGAGGTGACATACGTGGATTCGAGGTCTCAGATTGATGTTGAGAAAGATCTTGCTGGTGGCAGGATGGGAGGATTGTTGGGAGCAGTTTGATGCCTGGGGGAAAGAGGACAGTTAAGAGACTTGAGGAAGTCCAGGTAAGAGTGAGTGAGGACTTTGAATTGCGGTGGGTGGAGAGGAGGAGACGGTGTGAGGAATGGCAGAGAGTGTTACGTCGGATGGACGTGGAGCAGAGGAAGAGGGAAGGGTTTGAGGCTTTGGGTTAACCCCCCGTGTTCTGCTCTTGACGGGTGGTTGTGGTATTTGCTGGGGTAGGACATACAGGAGGAGGAGAAAAGGGAGCTGTATTGATAGAAAGGTGACGAGTTGAGCTTGGGAGTGTGCTGAGCATGAGGTGCTTCTGTGGCATCTGACATCTCTGTGCAGTATTTACCTAGCTGGTCATTCCTTTTTGAGAGGTAGTCTGTTCAGCAAATGTTCGGGTGCCAGCTCTAGCCAGGCGCCACTCTTAATTGTGTTTTTCTGTCGGCCCCCATCGGACATAGTTTGGGGAGATCCAGCATTGTGCCGCGCCCTGGCCGGGAAGTGTCTGGCCGTCTCCTGTAGCAAAGTCTTGCCTTAAGCGGCTCTTAACAGAAGTCGTGCTCCTTGTTTTCAGCTTGCCCCAGATGATGCCTGGCGTTGCCCGCACTGCAAGCAGCTGCAGCAGGGGAGCATCACCTTAAGCCTCTGGACTCTGCCGGACGTGCTCATTATACATCTGAAGAGATTTCGACAGGTAAGGAAACCCTCTGTCAAAGGGAAGAAAGCTGTGACCAAGTTTCTTACGCCCCTTACTGGTGGGCTGTTGGGTGGGGAGTTCTTTGGTGTCCCTGTTTGATCCTGTGACCCTGTGTTGTTACGGACACACATCTGCCCCTGCGTTTGGAGCCATGTGTTTTGCTCTTTCCCAGGGCAGTTTGCGCGTCCTGTGGCCCTTTAAATCCTCACCATTGTAGTTCATACTGCAGGTATTTTACTCTGTTCCTGAGGATTTGCTTTAGATTTGTAAATGTTGTGCTCAAGTAAGTGCACTTTGGGATTAAAAAAAAAAAGTTGAGCGCCTTTCTTGGGGGTGGGTAGAATTCTGTTTCTGCCTAAAGTAATAATGGGTGTTGTCCTGCTTCCAAGGAGCAGTGGTACAGTTGTGGAGATGAGTCGTAAATATATACAAAGAAAATCTGCTTTGAGCTGTGTTGCTTTGTGAGTCAGTTTCCCCACAGAGGCTCTCTATTCTTAAGGTTAGAGTTGTCCTGGGCAGCCCCCTTGTAAGAGAGGTAAATGAGGGGTAAACGCTGGAGGAGTCTGAGCCTGGCGTAAGAAAGTTTGCATCTGAAAGATTAGGAGGAGGCCTGTACCGGGTGAGCTGGGAGCGGGGCTGCACATGTACAGCGGCTGAGGGAGCAGCAGGTGCAGAGCACGTGCAGGAGGCTGAAAGCTGAGGCCAGTGTGGCTGCAGCTCTGGGGGGTCGGGGGGAGAAAGTGCGTTGAGGTAGAAGAGCAGGCAGGGGCTGGTGGTCCAAGCAGTCCTTGTAGGCAGAGTGGGATTCTGAAGCAGAGAAGCAACATGACCAAATTTGTGCTTGGAAGAGACCATTCAGGCTGCTGTGTGGAGAATTAGAGGCTACGAGGATGAAGACAGGGAGACCTGAAGGAGGCCTTTGCAGTCACTGCGGGAGCGGGGGCCGGCCGATGGCTCGCAGTGGAGATGGAGAGACCTGGATAGACTTGAGAGATGTCTAGGGCTGGCTGATGAAGTGAATGTGTCGGGGGCACGCACATGGTCCCCAGGGTGGCCTTTCACACACAGGTTTGGGGTCCAGCTCCTGTAGTAGTGAGGAGTGGGCACTTGCCCTGAGTGTCACAGCTATACGCTTCCATTGGGATCTTTCAGGGGGACGGCCAGTTGAGGGTTTGAACCCAGCTTCTCTGTCTCCTTCCATACACACAAACTGGCTTCCTTTGCTTTCTGTTTCTTTTGAAGACATCATCACCCTTCCAGCGCCCCAACTCAAAACTGCAGTGTCATCTTTGACTCTTCTTTCCCTGTCACCTAGGCAGTCACCTCTTCGGCCTGGTTGTGCCTCTCCACTGCCTCCTGTACGTGTCCCCTTCTCCCCATTCTTGCTGTCATCCTGCCAGTTCCAACTTCTGATACTTCCGAACTGGTTGCAGTTGCAGTGTCTTTTCATTGGTTTCGTAACCTACACTGCTCTTCCCTTTCTGCCATGTTTTGGGCACTCCTTAATGGCAGCTCTGATGGCATCACCTCCTCCCTCAGAGCCTCAGTGCTTCTCCCTTGACTGCAGAACAAGGTCCAGGTTCTTTAGCCTGACCTTCCTGACCATGCAAGATCCATCCTACCTTTCTCTTAGGAACATTTTTCTTCCCTTAGTAGGTCCATAGTTCCTTGGGATGGGAATTATCTGTGCCCGATTAATTTTTTAAAGCTCCCATAGACACAGGAAACATTTGGTAAATATCTACTCAACTGATGGTTGGATTTCCCAGTGGGCTTAATGGGAAATACAGATCGCCCAAGATTGTCAACTAAATGACTATATTAAGTTAAGTCACTGTTAACTGTTAATTTGTCAGAGGAGTTGGGAAGGAAAGAGGCCCTGTTCTGTGAATGGCTGTTCTGTGCCAGCACTGTGCTTTCCCTTCACATATGTTGTTATTCCATTACTTTTCATGCCTCTTTCGTGACAGAGGTTTCAGGATGAGCCCTTTAGCAGGTAAGGCAATGAAGGCTCATTATCCCTTATATATAGATCATTGCTGGTTCCACTTTTGGTGGTATTAAAACCTGTTCCTCCAGTTAGATAAAACTGTTAATCTGTTTCCCTGTGTTGTATGTGTCTTTGGAAACATCAGATAGGTAACTCAACCCTACTTCAGTCGATAGGGTCTGCCTTTCACGCTAAACTGATCTACCATCTGCTTGCACGAAAATATCATCAGAACTTGTTTTTCTTCTTGCCACAGGAAGGAGACAAGCGTATGAAACTTCAGAACATGGTGAAGTTCCCTCTGACTGGCCTGGACATGACACCTCACGTGGTTAAGAGAAGCCAGAGCAGCTGGAGTTTGCCATCCCATTGGTCTCCATGGAGACGGCCCTACGGACTCGGGCGGGACCCTGAGGACTACATCTATGACCTGTATGCTGTGTGCAATCATCACGGCACCATGCAAGGGGGGCACTACACAGGTCTGCAGCGCGAGAGGCCGGGCGCCTGTGCTGACGATTCCTCCCGACATGTTTTGCTTGTGACAGGGTTGCTTTGCTTTAGAACCTCGCTTTCTCTTCCAGCAGGCAGTTTGCCAACCATGAGGGCAGTTTTCATCCTTTGGTTCTCTGCCCTTAGATCGTCTGGTCGGGCTCTGACCCAAGCAGGGAATGGTGTATGCAGATGGGTGACATCGTCTGGCTCACCCTGGACTTGCTTTCTTGACCTTACCTGTGTGCCCCGTTTAAGGTTTTGCTCTGCTTCCTTGAGGACCTAACATCTCTTTTATTTGGAGCGGTTGTGAACCACTTTTATAGTGTCTTTAGAATGACTTGGAAGGGGTTTTCTTTTTGCTGTATGGTTAAATTTACTTTCTCATTTGTCAAAGCAATAGTGCTCATCATATGAAATTTAGAGACTAGAGAGAGACAGACGGAACAGTGCCATCAGCCCACGAGATTATCACTCAGAAATAACCCATGAGATTAGTGCTCAAAAAATGGTAACATTTTTAGAAACTGTGGTAAAATATACACAACAGAATTTACCGTTTTAACCATTTTTAACCATATGGTTCAGTGTCATTAAGTACATTCGTATCTTTGTGCAACCATCACCACTGTCCATCTCCAGAGTTTCTTTCATCTTCCCAAATTGAAACTCTGCATCCTTTAAACAGTAACTTCCTGTTTACTCCTCGCCCATCCCCTGGCAGCCACCATTCTTTCTATGAATCTGACTGCTCTAGGTACCACGTGTAAGTGGAATCATACAGTATTTGTCCTTTTGTGTCTGGCTTATTTCACTTAGCATAATGCAGTCAAGATTCACCCACTTTGCATCGTCTGTCAGAATTTCCTCTTTTTAAGGCTGATAATATCCCATTGTATGTAGGTGACATTTTGGTATGTGGTGTTTCCTTCCAGTGTTTTTCTGTACGTTCTGGCCATTATTTTATACTGTTGTGATCGGCCTGATTGGCCTTTTTTTTAAATGTCCAATGCTCTGTTCAGGTGAACCTTTATGGAACACCTCCTCTACGTCTTGCTTGCACTGATCTGTGTCACATCAGAGACACACTGGAAATGAAAAGATCTTGACCTCTGTCTTCCAAGAGTGTAATCAAGTGGTTGAGGCGGTGTAGGTACACTTCAAATGAAAGAGCAGGATGTGTATTAGGTTCTGTGGTTGAAGTGTGAACAGAGCAGGGGCTGGAGGAGAGAGTGGTCAGAGCAGCCTCCTTCTGGAGGGTCAGGAGAAGCTATTGGGATTAGTAACCTGCTGCCTACACATGAGGCCCTTATGGGCTAATGGGGCAGATGCTTAATTTTCTTTTTAAATAAACTTATTTGTTTGTTTTCATTTTTATTTTATTTTTGGCTGCATTGGGTCTTCGTTGCTGCGCGGGCTTTCTCTAGTTGTGGCGAGCAGGGGTTACTCTTCATTGCAGTGCACGAGCTTCTATTGTGGTGGCTTGTCTTGTTGCGGAGCACGGGCTCTAGGCGCACGGGCTTCAGTAGTGTGGCATGCGGGCTCAGTAGTTGTGGCTCATGGGCTTTAGCGCACAGGCTTAGTAGTTGTGGCGAACGGGCCTAGCTGCTCCATGGCATGTGGGATCTTCCCGGACCAGGGCTTGAACCTGTGTCCCCTGCATTGGCAGGTGGGTTCTTAACCACTGTGCCACCAGGGAAGTCCCAACAGATGCTTAATTTTTATAAATATTATTTTTAATGACCAAAGAATATTCAGTTGATGGAACTCTAATGTGATATCACCATTCCCCATTGTTGAACACATACATTGTTTCTGGTTTTTAACTTTGAAGATAACTGATGGACATATTTGTGTGTAGTCGCCTTTTCTGTACTTTAATTCTGTATTTCCTTGAGATTGAGTCTCAGAAATGGAATTATTGGGTTAAGGGAATTCATGCATGCTGGGGAGGCAGGTAGATTTGGGGGCTTCTTGCCTGGACATCTGTATGTCGGGGGACTTGATGTGAGGGTCCTCCTACTGTATAGGTGGCCAGGACTCGGATTTCTGCGTCCTTCTCACTCAGCCTACTTGGCATGAACACTTCTCTGGGACTTTTTGTTTCTGCAGTTCAGTGGTTTCTGCAGCAAGACCCCAGGGTGCTAGTGATTCATAAAGGTAGGGGGAGGTAGAGGGGGGTAGGCTCTGCCAGTTGGTGTTTCAGTCTCTCTCAGACTGTTCCCCGGCAGTTAACCCTGAGACCCCTGCAACACGGTGAAGGAGCCTCTCGGGCCCCAGACCCCCCCTCCTTGGCCCAGCACAGTTACTCTCTCAACCTGCTCTTCCTCAGGAGACAGGGGACGTGGAGTGTGACTGGACACAACAATCTTTTGTTCTCGAAACCCATTTAGTTCTAGTTCTTTCAGTACGCTGCCGGCAGCAGTCACTTGTGAGAGGAATGATCCCGACCTGGAGTGTATCTCGTAGTGGAGCCGTTTGGATGGCCTCTACTTGCCCTCGGAAGTACTTGAAGGAGAAAAAGGGGACAGAGGATCTATTGAAAAGTCCGTAGAAGACAAAGTTAATATTAATGAAATGCTTAAGTATGTTTTACCTCGTGTTTTGGTTTAAGCCAAATTTTAATACTGTATTTTGTGTCTTACATATGTTATATTTATATTTTGGGGGGCCACTTGTATAATAAGTGTTGTGTGTCTAGTTGGATTTTTGCTTTTGTGGCATTCCTGGTCATATCTGCATTCTTCGATACTGAGTCACAGAGTTATATACTCAGGGACTCTGAGAATTGAAAGGGACTTAGAGGGAATTTAATTTCACTAATTAGCTGGTGAAGTAATGCCTTTGCCAGCATCACTGGTTGGTGTTCATGTAGCTTCAGCTTTGGTAAAGAATCTCCTGTGTATAACAGTGTTTCTCAGGAAAATATGGGTGAGCACGTTGTGTGGTTTCTAGCAAGAAATTGTTGAGGAAAATCGGACAGTGCCAGATTTTCGCCTGTTATGTTGCTCTTTGTATAGCATAGACTCTGGAAAGTGCCCGGAAACCCATAACTGCCTTGGAGGCAGTACAAATTAGTGAGAGGAGTATGGGTTAGAAGCTAGACACGTATTCCTAGCTCTGTGACCTTAGGTGGGTAACCTTATTCAAACCTGGCGACAATGTGAGGGAGGCAGAAGTGCTCGTGCCTGCCTCCTGGGGCCTGTTACCGACGAGGGGCTTGGATATTTTCTGCGTTGTTATCCCCTTCCCGTGCTTAGGCCATACGGCTGCTTTTCTGATGAGAACATTTTAAGTACCTCAGCATTGTTGAGTTAAAGATATCTTGTTTTTAAGCTTTCATTTGGAGTGTTTATTTTAATGTGTTCTTCTATTTTGCACTGGTTCTAACTATAATTACATGGTACATGTGTGGCTGACTTGCGTAAGGAGTCTAGAACAGTGCTTCTCAAACCATCTGTGATGAGGAACCTTTTAAAACATTTCTTAAACCTTTTTTTAAAATGTCCAATCCTTCATGAACCAGTACTTTTGCAAAAACACAATAAAAGTATCACACATTATCAGATTGCTATGAATGTTTTTAAATGCTTACCTCGTTGTGGTGCTTATCTCATGGACTGGCACCAGTCTGTGAGCCACAATTTGAGTGGCACTGGTCTAGGAAATACTTCAGAAAATAGCGCTGGGAAGAAAAGCACATAGAACTATTTTATAAATACGTCATTGACCCATTCATGAGTCCCTGTGCTGCCTTAGTTTCCACACTGTGACGGAGGACAGACCATCCTGAGGAGAAACGGACTGAAGCTGGTACAGGCTGCTCTGTCACCTCCTCTCGGGCGCGTTCCCCCTTACAGACCTCCCACTCCCACTCACGAATAGCAGCCCCTCACCAGCTGGGTCGTTCATCCAGCAAGCCTGATGACACCACTGACCAAGCAGTTGCTGTTTTACCAGCTCCATTTGCTGCTTGTGTCTCCCTTTCTCTGCCGTCTGGTTCCAGTGAGTCCACAGCTGCAGGTGACTTTCCTCCCTACAGTCATAGGTTCTTCCTCTGCTCTTCTTTTTCGGGAAAAAGAAGAGCAGAAGTATAGCCCTTCCTCTTCCGGGTCCCTTTCGTCTCCTAGGAGTCCATACTTAGCAAAGTGGTTGTGGCCTATCGAGGGAGTCACTCCTGGTGCCACTCGGGACCTTACGTGTCCTGCCTCCGGGGCCCTACTGAGCCTGTTCCAGCGTTCAGCTAAATATTCTAGCACTCATTTATTTTCACCCCAATAAATGGGTCTTTTTAGAAAGAATTGTAAGAGTGTACCTTTCTGGATCAAGCTTATCACACTCCTTGATCGATTCACAGGCTGATGTGGCTCCATGAACACTAAACCATGTCCTTGCTGGTACTTGAGTGCTCTTTATTTTTATCTCAGCTTAGAGTTTGGACTGGAGGGAAGGCCGCATGCATTCATGAGCTCCAGTGTTCTCAGTTTGCCAGGGGCCTTCCATCAGGCATCGTTTGTGCTGCCTCTGAGGGAGGCAGGGTGGGGTAAGGCTTTAAGCTCAGGGACTAGATAATCCTGTAATGAGCTGGCCCCTGCCCTTCACCAGCTGCATGACCTTGGGCAAGCTGGTTAATCTTTTTGAGCCTCTGTAAAATGGCAATGATAATAGAACAAATTTCATAGGATCAAATGAGATGCACATAATAAGTGCTAAACAAATGTTAGCTACTGCTCTCATTAATATCATCATTTCTAGTTCTGTTGTTTTCTGACTCTAAGAAGCACTAAACTGTTACAACATGCTTGAAACAGGGTTTCTCCGTACTGGTACAGTAACATTTTTGCTGGGTAATTCTGTATTGTGGGGACTGTCCCGTGCATGGTGGGATGTGTAGTGGCGCCCCTGGTCTCTACCCACTAGATTGCACTAGCACCCTACCCTCCCCACGCCCCCACCCCCAGTTGTGACAGTCAAAAATGTGTCCCCTGGGGCAAAATCATCTCTGGTTGAAATCCACTGGTTTAAAGAAGTAGATTGCGTTTTCTAAAATTAAATAGAATTTCATCCATTTGGAATAGTTTGGAATTTCTTGAAGCATTTTGCCTGAGTGTGATTTAGAATGTGGATTTCTTACCTCTTTCTGTATTACTATCTGCAGCCTTAAAAAGTTCTTGAATTAATTATATGAGCCAGAGACATGGTGTCTGTGGGTCAAGTGGAGTGGCCATCGTGGCCGCCCTGGTGCTGATCGCTGGTGGGCTCTTTTTGGCAGCATACTGCAAGAACTCCGTGGACGGCCTCTGGTACTGCTTCGACGACAGTGACGTGCAGCAGCTGTCGGAAGACGAGGTCTGCACGCAGACGGCGTACATCCTTTTCTACCAGAGGCGGACAGCTATACCGTCATGGTCGGCCAACAGCTCGGTGGCAGGTAGGGCCACTCTACTCTTGGGTGGTTTGTCTTGAGAGCAGAAGGTTGTAGTTGATGGTCCAGAGAACTTCTCCAGGAGGTCTCGTGATTCTGTTGGTTGGATCAGATTAATTCTCAGGTTTGCATTTAATCTGGAAACCAGAATGGTTGCAGTTAAAGGAAATGGGGGTGGAATGTGCCAGCAGCTGTGAACCAGGAGTTCCAATGGAGGTGGAGTGGAGCCTGGCTCAAAGCGCGCTCGTGGTGTTTCCTTACGGAGTAAATAAACGAGTGAGGGAGCTAAGAAGCAGCGCAGCCCAGTGCTCTCAGAGTCGAGGGACTGGAAATAGAGCTGAGACTTGGCCTTGCCACATTTTGGTCGGGTTATCTTCGAGCATGTCCCACCCGAGCCACATATGTGTCATCTGTAATATGGGTGTACTGATCCTACCTGCCTCGTGGGGTCGTTGTGTGAAACAGATTAGGTAAATGTGCATTAAAGCCTTTTGTAAAGGGTAAAGCACCATTAGAAATTGTTCTTTTTTCCACTAAGATTGGCCTATTCTGTTAGGGGAGGCTATAAAAATATTAGATGGCTTGGATTTAGTTCGATGGGATCTAGCTTGTTGTGCTTGGAACCAGTACCCACGCGTGACGTTGATGCAGCCACACACAGTCCGAACAGGGGGACGAATGCTTCCTAATGCAGAGTTGGAGTTTAGAGAATAGGACAGAGGATTGGGACATGGCAGTTTGTGATCAGTTATTAATCCCTGCTCCCCTTGAAGCGTGCGAGGGGTAAGTTGGTAGCCGCTAAAAGGAAGCATCACTGAAGCAGAGTGAGCCCTGCTGGAGTCAAACCCCACCCAGTACAGCCGTCTGTCCGTAGCTGCTCTTAGTTCCCAGAAAGCGGGAACTCCAGGGCTCTAGTGCCGTCCCTCAGTGCTTTCCAGAGTCTGAGATAGGCTCAGAAATGACACCCTCTTGAGATCTACTCTAGATAGTCACGTGTCTTCATGTTCTCCATTTCAAGAGCAGTTTCTGTTGCTCCAATATATATTTAAGGGCCTCCCTGGAACAGACAGGACACAGTGGCACGTGGCCTTGTGTGTGCATGTGTGTGTGTGTTTACATATGAATACTGTGAAAATGATTTAAAGGCCCCACCGCACAGGCCAGGAAGATAACAGCGCACTGCCGCTTGCTTTCTTCTCTGTCAGAAGTGTTCCTGCAGGTGCTTAGAGCAGTGCCTGGGCTGTAGTGCTTAATGAATGTTTGTAGAATAGATGAATATATGCACGATTGTATCTGTTCCATTCTGTTGCCAGCACTAAGACTCGGACTTTGTGTTCTGAAGTAGCCATCCCTGTACTTGGATTTTATTACTGCAAACATTGTGTGAGCGTCTGTCCTTTTCATCCCAACAGGCGACGTTCGAGCGGGCACAGCGTGGGCCTGGGAGTTAGTGCTGACCTGGCGGTGAGGTCCCCCGCCGCCCGGGCAGCAGCCCTTGGTGAGGGCGTGTGTGGCACAGGCAGGATTCTGGCCTGACCTCGGCGCCCACTTCCTTTCCTGCAGGCTCCACAAGTTCCTCCTTGTGTGAACACTGGGTGAGCCGTCTCCCGGGGAG
The DNA here is from genome assembly GCF_003031525.2 of Neophocaena asiaeorientalis asiaeorientalis. NCBI lineage: Eukaryota > Metazoa > Chordata > Mammalia > Artiodactyla > Phocoenidae > Neophocaena > Neophocaena asiaeorientalis. The sequence continues at coordinate 6,331,188 of NW_020173198.1, forward strand.
CAAGCAGGCCAGCGTGACCTCTGCAGCTTCCTCCAGACGCACCTCCCTAGCCTCGCTGTCTGAGTCTGTGGAGATGACTGGGGAAAGGAGTGAAGATGATGGTGGGTCTGGGTTTCGCTGACAGATTTCCAAAATGGCAACTCACGGACACAGCACGGGCTCCCTCATGTCGAGGAGCATTTTATATAACAGGGTCATTTGCTCTTCCTCTGTGACCTAGCACTTTTTCCTTCCACTCTGTTGTTTTCCACTTTTAAGGTCTAATGTGGAGGCTGGGGCTTTAACTCTGTACAGTAATGTATGTTTTTTTTCAAAGCGCTGTTTGAAATCTTCAGAGCAGCTGTGAGGGGACTCAGCGAGGTTGTGGTTTGCCGAGGGCCGCCTGGTGTGCGGGGCCTGACGTGGAGGCTCCTGACTCGCTCAGCTTCTCGCCTTCCCACTGCGCTCTCTCCCCTGGAGGGATCTGTGGTGTGCCCTTGTGGGTGCAGAGCATCTAGAACAAAAGCTCTTGCCTTTGCATAAAGGTAGTTTTTAGGAATTTTGAAGATAGTCACAGTATAAAAGCTTTGAAAATCTGATAAAAATTGAGCTCCAGTGTTTTGCCTTCAGCTGCCGCTTGAGTAGTGGCGGAACAGCCCTCGGTTCTCACGGGGACCCCAGGTGGTGTGGGGAGGGCCGGGCAGCCAGAGCCCTGAGAGCTGGGAGGAGCAGGGGAGAGTGAGCTCAGCTTCTATAACGAGGACAGTGACTCATCCCCCAGCAGGCCTCATTCTGTGGTCAGCAGTTCCATCACGTCCAGTAGCCGCTCCTCGTGGCGCTCAGGAGGCTGGAAGAGGAAGGGCAGACGAGAGCTCTGTCGCAGCTCCAGCTCTACCCCTGCTTCTGGCTGTTGCTTCTTTTTTTGTAGAAAAAGAGTCTTGGGCTGTAACTGTGAAGCTCCTGTCTGTAGCTCCTGACATTTTATGAAAAACTGACCAGTGAACCTTGGCTTGTTTATTATTTAGAGGTTATTTTCAGCACAGCCTTTAAACCTAGAATTCACTGTTGTTTTAACGGTAAGCCTAGATATGGTTTGGCCCCAGTCTGTTTTTAAACGGTGTAGTCGGCGAAATCGATATCAGCACCATCACCATGCAGTGGTGCTGGGTGGTGCCCACAGAACAGGGCCTATCTCTTAGGAGCTCATCCAGACAGTTTTATTAATACCACAGCTACAGCATCAAGTGTGTGGAGAATTGAATTTAGAATATTTTCTGTGGAAGTTTTAAGTCACTTAAAATAGGAGTATAGTGCTCTGATCATGAATATTTTCCTTGGAGGCTTTCCACTGATTGCTTTCATAGTCAACGATTACAGGCCCGCCTACCTGTGGCATTGAGTTGGGGGGAAGGGGTTGCGGTTCTGGTGTTAGCTCTGCCTCTGTCCGTGTGATCTTGGGCAAGGACTGCACTGCTGTGGGCCCCAGTGTTCTTAATAGGATGAAGAAGCTGTAAATGAAGTAGCTCACATTTATTGAGCAGCTGTGCAGTGCCAGGTGCCTTGCTGGGCACAGGACTTTTAAGATTTTATTTAATTCTCATAGTAGCTCTGTGAGTTACAGCAAGGGTCAGCAGAGTATAGCCCACAGGCCAAATATGGCCCCTGCCTTTATTTGTGTAAAAAAAAAAGTTTTATTGGAACACAGCCACGCCCATTTGTTTGTTGCCTGTGGCTGCTTTCGCACTAGGGTGGCAGAGTTGAGCAGCTGGCCCACAAAGCCTAAAATATTTCCTGTCTGGGCCTTTAGAGGAAAAGTCTGCTGACCTCTGATGTTGAGCAAGAAGGTGGTTTGCTGATCCTCAAGTTAGAATGCCCATATTTCATAGGGAAAGGATCTGGGCTCAGAAGAGTTAAAATCACATGACTACTCCTTGACCCCAGACCCCCTGATTTCCTACCGTCTTAGCTGGATGTCCTAGTAAGGACATTTGGTAGGTTTAGCTTAACGCCACTCTCTTTGCTGCATTCAGGAGGTTTCTCAACTCGACCGTTCGTGAGAAGCGTCCAGCGCCAGAGCTTGTCATCCAGATCTTCTGTCACCAGCCCCTTGGCCGTCAATGAAAATTGCATCAGACCTTCCTGGTCCCTGTCTGCTAAGCTGCAGATGCGTTCCAGTTCCCCTTCCCGCTTCTCAGGGGACTCTCCGATTCACACCTCCGCCTCCACCTTGGAGAAGATCGGGGAAGCAGTGGACGACAAGGTTTCCATCTCTTGCTTTGGTAGCTTGAGGAACCTGTCCAGCAGTTATCAGGACTCAAGCGATAGTCACAGTCGACGGGAGCACAAGGCTGTGGGTCGGGCCCCTCTGGCTGTCATGGAAGGTGTGTTCAAAGACGAGTCAGACACCCGCAAGTTGAACTCCAGTGTTGTAGACACACAGAGCAAAAGCTCAGTACAAGGGGATCCATTGCCCCCCATATCAGGTCCATTTGATAACAATAACCAGATTGCTTATGTGGATCAGAGCGATTCTGTAGACAGCTCTCCAGTCAAAGAGGTGAAACCTCCAAGCCACCCAGACTCCCTCGCAAAGAAATCGGAGAGCACAGCCAGGAGATCCCCCGGCTCCAGAGGCGCTCCTGAGCCAAACAGAAGCTTGCGGAAGGGGAGACCAGTCTTGGCCAGCCAGGAATCATCTCTTTCCAGTACATCCCCTTCTTCTCCTGTTCCTGTAAAAGTTTCTGTAAAGCCCTCCCGCTCCCGAAGCAAAGCCGATTCTTCTTCCAGGGCCAGTGGACGGCATTCCTCCCCTGCCCGCCCAAAGGAGTCCTCCCCCAAATCCCAGGACTCCGTGTCATCTCCTTCGCTCCAGAAGCAGAAGTCAGCTTCTTCCCTCACTGACAGTGCTTCCTCCTCATCCGCCAAAAAAGCCTCAGGCCCTGCCCCGAGGGGCCCCTTCCCTCCTGGGAAGAGCAGGACTTCAGACAGGAGCTTAAGCAGAGAGGGCTCCAGACAAAGCCTGGTTTCCGACAGAGCCAGCGTCACCTCCAGCCCCAAACCCAGTTCTCCTCGCGTGAGCCAGGCCAGAGCCGGGGACGGCAGGGGGGACGGAAAGCACGTCCGCAGCTCCTCCATGGCCAGCCTGCGCTCCCCCAGCATGAACATGAAGGCCGGTCTGAAGAGGGACAGCAAGTCGGAGGACAAGGGGCTGTCCTTCTTCAAGTCAGCCTTGAGACAGAAGGAAACCCGGCGGTCGACGGATCTTGGCAAGACAACCTTGTTGTCCAAGAAGGTGGGCGGGAGCTCAGTCAAGTCCGTCTCTAAGAGTGCAGTGGATGACAAGGCAGAGAAAGGCTCCCAGGCGCTAGGCTCCCAGCAGCCAAATGTGAATGCAGTTGGAAAAGAGCAGCTTGCCTCCAAGGACCCTGCTTCTGCTAAACATTCCCTGCTGTCCGCTCGCAAATCCAAGTCTTCCCAGCTAGATTCTGGAGTGCCCTCGTCTCCTGGTTGCAGGCAGTCTGCTGAGAAATCCTCAAAAAAGTTACCTTCTAGCATGCAAACCAATGCACGGCCTTCTCAAAAACCTCAGTGATATTTCTGCAATCCAAGTGTTTTATCTGTAAAGATGTTAATTTATTTAGAACCCCTTCCCTCCCACCAAAGCCCTCTGTGCTTTTCTTTTGTATTTTTTGGGTCACGTGCCTGACGTACGTGTGTGTGTGTGTGTGTGTGTGTGTGTGTGTGTGTGTGTGTAGAATTCAGTTGCAAATTGTTAAAAGCATCGCCTTATTCTGCCATTGAACCAAATAACAGCCATAGGCAAAGCATTGATACCAAGTTAACTGGAATAATTGCAGACAATACCCTGGACGGTCCCTTTAGCAATTGTACATATTTCTTTCTAGAGAACTCTAATGACTTTCGTTGGACACTAGGGATTTGAAACCTGTGAACCAGTTAAGCTGTCATTAGTGTGCTCTGTAGAAGGATGAATTATTTGACTGGGGTTTCATCTGAGCAGAGTTTGTCCTCACTGCGTGCGGATTGGCGTGTGGCACCAGAAGCTCTAAAAACTGTGACACTAACAGTGAAACAAACCGAGGGAAGACTGTTGCTTTCTGCACTTTGGCCCCATCTACCAGTCTTTGTAAAGGGCAATATTTTAACACTAATGTTTCTCAGGTATATACTCAGCTAGTCTAGGATGGGTGCGCACATCAGTGAAAGGATCGAAGAAGAAGGTGGCCTGTGGGTGGCTGTCATTTCTCCTACTGCCACAGATAGAAGTTTTTAGAGGTAGAAATGAAGTCCTTCACCACCTTCGTATCTGCAAAGATGTCTGTACCATAAGCTGTCTTGACCCTTCGGATATGTCCTAAGAGGTGGCAAACTGGATAGCTGGAAAGCCAGTCGCTAGTAGCTAAATTTTTTTTTTCCTTGTCAATTTGCGAGCTAAGGTCATTGGGATTTTGAAGTGTAGTAGAGCAGTTAATACCTTTGAAAGAGTCCTGGAGAAAAAAAAAGGATTCTCAACTGGATGCATGAATCTGCCATTTTCCTTCTCTGTTGTTGCTTTTTTCCACGTTAGAAGTTGAAAGCTCCATGCTGCACCATGTGTGCATGCCTTTGTTTCCTCATCTTGTAATTTGGAGAGGAAAGAAGTTGCCTAATGCCAGCAGTTAGTGACGGTATGTTAGAACGATGTGTGACAAAGTGTTATATGCACACTTCTGGTCCTGCCTGTCAGTCTTAGTTGTGACTGTTTTTCAGGAACTCATTTATTTCTTCTTTGTGCTGAAGATTTAATCTCTTACCCAGAAACTCACAAGCAGGATGGAGCATGTTCCATCTGGCATTGTCAGTGCAAGTTGCATTTCTTGTTTAGAAAAAAAAGGGAACCTCACAGAAATCCAAAGATAAGCAAAATTATATATATATATATATAT
>NW_020173198.1:6336199-6432766 GCF_003031525.2 Neophocaena asiaeorientalis asiaeorientalis
TGCTTTTTTTTTCTTTTTCACTTCTTTTAAATGTCAAGAGAGTCATAGTTCCAATTCTCTTTGAATAGCATTTGTCACTTTGCCATGAAATATAGCATGCTAAGTTTATATGCTTTTACATATTAACTTTTTTTTTAAGTCATGGACTCTTCAGGTTCTTCCTGAACCCTGTGCACAGATCCATTTATGATCTCCCTTTTCAGTATTGCTCTGTGTGAAGTGACTATAACACATATTACATGCATAGCTATGAATTCTGCACTGCCCTGTTTTTTTTTTTTTTTCTTTCGTTTCTGTGAATACCTCTTGGGAAATGTTTCCAGTAAGTTACTTAACTTTATTTTGCTGCTAATTTGAGCATTAGCAGGTAACTTGCAGGTCTGGAGGCCATTTATGTTGAGGGTCGCTGGAATTTCAGACCCTTGCAGTGTTTAAGACCTGCACGTTCAACCTTGCGAGAGTTACATTCGTGCTCCGTGAAATTCACTTACTGTGAGCCTGTCGCCCATTGCACTCGATCCTGACTCACCACTTTGCTTGGTGTCCTTGTTTCACCGTACAGACGTCTGGTTTCCCAAAGCAGCCTTACTCTCCCCTGCTGGGCTGTGACTGCCTTCGATCTTGCTGTTGCGTCCAACGGCACATTGACAGCCTGATCCGTGTATAGCCACTTCGAGTTTTCCTGTATCACTTTTATTTCCTAAAAAGATGCACCAAATGTGGGGTTGTCAATATCCGGAATTGAGTGTTTGTCTGACTCTCATCTTTCTTTAATAGGTAAATCTCGTTTGAAATCTCCTATCTGAAGCTCTGAAACAGTCTTAGAATCATAGTTTGACTACACAGAGTGTTTTAATAACACTTTTTTGGGGGCTGTAAACAGTTAAGCATTAATTAGAATCTAGTTTAATTTTCACGGTGGTAAGTATTTTTACTCTTTGAGTCCTCCAGGAATGAATGGATTTTCTGTTATGTCTAGTGTCTTTAAGAGAAAAAACACAACTCTACGAATTCCATTAAATTTCCATGGGATCTAGAAATAAATTTTCCGTATCTATAAACTTATGTCTGTGGAGTTTAGTTCTTGTTTCAGATTTAAATGGAAAAAAAATCAGGAAGTATTATGGCACTGTTTAGGCATCTTTAGGCTATTATATTTCTGTGCTTGGTAAACAATGAAAACTTCATTCTTAATTATTAGGTTACAACCTTTAAGCCACGGAAAAGGATATTTTGCCCCAAAGTTTGGAGGTGCTCTTTGTGGTGTGAAGTACCCTATGGGAAAATTATTACTTGGTTCAGTTCAGTTCTTTGGTAGAGTTAGTGACTTGGTGTTTTGTTTTTTCTTTTCCCAGTGATGTTTGGTACAATGAGCTTGTATGTGTTTTGGGGTTAAAAATCACCAGCTGAGGATGGTAGACCTGGGTTCCTGGTTGACATCCAGGTGGGCCTGATTAGAGTAGTCATTTCCTGGTAGGCACAAAATAATCACCAACAGTAGCGTTGCATCTGTAATGTTTGTTTGCTTTTAAAAAACTTTATTCTTGATTTCTTTTTCTATAAACATCGAGTGCACTGAGTCTGTATCATTCCGTAGGACAGCCCTACACCTTGCCTTTGTAATCCCTTATATAATGTGGAAGCACAAAGAAACTGTTAAGCTCATATCATCTCAAGACCGTCTCCCACCTTTTTTGTATTTTCTTATCCTAAAAGCAGCCTAACTGAAAGTAAGTAATGCTCCTCTGGACCAATAGAAATGTGGGAGTATTTATGACATGGTAAAATATTGTTAATGTCTGTGAGGCTTCTCTGACCTCTTCTGTAATCATTCTTTCGTCATTCATTCATTCATTTATTCATTCTGCAAACATTCGTTGAGGGCCTGCTTTGCTTGTAAAGGCAAGCTGAGAGCTTCGAGAGTTTGCTGTAGCTGAGGAGCCCTGGGAGCACAGCTGATGAACCAGGGGATGCCAGTGATGTCCTAGATGGAGCGACAGTCCTCCCGAGCAGAAAGATCAAGTGGATCCTGGTGATCAGCTGAGCCTGTGGGCCTCGTGAACAAGTCTGTTCTGTTCTGGAAACCAAAAGTGGCCTTCTTCATCTTTGGAGACATTTTATTGTCACATCCTCTTTTTCAGACTGTGCTGTCTCTACTACTTAGGGATATGGAAATCCATTACAGAGTCACTTTTCATTAGAATTCAGTCATCCGCATTGGTATGAGATGGATGTGGGGATTTTGGAGGGTGGGTGGGGAGAGAAATTGTCATCCCTCTAAAGTACCTGTCATGAAAAAACAGGAGCAGAACGTGAAGGAAACAGGTGGCAGCCTTTAGGAAAAAAGGAACAGAGAAGAGCTGTGAACAAAGCTCATTTTTTTCAAATAAACATGCTTTAAAAAGTAGATTGACATCCGACGTTAAATTTCATTCTGACAAATTACCGAACAGCTGAAGGTACTGTTTCCTGTGTAGGTTATCATAATTATTGGATGCAAAGATAATTAGTGTTTCCGGGTTGGATTTTTGAGATAGTATGCAAACCATAAGCACAGTTTCAATAAAACGTATTCTGTGAGGTGTGTTGAACTTTGTATTATTTGGAATTGAGAAGAGCAAAACTTGCTGACAAACCAGTGCCTATATCATAAACATGAACGTAAACACAAAAAATAGCTGTTACTGTACAGGCTGTCTGCAATTTCACGAAGGGTATGTTGTTGCTAAACCTGACTACATATTTTGGGGGGGACCCCATGCTTTTATTTAAATGAACACTCCGTCTCATGCTGCCTTTTGATCAACTCCCAAAGTGTTTTTGCAGCTGCATTTTAAGCACGACCAAACATTTTTCCCCCAGATAATGAAAATAATTTTGCATGGCCTCCACCTAACCCAGAAAGCATGCTCTTCCTGCCTATGCAAGCAACTAATAAAAAATACAGACTATTTAACACTCAACGTAAGTTAAAAAAAAAAACCCACACAACACAATTCTTAGATGATGGAGCTCTATTTTTGAATTTGTAATTTTTAAAATGTGGCTTAATCAGCATCAAAGAACATGAATGTGATTTCTTGCTTTGCACATGTTTCTCTTTGCCGATTTTTCTTTTTTTTCTTTTTTTTTTTTTGATCATTGGCAAAATTGTATGTAAAATAAGTATGGTGCCAGCAGGAGTGGAAATGGGTATGTTGAACACTCACTGGTTTATATACTGTATTTAGCCTGAAGACTTTCCTAAAGTATTTTGTTCTAAAAATAACCTGCCATTTTCTATAGATCTTAATTTTTTATATCTTCTAGGGTTCCATTGTGGTCACAAGGGAAGAATATGGCTTCTAAAACTGCTAACAATTTTAAAACACTTTTGTGGAGACCTGAGCTGTTCTGGAAAGCTTTGGAGCTCCCCAGCTGCTGGTCACAATGAGACTAAGCTGTGGCGTTTACAGTAGCATTGACAGTGGGGTAGGTTCTAGAGCCATCTCACATTCGTCTGAGACCCGTGTGTCCCAATCTGGGGGAGAAGGGAGATCCATTAGCAGACTGGGGAGGCTTTTTCAAATCTCCCACGCGTACTCTCCCCAGGATTCTGTCAAGCCTCTTCTGAATGACTCGTCTGAGATTCTGATAGCCAGTGTTCACTAGACTCTTCTAGGGAACTTTTAAAAATGCCTGGGTCCCACTCCCAAGCTTTTGATATACTTAGTGTAGGGGCGGGTCCCAGGAATTACCATATTTATATTGAAAGCTCCGAGATACTTCTAATTTGCAGTCAGAATTGAGAACCACTGTGATACACCCTTCCTTTGCTGAGAACTATGGCGAGAATCACTGCCGTATGAAGTACTCAGGAGTGACTCAGACTTCTCTGTTGCTTTGGAGAGAAAAGAAAAAAAAAGAGATTGAGAGCTACTGATCAACCTCCTGTTTGAAATCAGGGGGGCCTTTCTGATGTGAGGAGCTTGGAGCTTTGTGTGTGCCTCAGCACTGGCCGTCTGGTGGGAACCGGTGTTCCTTAGTTTGCTGAAGCGGGCAGAGTGCCCCATGGGTTTGCCTCCTTCCCAGAGCCCTTCCCCCTGGATGCCGCAGCAGGGCCAGACCCTTGGGGGAGCAGGGCGGTCACTCTGAGTTAGAAAATGCTGAAGTAAAGCCTTCAATGGCTTTGAAAAACCTGTCCCTGATTTTGATAGACCGATTGTCACCTTGTAGTAATTATAGTAGCAAACCCTAGGCTGCTGCCCAATTTCCTCTTTAGCTCACTCTCTACTATCCAGAATGTAGTTTCAGGAATTTTTTTTTTTTTTAGTTTAAAAATGAATGTGAAGCATTTTATTTGGGGTCTTTTTTCAGGTAACCCTCGGTATTTTTTCATGTAATTAAAAAATCAAATAATACTCATCCAAAAATTTGGCAGTACATGTTACCTGTGGAGGCAAATGAAATTTAATTTTAATCTGTGGTGAGCTGAATGCACTACAACATCTTCAAAATAAGCTGCTGTGCTTCTCAGGTGGTTTCTTCCTGTTGAGCATGTTGCTGCCTACAAAAAAAAGAATTTACCTGGTGTTTTCAACATTTCAAGGAATAATATATAAATAAAAATCCAAGTTGGAAATGCTCCTTTAGAAGGGCCGCCTGGAGCAGTGATACCTGTTGTAATGGTGAAAACGCAATATGAAATTTCCTAGGTGCTATTCTAAACGGTGAGGTGTCATTATACCAAATGGGGAAGGCAGTGTTTCTGAAGCTGAAGTTCCCTTTGTAGGCTTTTTAAATATGCATTTATGTTCCCTATAGTTTTGCTCACCAACTGTGCCTCTCACCACTGGTTAAAATTGAATTCAAGCCCCATTACAAAAATAGTTTCTTGATTGAACTCTTAAGTTTTTACACTGGAATTTCTATAGTTGTCTTAAAAGCTGCATGTCATATCACTGTATACAAAATGCTTTGGTGGTGTTCATGCACCATTCATAGTGATTTGTGTATAATTTTCTTTAGTTGTACAGTAATATGGAAGGCAAGATGTCTTTCCTTGAGGCTGGAAACAAAGTGTATCATACATTTTAAATTATTTTAGAACAAGTGCATGAGATGTGTCACTGACTTCTGTTATTTATTTGTATGTTTTATTATTCAAAGTGTATGCACTTTTAAGAAGCAGAATTTATATTTTTATGTTTAAAACGTTTTATTTCTGGAACAGCAGTTGATTATATAGTATACAGTTGGAATTAAGAGAAAAGTGGAAAATGTAACAAAATATAATAAATTTATTACATGATGCCCTCTTCAAGCCATATTCCTCTTTCTCCCCCTTGCCAACCTCTATATTCTTGGTGTTAATTAACCTTGGAAATTAAGCAGATACTTGTAAAGTGAAAACAAGTTACAGAAGGATACATACAGATACTCTGTAAGTAAAATTTTAAAGCAAAAAAATCACATCCGTGCTTATTTAATTTTCACAACCAAGGATTAATATAGCCATTTTCTCCAAGATGCAATTTGTCCTGGGCCATGGAACTGGACAAGAACTCAAATTCTAACTCAATTCCAATGGGCTTTGTATTATTTCCCTCTTCTACCAAATTTTTATGATGGGAGGAAATAGTATAAAAGGAACCATTCTTTTCTGGGCCCTCTGTTGCCCCTGATATCTTCGTTTTCAACCATCCTGTTCTGATAAAAATTTCCAGGTGGCAAAAATTTACCGCCTCTCAGGACGGGAATCCCTATTGAGGATGTCACATCACTTATGACCACTTGGGGGCACTAGAGACCACCATTATCAGAGGTATTTTAGAAGTCCAGCCTCCAAGTTCTTAGCCTCTGTGGAAGTGCTTATTAAATACGAGTTGAGGAGCATTAAAAGTGAGCATGGGTTTCAGTTTTGATAAGTACCACCAGCCATCATTTTTCCTAAAAATTGAATACAGATCACAGGACAGATCTTATTTTCCTACAGCACAGTGTTACGGTTCAGGGTTGGGGCAGGGAGGCTGTTCTGAACCCAGGATGAGTGTGAACCATATGGCATAAACCCGAAGTACAGCACTATAAACCTCTCTCGTTTTAAGTAGTAAAACTGTGCTTCAGATTGTATTAAAGAATGTCACCATGTAGTACACTGATCATTCGAGAGGCGTCATTTATGTCTGAAAGTGTTCACGTGCCATAAAATACGTAGATTTAATTTTTAGGCAGGTATTGAAGGATCACCCTGTCTCCTTAGAGTTCGGAAGATGACTTTCAAATATTTGAACGAGCAGTATCTCCCTGCACACGTTTCCCTCTGTCGGTCTTCCTGGAAGAAGCAAAGGCCTGATAAAGCCCCTTGCCGTGGGTCCTGCGAGTGATTCCAGGCCACTGTCACTCCACAGGGTGTGCCTTGAAGCCTGCTGCCGTCCCTTTGCCCCCCAGCCCCCAGGATCCTCTCTGTCTTTCCCAGGATCCTCTCTGTCTTTCCCAGGTGGCTCCTGGACTCTCCCAGGTGGATGTTGTGGTGTTTCATTTTGTGGCTCTGTTCTGTGTCTCAGGCGTCTCCACAGGGGTCATCCGGTAGAGGTCCCCTCTCTCTTCCTCTTGTAGAACCCTCTGGAATTCAGTCTTGACTTGGCCTGGCCTTAGCCATGTTTCTCACCCCCTGCCAACATTTGCCACACAGAGGACCAGGGCTGTCCTCTCCCAGAGGGATAGGTTTTTGCACGATGCCGCATAACCCATCAGCCTTGCACCCTGTTTCTTAGAGCGTGCAGGGGTGTGACATTAATTTGATTTGCTCTTTGGATTTATAACAACTCCGTTTTTCTTCAAGAAAGTGGGAAGACAATGTGAGCGAAACCAGCGTTAGAATCAGGCCTCCCTGACGCTGGCAGGCTCTCCTTCTGTACCTTTCCTTTGTTTAGAAAGATTTCATGGAGGCCCACAGTGTACAGATCCTGTGCCCAAGACATAGGGACGCAGCGTCGGATTCCTTCGGAGAGTGGGGGAGGGAATGCGTAGGGTGGAGAACGGCGCAGTGTGGCCCAAGGATGGTCAGCGCCGGCCTCATGGTTCCAAATCCATAGAAGGTTTTGTTGGGGAAGGTGCCCCTTTAACTGTCTTATTCAGAATTAAAGTCCAAGTTTCTTCGTTTAGCAATGCCTCCTGTCTGGAGATAGGACCATGCTCCGCGGGGCTCGCTGTCTAGTCAGGGGTCGGGTTGGTTGGTAGATAACGAGGATTTCAGTGTGTGCTGCCCATGCCTTTCACTCACTGCTCCTCCCTCGAGGCATCTCCCAGCCCACCGGCAGCCACTTCCAGCTGTTCTGCTCAGAAACCTCGTCTCTGAGATGCCACATGGCTCATTCCCTTATCTCTCCTGTGTCTTTGCTCAGATGTCAGCGTCTCAGGCCTCCCCTGGCCACCTTTTAAAAAAACACTGCAGCCAGCTTCACATTCTCTCCCTCCTCCCTACTTCATTTTCTTCATATCACTTAGTACCAACAACCACAGTATCTATACAATATATATGCAGTGTGTACTACACACCTATGGTATATATGCTCACAGGAGGACAGGGCTGTTTGTTCAGCTTGCTGCTCTCTTCCCACCACCTAGGAGAGTGCCAGGCCCACGATAGTTACTAAGTAAATATTTACTAACTGGATTAATGGATTTGCTTGGGTAATCCACTTAGCCTTTCTGCCTTCCTATCTAGAAGATAAAGAATGATGGTACTTGCATCATGGAGCTGTGAGGGTTAAATGGGAATGATTCCTGTAAAGCATTCAGCACAGTGTGTGGCACAGAGAAAGGGCTTAGGGGATGGGGAGGTGGGGCTGACCCTGACCTTCCTGGGAGCTCTACAGAGGAGGGGGCATTGGAGCATGACTCATACATTCCAGGCTGGGGAAACTGCTTGTACTTTCTGGAAACCCCAGGAGTCCAATCTTCCTGGAACGTAGGGCAGGAAGGCAGGGCGTAGTGGATGAAGGGAGAGGGAGGTTGGCAGAGGCTTCATCTGGAAGGACCCTTTTTGACCTTACACATTTGTCCTGAGGTAAATGAGACTCCAGGAAGAGATTTTAATTTGGGAGAGAGATGAGATCCAGTTTGTGACGTAGCATGGTCACCATGGCAACGATGTGGCACCAGCAAGCCCTGGTTAGGAACTTGTTGCAGGAATCTGGGTAGAGCCCGGTGGAAGGGCTGACCTAAAGCAGTGTTAGGTGGACACAGGCCCTGAGGGCAGGTTGCTAGGTTCGAATCCTGGTACCATGACTTCCTAGCTGGGCAACCTTGGACAGGTTACTTAACTTCTCTGTGCCTCAAATTCTTCACCTGTTCGGTGTGTCTAACTGTATCTATATGATCGTTGGGAGGCTTAATTGGGGTGCTTGGTTTATTTACATTTTATATAATCACTAATGTATTTAGTTTCATCTATAATACTATCTCACTGTTTCTTTAATATTTATCCCACCTGTTTTATATTTCTTTTTCTCTTCTTTCTTTCAGATCAGTCGTTTTTTTAAATTCCAGTTTTTCGCCTCTGTTTGTTATTCATTCTTTTCCTCTTCTTTCAATGGTTATCCTTGTGATTTCAACATGCATTCTTGATTTATAGGAGTCTAAGAAAAACTAGTAATTTTTTACCCCTTCAGAGTCTTAGAACACTTTAATTCCATTATACCCTTTCTGCCATTTGCTGTTTGTCGTGTATTCGAATTCTGTGTGTATTTAACATACATATACAGTCAGCCCTCCCTATCTGCAGGTTCCGTATCATAGGTGGTTGAATCCACGTATGCAGAACCCATGGATATGGGCCAACTGTACTACGCCATCCTTGGACTCGAGCATCCTTGGATTTTGGTCTTCATGGGGTGCGGGGGGTCCTGGAACCAATCTCCCATGATACTGAGGGATGACTGTATATATAACTCATGTAACTAACATTATTATTATTAATGTTAGATGTCATAACTAAATTATTATTATTAATGTTAGAAGTCAATATTCATATGGATTTTTTTACTTTTTTATAAGATATTTTTTACAAGATTTTTTTAACTTTTTTACAAGATATTTACTTTCCATTGCTCTGCATTCCTTCCTGCATTTCAGTATTTCCTCTGCGATCATTTTCCTTCTTCCTGAAGAATTCCCTTTAGTGTTTCTTTTTCAAGCCCGCGCTAATGATGCATTCTCTTAGTTTTTAGGTGACTGGAAATGTCTTTATTTTGTCTTTGAAGGGTATTTTCACTGGGAATAGAATTCTAGGTTGCAAGTTATTTTCTTTCATTTTCATTCCATGGTCTTTTGCTTTTTATTATTTCTGTTGATAAGTCAGTTCCTTTGAAGGTGTTTTATTTTATTTTTCTAAATGCTTTGAAGATGCCTCTCTTTGTTTTCCATCAGTTTCATTATGATGGGCCTAGTGTGGGGTTATTGTTTTGTTTGTTTCTATCCTGCACTTCATGAATCAGTCTTGGGAAAGTTTTCAGCCATTAACTCTTTAAGTATTGCTTCTGATCCATTTTTCCATCCCCTTCTAGGGCTCAGTAAGTGGCATCACCATCCACTCTAGTCGCTCAGTCCAGAAGCCAGGGATCCATCCTTGACTCTGCTTTTCCTCTCAGCCCCCATCCTTACATCTGATCCATTTGCAAGCCCTGTCCAAGCCTACTTCCACAATTATGTCCTGCCCACTTTTCTTTCTTTCCACTGATGACACCCAAGTCGAGTCCAAGGCTCTGTAGTATCTTGACTGGGCTTCTGCCTCAGCCTCTTAAATAAATCTGCCCCCTTCTCCAACCCCATCTTATGTCGCTCTCCTTCACTGCAGGCACAGAAGCCACCTGAGTGTCTTGACCACAGGGCCTTGCACTTGCTGTTTCTTCTGCCCGGAATGCTCTTCCCCTGCATGTTCATGTGGCAGGTCCTTTCTCATCTCAAATGGAACCCCAGGACATCCTCTCTGGACCCCCATATCCAGAGTCGTTGTTGCCCGGCTCTGCAGTCACTCTTTTTGTTGTTGTTGTTTAACATCTTTATTGGAGTATAATTGCTTTACCATGTTGTGTTAGTTTCTGCTGTATAACCAAGTGAATCAGCTATATGTATACATATATCCCCATATCCCCTCCCTCTTGCATCATCCTCCCACCCTCCCTATCCCACCCCTCTAGGTGGTCACAAAGCACTGAGCTGATCTCCCTGTGCTATGCGGCTGCTTCCCACTAGCTAGCTATTTTACATTTGGTAATGTATATATGTCCATGCCACTCTCTCACTTTGTCCCGGCTTACCCTTCCCCCTCCCCGTGTCCTCAAGTCCATTCTCTACGTCTGCATCTTTTTCTTTTTCAAAGATTTTTTTTGGCTGTGTTGGGTCCTCGTTGCTGTGGGTGGGCTTTCTCCAGTTGCAGTGATTGGGGGCTACTCCTTGTTGCGGTGCGTGGGCTTCTCATTGCAGTGGCCTCCCCCGTTGCAGAGCACGGGCTCTAGGCACGCGGGCTTCCGTAGTTGTGGCACGCAGGCCTCAGTAGTTGTGGCTCGCGGGCTGTAGAGCACAGGCCCAGTAGTTGTGGCACATGGGCTTAGTTGCTCTGCGACATGTGGGATCTTCCTGGACCCGGGCTCGAACCCATGTCCCCTGCACTGGCAGGCGGACTCTTAAACCACTGCGCCACCAGGGAAGCCCTCTATGTCTGCATCTTTATTCCTGTCCTGCCCCTAGGTTCTTCAGAACCATTTTTTTTTAGATTCCATATATATGTGTTAACACATGGTATTTGTTTTTCTCTTTCTGACTTACTTCATTCTGTATGACAGTCTTTAGGTCCATCCACCTCACTACAAATAACTCAATTTCATTTCTTTTTATGGCTGAGTAATATTCCATTGTATATATGTGCCACATCTTCTTTATCTGTTCATCTGTTGATGGACACTTAGGTTGCTTCCTGTCCTGGCTATTATAAATAGAGTTCTGCAGTCATTCTTTATTTCATTTCCCTGTTGTATTTTCATAACACTCCTCAGTCTCTGAAATTCTTTTTTTTTTTTTTAATTTTTATTGGAGTATAGTTGACTTACAATGTTGTGTTAGTTTCAGGTGTACAGCAAAGTGATTCAGTTATACATGTACATATATCCACTCTTTTTTAGATTCTTTTCCCATATAGGCCATTACAGAGTGTCGAGTGGAATTCCCTGTGCTATACAGTAGGTCCTTATTAGTTATCTATTTTATATATAGTAGTGTCTATGTGTCAATCCCCATCTCCCAATTTATCCCTCCCCCTCCTTACCCCCTAAAAAGAATGAAATAATGTCACTTGCAGCAACAGGGATGCACCCAGATATTGTCATACTGAGTAAAGTAAGTCAGAGAAAGATAAATATCATAGGATATTGCTTATATGTGGAATCTAAAAAAATGGTAAAAATGAACTTATTCACAAAACAGAAATAGTCACAGATATATAAAACAAACCTATGAAACTCTATTCACTAGCACTAGTTTATCATGAGTCTGCCCCATCAAAACATAGTTACCATGAGATCAGAGTCTTTGTCTGTCTTTGCTCTGTTACTTAAGTCATTTTGGGTGTTCTCAGCTCTAAGGAACAAAATGTCCAAACAAAGTAGGCTCTACTATTTCAGTGTTATACATATGTATACTGAGGTGCAGAGAGAGAAAATAACTTACCTAAAAATCATACCAGTCATTAGTGGCACATCTTGGATATGAACCTAGGCCTGCTACTTCAAAACCTGTGTCTTTTTACATTATTGCTCCAGTACCCTACACTATATTAAATAAGGGAATTTAATAATTAACATATTCAGCGGCATTTAGTAATGCAGTTACTAGAAGGGGAATCCTTCGACACTGTATAAAGTCCTGTTTTGTGTGTAATCTCTGAGTAATTTTTTACTACAGCAAATTCAGGAATTAAGGAAATTGCTACTTTTTGGAAACAGAATTTAGGAGAGTGTCCTTGGCTTAATTTTTTGAAACTTAAAAAAATAATTTTATACTTACAGAAAAGTCGCAAAACCAGTCCAGAGGATTACCACGTACTCTGCTCAGCTGCCCCTAATGTCAGCACACTGCAGGGCCATAATGCTGATTAAAACTCAACAGTGGTATAATGCTATTAACTAAACTACAGAGTTTATCTGGATTTTACCAGTTTGTCCACTAATGTCTTTTTTTCTGTTCCAGAAACCAACCCCAGATCCCACGTTACATTTAAGTGACATGTCTCCTTAGGTCCTGCAAATTGACAGCCCCTCACTCTTTTATGAACTTGACAGTTTTGAAGAGTATGAACCAGTTATTACGTAGAACGTGTCTCAGTTTGGATTTAGTTCATGCTTTGTCATGGTTAGATTGAGGTTTTGCATTTTTTGGCGAGAATATCCCAAAAGCAGTGCATCAGAGGGAGAATGTGACATTGATATGTCTTATTACTGGTGATGTTAAAACCTTGGCCATTTGGTTAAGGTGGTGTCTTCTGGGTTTCTCCACTGTAAAGTTACTGTTTTTCCCTATGAACTTCATAAATGTCTTGGGGAGGTAATGTTAGATCATGCAAATACTGTCTCTCCTCCTTTGGCCAACTAATTTTAGCATCCAGTAGTTGATTTTTTTTATTACTGGGATATTCTAGTGGTGAAAGAAAGACATCTTAAAAACCTCACTTAACAGGAAGTCCAGAAACAGGGCAGGTGCAGGGTTTTCAGTGCCTCAACCAGGTCAGCCAGGACCAAGGCTCTTCCCTCTGCCGTTCTCAGCAGGTTAGTCTGTGTCCTCGGATTTGGCCTTCAGTGACGACATCCAGTTGAAAAAGACAGGGCCTTTCTCTGCCCAGGTGGGGAATGTTTCTCAGATCGACCCCCTGCTCTCTGAAAACCTCCCCTCGGATCCCATCGACCAGGATCTTGGTTACCTGCCTGTGACCAAGTTGCAAGGAAAGCAAAGGAAGTGAGTAACTGGCATTTCCAGCCAGTGTTGGGGGTTGGAAGGATGGGCTCTGGCAGAGAAGAAACTTGTGGGGGATGAGTACTGGGGAGATAGCCCCATGTCTGCCGCATTGCATCATCCCCAGCACCCAAGGCAGCGCCCTACACCTGCAGGTGCTCAGTTGATCTCTGTGGAGCCAATGAATTCTTTGTCTCTTGCCTGGAGACATAATCTGCCATTATTACCTGGAAGCATTAGAGCTCTGGACTGTGGCCTCAGATAGAGAGTGACATGGGGAGCAGATCAGGGGAAAGGTGAGGTCAGCGTGGCAAGGATGGCGAAATGGCAAGGGAGCCCCCTGTGGGAGTCCCCACTCACGACACCTTAGCTGCTTCATGCTTTGGTCTCCAGCAGGGTGATGCTCCTTCGGCCCCGCAGTTCCCTCTACCAAAGCCTAGGGAGAACCTACAGAGGCGTTTGTGCAGGAAGGCAGAGAAATCTGTCTGCCAAACCCAACAGCCTCTACTACGAAGGTTCTCCAAAGGAAGAAGGGAGCCAGAGGGTGGTCCCTGCTCTGTACACAAAGGAGTCTGGCTCTGGGGGCCTCGGACACAGCCTGGTACCTTGTTTGGTAAATAGTGACATTGTTATAAATATTTAATAAGTCAAGGGACTGCAGCACATGAAAAATTGATGAGATCCCTTTGTGGGAATGCAGGCTTTTTCTCCACGTCTGCTCTGCGGGAGACAGTTAGAGGCTGACGTCTGTTCGTGCTGACACCTGTATTTGTGGTGGGGCTGATGAATGGCCGGAGAAATATTCTCCATGTTTAGGAAGCATCAATCCATCAAGCTGGAGTTTAGGCTGAGGGAAGAATTCACAGCCATCAATATTCTCTTGTTTATTAAGCAGCGCGGGTTTTGTGAGACAGCGAGCCTCGTGTCAGTCCTGGGAGCAGCGCCTCCAGAAAGGGCACAGTGGCTCCTTGATGAATGACTTTAATAAGAAGCAGCTTAGAAGTACCTTCAAGTAAGAAACTAATAACAATAATTAGATGTTCCTTAATCATTTATTTATTTTATAGTTTATGCCCTGCCTGCTTCTGGAAAAAGAATGGAAGTGGCTTGCAATTAAAACACATCTACCCAGGATGGTTCAAATGAAGATAAACATGAGATCAGAAATCGCATTGAGGGAGTGAATGTTTCTTAATCAACTTTCCTGCTACCCACTGAGAATATTGTATTCCCTCTCCTCGCCAGTCACCTTTGGTTCCTCGGCGCCACGGGATGTAGCAGATGTAAAGCGGCGGCTGCAGGTGTCGCAGGACAGGTGGATGAGGCGGGAGCAGGATGTGTGACCCGTGGTCTCAGCATCTGAGCCCTGGGCTTCCAGCCACATTTGGATTTCGTATGTCCTTGCTCCAAACAAATCTGTGTGTCTGCGGCAGGGTGGCATGAAAAATTAATGCCCCTGTGTCAGAGCTTGTCAGAGTGACAGTGCAGAAAGGGAATAACAGGGGCGACATGCGTGGTGCTTTCTACTTAACAACCACTCTTGTGTTCCCTGACTGCTGTCTCCCAAGCCTGCGTGTCTGGGCTAATGGGGCTTCAGCAGCCAGACCCTCCTCCCTTCAGGTTGAGGGCACAGAGCCTGCCTCTGTGCAGTAGCTCACACCGTGTGTCTGGAGTGTGCTGACCCTCCTCCCCACCCCAGTGGGAGCAGCAGAAGGGGCTGTGGTCAGAGCTGGGTGACCAGTTGACCAGCCTTGGCTGAACCATCCTGGGCTTAGAGAATGAGGAGGAAGGCACCCCCCAGAGGGTCATCAGAGAGCAGGCTGGGGCAGAGACGCTTCAGAGATGCTCTAGTGTGGGAGAACCTGGGGAACAGGTGGGCGAGAGGGCAAGGAGAGGAAGAGGGGAAGGCTTAAGGTTCTGTTGCTGCAGAACCTCCACAAGCGGTGGAGTGGAAGTTTCCCCACACATTTAAATACTCAGCAAAGGTTTGTTCACTCTGAATCTCAAGTTGGCTTCTTTCTGACCCGTGGTCATAGGGGTGGGAGTAGCCACCTCCTTCCTGCAGCAGGGTTGGTCTAATGTAGCAGTTTAATATCATGGATTCTGGAGCCAGACCACCTGGGTTCACATCTCAGCTTTTGACTTCCTAACTTTCTGGCCTTAGGCAAATTGTTTAACGTTTTTATGCCTCAATGTCACATATGTAAAGTACTTAGAAAAATGTCTGGTGCTTGGTGTTAATTAGGTTAACGATCCGGTAGTTTCGCTGATCTTCATCCAGGGGGGTGGATGAGGAAAGGCCCTAGAGCTCAGTGACCTAGGCTTAGGCCATGTTGAAAGGTCGCGTGGCTGGAGCTTTGGGGAGGGAATTAGGAGCTTGTTGACCTGCTGAATGGCCGTGGGAAAATATACATCCTCTTCTGTCTGCCTGAGCCACTGAAAAAAAAAATCCCCCTTGCCTCCCTTATCCCCCTAGGATGAACCTAAATGTGATGGTAGGTTTATAAGATGAATTACCCTCATCCAAGCCAGGGCTGAGCAAGGCACTCTCTTTTTTTGGTGGTGGGGAGGGTATACCATAATTTTTTTTTTAAAACATCTTTATTGGAGTATAATTGCTTTACAATGTTGTGTTAGTTTCTACTCGATAACAAAATGAATCAGCTATATGTATACATATATCCCCATATCCCCTCCCTCTTGTGTCTCCCTTCCACCCTCCCTATCCCACCTCTCTAGGTGGTCACAAAGCACTGAGCTGATCTCCCTGTGCTATGCGGCTGCTTCCCACTAGCTATTTTACATTTGGTAGTGTATATATGTCCATGCCACTCTCTTTGTCCCAGCTTACCCTTCCCCCTCCCCGTGCCCTCAAGTCCATTCTCTATGTCTGCGTCTTTATTCCTGTCCTGCCCCTAGGTTCATCAGAACCTTTAAAAACAATTTCTTTTTTTAGATTCCATATATATGTGTTAGCATATGGTATTTGTTTTTCTCTTTCTGACTTCACTCTCTATGACAGACTCTAGGTCCATCCACCTCACTACAAATAACTCAATTTCATTTCTTTTTATGGCTGAGTAATACTCCATTGTATATATGAAGGCTCTCTCTTCTTAAGAAATAAAAAGGAAGAAAGCTTTCCTGCTCTTTGTGAAAATTTAGGATTATTCCTAAATGTTAAGGCAGTGGATCTCTTCCCTCGTTGCACATAAGAATCCCCCGGGGAGTTTTAAAATTTGTCTGAAGTCTAGAACCCTCACCTAAGATTCTGATCTGATGGGTCTAAGGTGAAGCCTGCATGACAGGGTATTTTTGTGGTTCCCAGATGCAGTACATTCCTTGTTAACCAGGGGAGGACATGATGAAGGAGTCTGGAGCATCTGCAGGAGTGATGATGACAGATCGGGAAGCTGCGTGCACCTCGGGTATAAAGGCTACGACATGATTTTGCACGGGACACAGATGATAAATATGGCAAAAATTGTGAAGTTGGCTCTAAAATGGCTAGCGTTCAGAAATACTCTGGGGTAGATCATTCACTATGGTTTGGGGCTGGAGAGGCCATCCGGTTTCCTGCTCTGGCCCATGAACTTCTGTTGACACTTAAGCAAGTGCTAAGAGGCGTTGAGAAGTGAATTTACTTCTCTGCTTTGATGGTCTTGTTCTCTGCAGTAGACACTGATAACTGTCCTGCATTATCCCATCTTCTCTATGCTGCCAGAGGCTGCATTTCCCAGCCTCCTAAGGGTAGGTATGGCCATGTGACTAACTTCTGGCTGGGAGAGGGTAAGAGGAAGTGGTATGTACAATGTCCAGATCACATCTTTTAAAAGGAAGCAGGTTTCCCTCCACTTCCTGTCTTTCCCCCTTCTTTCTGGCCGAAAATGATAACACCTGGGGCAGAAATGGAAGCCACGTGTCAGGAGGGCAGTGCAATCCAGCAGCTCTGGACTATTGTGTGAGAGAAAATAAAAGCCTATTATTTTATTTACGGTTTCGCATTGTTAGGTCTCTGTTTCAACAGCGTAGCCTGTACCCTAACTAATATATGCTTCCTTTGGCACAAACTTTGGCACACTCAGAATTCTAGGATGAGGGGAATAACTATATAAATGCATAAATAAAATAAGGGAAGAAGGATTTTCACAGCCTGAAAATGGTCATATGCCATAAACAGAGGGGTATGTTTATCTCAACTTTCTGCAAATGAGGTCAATTAGATAAACAGACATTCTAATGTAGAATTTCCTTCTCCTTTGGTCTCACAATTCATCAACGTGAGGTTATTAATGAAGCTCCCTCAGCTACTGACATTGAACTATCTTCACCTCATTTCCAAGAAAACTCTCTAAACACATGAAGAAATTCATCAGAGTGAGTCTCTGAGGACTCAAAACAAGTGACATGTTGCGAAGCCATATTACTGCAGTGAGACTTGGGAGGATATGGCAATGATACAAGTAAAAGCAGGATACTATGAAAAGGTATTAGAGAAGCAAAAGGAATTTTTGGAGCTACAAAGCATGATCAAAAAATGGAATAGCACAATCAAATCAATTAATTAAAAGGCTTTATTAAGAAACTCCTCTAGAACTTGGTTAAAAAAGACAAAGAAACAAAAATCCTGAACGACAAAATACAATGTCAAACTAGATCAAATGATTCGATATTTATGTAAAAGAAATTCCAGAAATACGAAGTGAAGTAGATGGAAGAGAAGAAATAATTGAAGAGAAGAAGAAAATTTACTTGACCTGAATATTTAAATCTTTATGTCAAAAGGGTTTCCTGATTTATCCTCAGGATTAACTGGAAAAAAGAGCCTGCACATGGATATATTTTGTGGATTTTTATAAATTCTAGGTATAAAAAAATATTAAGGTCAGTTAGGTAGGTTAAAATGTGGATTAAAAAGGACAGGAGGGCTTCCCTGGTGGCACAGTGGTTAAGAATCCACCTGCCAGTGCAGGGGACACGGGATAGAGCCCTGGTCTGGGAGGATCCCACATGCCGCAGAGCAACTAAGCCCATGGGCCACAACTGCTGAAACCTGCACTCTAGAGCCCATGCTCCACAACAAAAAGAAGCCACTGCAGTGAGGGGCCTGCACGCCACAGAGAGGAGTGGCCTCTGCTCACTGCAACTAAAAAAGAAAGCCCGCACACAGCAATGAGGACCTAACACAGCCCAAAATACAATAAATTTTTAAAAAGGACAGGAAAAAAAAAAAGATGCATCAGATTGTTCCCCTGCAACAGTGAGTATTAGAAGGCAATGGCAAAATTTACAGAGTTCTGAGAAAAAGTGCTTGTGACCCCATAATTCTATACCTTTTCAAACTATTGTTTTTGCATAAGAATAAAAGACAAATATTTTTAGGTGTTCAAAAACTCAGAAAAGATACCATCCACATATAGCCATAAGAAATTTACTGGAAGCAGCTCTCCAGCAAAATGGAAAAATTCAAAATAAGGAACTGAACAAAAGGAAGACTTGGTATTCAAAAAACAGTGGTTCCAACTATATACATAATAACATTAAATGTGAATGAATTAAACAATCTAATCAAAAGGCAAAGATTGTCAGACTGGATTTAAAAACAAGATCTAACTATTTGCTATTTACAGAAGATACCCTTTAGACTCAAAGATAGAAGTAGTTTGGAAGTAAAAAGATGTAAAAGAAATAGCATGCAACTAACAACCATAAGAAAGCTGAATGGTTATACTAATACTAGACAAAATAGACTTTCAAACAAAAAACAGATAAGAGAGGGGCATTTTATAATGATAAAAGGATTGATACATCAAGAAGATATGACAGGGGGCTTCCCTGGTGGCGCAGTGGTTGAGAGTCCGCCTGCCGATGCAGGGGACACGGGTTCGTGCCCCGGTCCGGGAAGATCCCACGTGCCGCGGAGTGGCTGGGCCCATGAGCCATGGCCGCTGAGCCTGCGCGTCTGGAGCCTGTGCTCCGCAACGGGAGAGGCCACAACAGTGAGAGGCCCACATACTGCAAAAAAAAAAAAAAAAAAAAAAAAAGAAGAGATGACAATTATATATATTCACCTAACAACAGTGCCCCCAAATACATAAAAGAGAAATGGATAAAATTGAGGGAAAAATAGATAATTCAACAGTAATAGTTGGAGACTTTAATAGCCCATTTTCAATGATGGATAGTAGAACTAAGCAGAAGATCAACAAGGAGACTTCAACACTATAAATGAATCAGACTTAACAAACACCTATAGAACACTCTACCCAGCACCCAGCAGAATACTCATTCTTCTCAAGTTCACACATGGGACATTCTCCAAGATAGGTCTTATGATATGCCACAGAACAAGCCACAATAAATTTAATAGTATTGAAATCATACAAAGAATGTTCTCTGACTACAATGGAGTAAAAACAACAGAAAGAAATTTGGAGAATTCACAAATCTGTGGAAATTAAACAACACACTCCTAAACAGCCAATGGGTAAAAGAAAAAATTACAGGGAGTTAGAAAATACTTTGAAATGAATTAAAAGGGAGATACAACATACCAAAACTTATGGGAAGCAGCTAAAACAGTGAAAAATATATAGCTGTAAACACATACATTAAAAAAAAAGAGAGAGAGAAATATCCCAAATCAATAACATGCCCTTGCACGCTAAGAAATGGGAAAAAGACGGAACTTCCCTGGCGGTCCTGTGGTTAAGGCTTCGCCCTTCCAATGGAGGGGGCGTGAGTTTGATCCCTGGTCAGGGAGCTAAAATCCCACATGCTGCGCAGCCAAAAAACAACAGCAACAAAAAACGAAATGGGAAAAAGAACAAACTAAACCCAAAGCAAGCAGAAGGAAACAATAAAGTTTAGAGTAGAAATTAATAAAATAGAGCATAGAAAAATAGGGAAAAATCAACAAAACAAAAAGTTGGTGCTTTGAATAGGTCAATAAAATTGGCAAATCTTTAGTTAAGAAAAGATCAAGAAAAAAGGAGACTCAAATTACTAAAATCAAGAATGAAAAAGAGGACATTTGTGATTTATAATAAGAAATATGTATTTGGTCATCATCAGGTTCCTGGCAGAGTTCCTACAACCTCTGGAATTTCCTAAGTGATAAAGATGAAAGCAGTGTCCCTTCTTAGTCCTAACACTCCCCTTTCAATCACACCTGAGTTTATGTTGATGAGGTGACTTTAGGAAAGCTCTTAAGGGTTGGGGGAGGGGGGAATTGGTTGCCAGGGGAACCAACCAACTGATTAGAGGGTTGAAACTTTCAGTCCCACCCCCAACTTCCAGGGAGGAGGGGGGACAGGCTGGAGGTTGAATTAATCGCCAATGGCCAATGAGTTAATCAATCATGCCTGCATAAAAATCCTTAAAGTACAGAGTTTGGAGAGCTTTCCAGTTGGTGAACACAGAAGTTCTGGGAGGTTGGCTTGCTTGGAGAGGACATGGTACCTCCTTGCCCATTCCCACATAGCTTGCCCTATGCATCTCTTCCATATGGCTGTCCTGAGTTGTATCCTTTAATAATAAACTGGTAATTTAGTAAATAAACTGTTTCCTGAGTTCTGTGAGCCATTCTAGCAAATTATCAGACCAGAAGAGGAGGTCATGGGAACCTATGATTTATAGCCAGTCGGCCAGAAGCACAAGTAACAACCAGGACTCGCAGTTGGTGTCTGAAGTGGGGGTGTGTGTGCAATCTTGTTGGACTGAGTTCTTTGCCTGTGGGGTCTGTGCTAACCCCAGTAGACAGTGTCAGATCTATTGAACTGTGGGACATCTAGTTGGTGTCTGCAGAAAATTGGAGAATTGCTTGGTATGGAGAAAACCCTCTCACATTTGGGTGTCAGCCATGAAATACTGAGAATAGTAGTAGAGATCTGAGAGAAGAAGCAGGTTTTTTTCCCTCCTTACAACATAACTATTGACCTTACAGAAATAAAAAGGATTATAAGAGAATACTATGAACACTGTAGCCAACAAATTAGATGACTTAGACAAAATGGACAAATTCTTAGGAAGATGTAAACTACCTAAACGGACTCAGGAAGTACTAGAACATCTGAATAGACTTTTAACAAGTAAAGAGATTGAGTTAGTAAAATGAAACAAAATTACCCACCAAGAAAAGCCTAGGCCCAGAAATTTTCATTGGTGAATTCTACCAAATAGTTAAAGAAAATTGATACTAAACTCTTCCAAAAAACTGAAGAAAAGGGAACACTTTTCAACTCATTCTATGAGACTAGTATTACCCTGATACCCAAACAAGAAAAGGACTTCACAAGAAAAGGAAAGTACAGACCAATATCTCATGAATATGAATGCAAAAATCCTCAACAAAAACTAGGCCAAGTCTAGCAATATATAAAAAGGATTACACACAATGACCAAATGGGATTTACCCCAGCAATGCAAGGTTGGTTTAACATCCCAAAGTCAATTAATTTAATACACAATATGAATAGAATAAAGGACAAAAGCCACATGATCATCTCAATAGCTGAAGAAAGGAATTTGACACTATTCAACACCCCTTCATTATAAAAAAATACTCAACAACCTAGGAATGGAAGCAAACTTCCTCAACCTGATAAAGAGCATCTATGAAAAACCCACAGCTAACATCATACTTCGTGGTAAAAGACTGAGTATTTCTCCCTAAGATCAGGAACTAGAAGGATGTCTGTTCTCATCACTCCTATTCAACATCATACTGGAGGTTCTAGTCAGGGCAATTAGGCTAGAAAATGCGATAAAGGCATCCAGATTGGAAAGGAAGAACTCAGATTATCTCTATTTGCAGATGACACGGTCTTGTATGTAGAAAATTCTAAAGGAATCCACTAAAAAACAATTAGAACTAATAAGTTGAGTAAGTGTGCAGGATGCGAGATCAATCCACAGAAATTAATTCTTGTTCTATACACTAGTAATGAGCAATCTGGAAGTGAACTTAAGAAAACAATTGCATTTACAATAGCATCAAAAAATAAAATACTCAGGAATAAACTTAACAAAGGAGATGCAAGGCTTGTACACTAAAACTACAAAACATTATTGAAAGAAATTAAAGAAGATTGAAATAAATAGAAAGACATCCCATACTCATGGATTGGAAGACAATATTGTCAAGATGGCAATACTTCCCAAATTGACCTACAGATTCAATGAAATCCCTATCAAAACCACAGCTGGCTTTGTTGAAGAAATTGACAAGCTGATGATGAAATTCATATGGAAATTTAAGGGACCCGGAATAGCCAAAAATAAATCTTGAAAAAGAAAAAGTTGGAAGATTCTTACTTCCTGATTTCAAAACTTACTACTAGAAAGATGTAGTAGTCAAGAGAGTGTGGTACTGCAATAAGGATAGACATATAGGTCAACAGAATAGGATTGAAAATCCAGAAATAGACCCTCATATTTACAGTCAATTGATTTTTAACAAATGTGTCAAGATAACCCAATGAGAGAAAGAATAGTCTTCTCAACAAATAGTGGTGGGACAGCTGGATATTACATGAAAAAAAATGAAATTGAACTTCTATCTCACACCATATATAAAAATTGATTCAAAATGGATCAAAGACTAAAATTAAATGATAAAACTATTAAATTCTTGAAGAAAATGTTGATGTGAATCTTTGTGACCTTGACACCAAAAGCACAAACAGAAGGGAAAAAAATAGATAATTGACATCACCAGAATTAAGAACTTTTGTGCTTTGAAGGACACTATCAAAAAATGAAAAGACAGCCTATAGAATGGGAGATAATTTTTGCAAATCATATTTCTGATAAGAAATTTGTACTAATATATATAAAGAACTCTTAAAACTCAACAATACAAAGACAACCCAATTTAAAAGTGGGCAGATAATTTATTTATTTATTTATTGACCACACAACGTGGCATGTGGGATCTTAGTTCCCTGACCAGGGATCGAACCCATGCCCCCTGCAGTGGAAGCACGGAGTCTTAACTACTGGACCACCAGGGAAGTCCTGGGCAAAGAATTTAAATAGTTCCCCAAAGAAGATACACATGTGACCAATAAATATATGAAAAGAAGTCAATATCATTAGCTGCCAAAGAAATACAAATCAAGCCCTCAATGAGATTTTACTTTATACTCCCTACAAGGGCTAAAATAAAAAAGACAGGTAATAACAGGGTTGGAGAGAATGTGGAGAAATTGGAACCCTCATACACTGTTGGTAGGAATGCAAAACAGTGCAGCCACTTTGGGGAACAGCTTGGAAGTTTCTCAGAAAGTTAAACATTGAATGAACGTACAACTCGGCAATTCCACTCCCAGGTATACATCCAGAATAATCCAAAACAGGTCTTCAAACAAAAACTTGTATAGGAATATTCATCACAACATTATTCATAATAGCAAGAAAAAAGGAAACAATTCAAATGTCCATCTACCAATGAATGAATAAAAACATGGTATATTCATACAATGAAATAAGATTCAGGATACATGCTACAATATGAATGAACTGTGAAAACATGGTAAGTGGAAGAAGCTAGTCATAAAAGACCACATAATGTATCATTCCATTTATATGAAATGTCCAGAACAATCAAATCCATAGAGACAGAAAATAGATTAGTAATTGCCTAGGGCTGGGGATGAGAGTGGAGTGAAGGAGGGGTGAGAGGAGTGGGGCATGTTGGGGTGAAATAGGGAGCACTTCCAATGGGTACAGTGTTTCTTGTTAGGGTGCTGAAAATATTCTAAAATAGACTGTGGTGATGGTTGCCAATTCTGTGAACATACTATTGACAAAATCTATTGAATTGTACACTTTAAATAGGTGAATTATATGATATGTAAATTATATCTCAATAAAGCTGTTATTGCAAATAAGAACAGTGAAATCTGGGACTTCTCTGGTGGCACAGTGGTTGAGAATCTGCCTGCCAATGTATGGGAAACAGGTTCGATCCCTGGTCTGGGAAGATCCCACATGCCGTGGAGCAACTAAGCCTGTGTGCCACAACAATTGAGCCTGCAAGCCACAACTACTGAGACCACATGCCACAACTACTGAAGCCCGGGTGCCTAGAGCCTGTGCTCCACAACAAGAGAAGCCACCGCAATGAGAAGCCCACACACTGCAACGAAGAGTAGCCCCCGCTCGCCGCATCTAGAGAAAGCCTGTGCACAGCAACGAAGACCCAACGCAGCCAAATATAAATAAATAAATAATAAAATAAAAATAAAAAAAGAACAGTGAAAGCTGAAGTTGTGTAAGTAATTGTTAGTATAGTTGTTAAGCCTATTATAAATGATTAAAAAATGTTTTATTGTGAAAAAATAGTTTCTTTGTACAACAACTATCAACGTTTTGCAAATCTTATTTCACGGCTTTTTGGTTTTTTTTTTTCGGTTCTCCTTTTTTTTTTCGTACGTCTTTATTGGAGTATAATTACTTTACACTGTTGTGTTAGTTTCTGCTGTTCAACAAAATGAATCAGCTATATGCATACATATATCCCCATATCCCCTCCCTCTTGAACCTCCCTTCCACCCTCCCTATCCCACCCCTCTAGGTGGTCACAAAGCACCAAGCTGATCTCCCTGTGCCATACAGCAGCTTCCTGCTAACTATTTTACATTTGGTAGTGTATACATGTCAGTGCTACTCTCTTACTATATCCCAGCCTCCCCTTCATCCCATGTGTCCTCAAGTCTATTCTCAACGTCTGCATCTTTATTCCTACCCTACCACTAGGTTCATCAGTACCATTTTTCTAGATTCTATATATATGCATTAGCATACGGTATGCTTTGTTTTTCTCTTTCTGACTTACTTCACTCTGTATGACAGACTCTAAGTCCATCCTCCTCACTACAAATAACTCAATTTCATTCCTTTTTATGGCTGAGTACTATTCCATTGTATATATGTGCCACATTTTCTTTATCCATTCATCTGTCAATGGACATTTATGTTGTTTCTATGTCCTGGCTATTATAAATAGTGCTGCAACAAACACTGTATTCTGGGCTTTCTATCCTGTTGCATTAATCTATGTTTCTGTTTTTGTGTCAGTACCATATGGCCTTGATTACTGTAGCTTTGTAATATAGTCTAAAGTCAGGGAGCCTGGTTCCCCCAACTCCATTTTTCTTCCTCAAGATTGCTTTGGCTATTCGGGGTCTTTTGTGTTTCCATACAAATTATAAAATGTTTTTGTTCTAATTCTGTGAAGAATGCCATTGGTAATTTGATAGGGATTGCATTGAATCTGTAGATTGCTTTGGGTAGTAGAGTCATTTTCACAATGTTGATTCTTCCAATCCAAGAACGTGGTATATCTCTAATTTGTTTGTGTCATCTTCGATTTCCTTCATCAGTGTCTTATAGTTTTCTGCATACAGGTCTTTGGCCTCCTTAGGTAGGTTTATTCCCAGGTATTTTATTCTTTTTGTTGCAATGGTAAATGGGAGTGTTTCCTTAATTTATCATTCTGATTTTTCGTTGTTA
Source organism: Neophocaena asiaeorientalis asiaeorientalis (assembly GCF_003031525.2). Classification (NCBI taxonomy): domain Eukaryota; kingdom Metazoa; phylum Chordata; class Mammalia; order Artiodactyla; family Phocoenidae; genus Neophocaena; species Neophocaena asiaeorientalis. Next base: position 6,361,700 of record NW_020173198.1, read on the forward strand.
GTATATGGGAATGCAAGAGATATCTGTGCATTAATTTTGTATCCTGCTACTTTACCAAATTCATTGATTAGTTCTAGTAGTTTTCTGGTGGCATCTTTAGGATTCCCTATGTATAGCATCATGTCATTTGCAAACAGCAACAGTTTTACTTCTTCTTTTCCAATTTGCATTCCTTTTATTTCTTTTTCTTCTCTGATTGCCATGGCTAAAACTTCCAAAACTATGTTGAATAATAGTGGTGAGAGTGGGCAACCTTGTCTTGTTCCTGATCTTAGAGGAAATGCTTTCAGTTTTTCACCATTGAGAATGATGTTGGCTGTGGGTGCCATATATGGCCTTAATTATGTTGAGGTAGGTTCCCTGTATGCCCACTTTCTGGAGAGCTTTTATCATAAATGGGTGTTGAATTTGGTTGAAAGTTTTTGCTGTATCTATTGAGATTACCATATGGTTTTTATCTTTCAGTTTGTTAATATGGTGTGTCACATTGATTGATTAACATATATTGAAGAATCCTTGCATTCCTGGGATAAAGCCAACTTGATCATGGTGTATGATCCTTTTAATGTGCTGTTGGATTCTGTTTGCTAGTATTTTGTTGAGGATTTTTGCATCTATGTTCATCAGTGATATTGGCCTGTAATTTTCTTTCTTTGTGACATCTTTAGCTGGTTTTGGTATCAGGGTGATGGTGGCCTCATAGAATGAGTTTGGGAGTGTTCTTCCCTCTGTTATATTTTGAAAGAGTTTGAGAAGGATAGGTGTTAGCTCTTCTCTAAATGTTTGGTAGAATTTACCTGGGAAGCCAACTGGCCTTGGGCTTTTGTTTGTTGGAAGATTTTTTTTTTAACATCTTTATTGGAGTATAATTGCTTTACAATTGTGTGTTAGTTTCTGCTTTATAACAAAGTGAATCAGCTATACCTATACACATATCCCCACCTCCCTCTTGCATCTCCCTCCCACCCTCCCTTTCCCACGCCTGCTGGAAGATTTTTAATCACAGTTTCAGTTCTTGTGATTTGTCTGTTCATATTTTCTGTTTCTTCCTGGTTCAGTCTTGGAAGGTTGTACTTTTCTAAGAATTTGTCCCGTTCTTCCAGGTTGTCCATTTTGTTGGCATATTGTTGTTTGTAGTAGTCTCTCATGATCCTTTGTATTTGTGCAGTGTCAGTTGTTACTTATCCTTTTTTGTTTCTAGTTCTGTTGATTTGAGTCTTCTCCCTTTTTTTCCTGATGAGTCTGGCTAATGGCTTATCAATTTTATTTATCTTCTTGAAGAACCAGATTTTAGTTTTATTGATCTTTGTTATTGTTTCCTTCATTTCTTTTTCATTTATTTCTGATCTGATCTTTATGATTTATTTCCTACTGCTAACTTTGCAGCTTTTTGTTCTTCTTTCTCTAATTGCTTTAGGTGTAAGGTTAGGTTGTTTATTTGAGATGTTTCTTGTTTCTTGAGGTAGGATTGTATTGCTATAAACTTCCCTCTTAGAACTGCTTTTACTGCATCCCATAGGTTTTGGGTTGTTATGTTTTTGTTGTCATTTGTTTCTAGGTATTTTTTGATTTCCTCTTTGATTTCTTCAGTGATCTCTTGGTTATTTAGTAGTGTGTTTGTATTTTTTACAGTTTTTTTTCCCTGTAATTGATATCTAGTCTCATAGTGTTGTGGTTGGAAAAGATTCTTGATATGATTTCAGCTTTCTTAAATTTACCTAGGCTTAATCTGTGACCCAAGATGTGATCTATCATGGAGAATGTTCCATGTGCACTTGAGAAGAAAGTGTATTCTGCTGTTTTTGGATGGAATATCTTATAAATATCAATTAAGTCCATCAGGTCTAATATGTCATTTAAAACTTGTGTTTCTTATTTATTTTCTGTTTGGATTATCTGTCCATTGGTGAAAGTGGGGTGTTAAAGTCCCCTACTATTATTGTGTTACTGTCAATTTCCTCTTTTATGGCTGTTAGCATTTGCCTTATGTATTGAGGTGCTCCTCTGTTGGGTGCATAAATATTTACAATTGTTATACCTTCTAGGATTGATCCTTTGATCATTATGTAGTGTCCTTCCTTGTCTCCTGTAATAGTCTTTATTTTAAAGTCTATTTTGTCTGATATCAGTATTGCTACTCCAGCTTTCTTTTGATTGATTGATTGATTGATTTATGGCTATATTGGGTCTTCGTTGCTGCTCGCGGGCTTTCTCTAGTTGTGACGAGTGGGGGCTACTCTTCATTGCGGTGCATGGGCTTCTCATTGTGGTGGCTTCTCTTGTTGTGGAGCACCAGCTCTGGGCACGCAGGCTTCAGTAGTTGTGGCACGCAAGCTCAGTAGTTGTGGCTTGCAGGCTCTAGAGCGCAGGCTCAGTGGTTGTGGCACACGGGCTTAGTTGCTCTGCGGCATGTGGGATCTTCCTGAACCAGGGCTCGAACCCCTGTCCCCTGCATTGGCAGATGGATTTTTAACCACTGTGCCACCAGGGAAGTCCTTTGGTTTGCTTTTGTAGGCCATTTTCTTCTCTTGTGTTGCCCACTTAGAGAAGTTCCTTTAGCATTTGTTGTAGAGCTGGTTTTGTGGTGCTGAATTCTCTTAGGTTTTGCTTGTCTGTAAAGCTTTTGAATTCTCCGTCAAATCTGAATGAGATCCTTGCTGGGTAGAGTAATCTTAGTTGTAGGTTCTTCCCTTTCATCACGTTAAATATATCATGCCACTCCCTTCTGGCCTGCAGAGTTTCTACTGAAAAATCATCTGATAACCTTATGGGGATTCCCTTGTATATTATTTGTTGTTTTCCCTTGCTGCTTTTAATATTTTTCTTCATATTTAATTTTTGATTGTTTGATTAATATGTGTCTCATTGTGTTTCTTCTTGGGTTTATCCTGTATTGTACTCTGTGCTTCCTGGACTTGATTGACTGTTTCCTTTCCCATGCTTGGGAAGTTTTCAACTATAATCTCTTCAAATATTTTCTCAGTCCCTTTCTTTTTCTCTTTTTTTTCTGGGACCCCTATAATTCGAATGTTGGTGTGTTTAATGTTGTCCCAGAGGTCCCTGAAACTGTCCTGAATTCTTTTCATTCTTTTTTCTTTATTCTGCTCTGTGGCAGTTATTTCCACCATTCTACCTTCCAGCTCACTTATTCCTTCTTCTGCCTCAGTTATTCTGCTATTGATTCCTTCTAGAGTATTTTTAATTTCAGTTATTATGTTGTTCGTCTCTGTTTGTTTGTTCTTTAGTTCTTCTAGGTTCTTGTTAAATGTTTCTTGTATTTTTTCCATTCTATTTCCAAGATTTTGGATCACTGTTACTATCATTACTCTGAATTCTTTTTCAGGTAGACTGCCCATCTCCTCTTCATTTGTCTGGTCTTTGGTTTTTACCTTGCTCCTTCATCTGCTGCATATTTCTCTATCTTCTTATTTTGTTTAACTTACTGTGTTTGGGGTCTCCTTTCTGCAGGCTGCAGGGTCATAGTTCCTCTTACTTCTGTTGTCTGTCCCCAGTGAGTGAGGTTGGTACAGTGGCTTATGTAGGCTTCCTGGTGGAGGGGACTGGTGCCTGTGATCTGGAGGGTGGAGCTGGATCTTGTCCCTCTGATGGGCAAGGCTGCATATGGTGGTGTGTTTTGGGGCGTCTGTGAGCTTAGTATGACTTTAGGCAGCCTGTCTGCTAGTGGGTGGATTGTGTTCCTATCTTGCTAGTTGTTTGGAGTGAGGCATCCGGCACTGGAGCTTGCTGGCCGTTGGATGCAGCTGGTTGTTAGTGTTGAGATGGAGCCCTCTGGGAGAGCTCTCATTGATTAATATTCCATGGGGCTGGGAGTTCTCTGGTGGTGCATTGTCCTGGACTTGGCTCTCCCACCTCAGAGGCTCAGGCCCAAGTCCGGGCCAGAGCAACAATACCCTGCAAGCCACACAGAACCGAAGAAAAGGAAGAAGAAAAAAATAAAACAAAACGCCCAACCCCCTCAAAACAACAAACAAACAGACAAACCCCCAAGATAAATGGTAAAATCACAGCATTTTTTAAAAAATTTTTTTTTTAATTTTTAATTTTTGTCCGTGTTCGGTCCTCGTCTCTGTGCGAGGGCTTTCTCCAGTTGCGGTGAGCAGCGGCCACTCTTCATCGCGGTGCGCGGGCCTCTCACTGTCGCGGCCTCTCGTTGCGGAGCACAGGCTCCAGACGCGCAGGCTCAGTAGCTGTGGCCCACGGGCCCAGTTGCTCCGCGGCATGTGGGATCCTCCGGGACCAGGGCTCGAACCCGTGTCCCCTGCATTGGCAGGCGGACCCTCAACCACTGCGCCACCAGGGAAGCCCTCACAGCATATTTTTAAGGATAAAAATTTTGTGACATTTGGAACCATATAAACATTTTTGCATTTATTTTATTTTTTAATTAAAATTTTTTTTATTATTTATTTTTTTATGTTTTTTGGCTACATTTGGTCTTCATTGCTGCGCGTGGGCTTTCTCTAGTTGCGGCGAGCGGAGGCTACTCTTCGTTGTGGTGCACAGGCTTCTCATTGTGGTGGCTTCTGGCTTCTCTTGTTGCAGAGCTCTAGGTGTGTGGGCTTCAGTAGTTGAGGGTGTGTGGGCTCAGTAGTTGCTCTGCTGCATGTGGGATCTTCCTGGACCAGGGATCGAACCCATGTCTCCTGAATTGGCAGGCACATTCTTAACCACTGCACCACCGTGGAAGTCCCTTTTTTGCATTTAGAAAGTGTATTTAGCATTGTTTTCAGATGTCTACAGATGAATTGGAAAAACTCATCACTCTTGTGTCTTTTGCCCTTAACTTTCACTCTACTACCACTACCACACTTGCAACACTTCCCACACAGAAGCTTCTGTCCCTTGGAGTTGGGGTGCATCACACGCCTAGTACGTGGAGGTGTTCACCAACCTGGATGTTCTCCAAACCCTATACTATTAGATTTTTTTAATGGAGGCTTTCTCACGTAGGCATGATCAATTATTAATTTCATTTTCAGCCCCTCTCCCCTCTGGAGAATGGGGGGTGGGGTGGGGCTGAAAATTCCACGCTTCTAACTATGTCTTGGTCTTTCTAGTGACCAGCTTCCATCCATGAGTCCACCAAGAGTCCCCTCATTAGAACAAAAGACACTGCTATCGGGGCTTCCCTGGTGGCGCAGTGGTTGAGAGTCCGCCTGCAGATGCAGGGGACACGGGTTCGTGCCCCGGTCTGGGAAGATCCCACATGCCGCAGAGCGGCTGGGCCCATGAGCCATGGCCGCTAAGCCTGTGCGTCCAGAGCCTGTGCTCCGCAACGGGAGAGGCCACAACAGTGAGAGGCCCGCGTACCGCAGGAAAAGAAAAAAAGCAAAAAAAAAAAAGACACTGCTATCATCTAGGAAATTCCAAGGGATTTAGGAGCCCTGTGTCAGGAACTGTGGTCAAATACCAAATATTAGGACAAAAGATGCTCCTAGTGTTCTTATAACTTAGAAAATTACAGGGGTTTTAGGAGCTCTGTGCAGGAACCAGGGGTCAGAGACAAATATATATATATCTATATATCTATTATCTTACAACAGAATACTTCCAAAGGATCATCATTCATTTAAGATGGAAATTGTCTATCTTGTTTATATGCTGAATTCTTTCAGATGCAGGTAACAAGAAACGCAACCACAGTGGCTTGTACAAACATGAGTCTATTTTTTTCTTCATATGAGAAATCTGAAGGTAGGCTGCTGCTGCTGGTATTGGTTCAGATGTTCAACGGTGTCAAGGCAAACATTTCTGGGATTCTCTTGGCCTTTCTCACATTAGCCATCAAGACAGAGAGAAGGAGGAAGAAGACAGGGCAGCACCAATACCAGAAAAGCAAAATCTTTTCCAGGAACCTCACCAACTTCCATTTATATCTGGGTCACATGGTCACCTCTGGCTGGAGAGTGGATGAGGAAAGGAGGCAGGGTACCAACTAAAAATTACCTGTCAGGATCTCAGTGTCTATAACAATCTTTGGTGTATAGTAGGAGGTATCCCCATAGTCCTTTATAAGTATCTGTTGAATGCATATGGTAAAATGTTTATTCACGAACACTCAGTGCTCCTCCCTTTAGAGGATAAGACATCCATGCTCTGTTGAACTCAGGAATCTGAATTTTCTTTGGCCAATGAAATGGGCACAGAAGTGGCTTCAAGAGCCAGGCTCTTTTCTCTGTCTCTGTGATCATGGAAGCATGTGTCCAGATGGAGCTTGGGTCCCTGAGTGACTGCGATGAGAACTCTGAGCTTACCCATATTATTTACTGATGTTTCTCGGGAGTTGTTCGTTACTGCAGCTTAACCTAATTTATCCTGGCTGATGTGATGTATGTATCAGGTAAGAAATCCACAACAAATCTCCAAATTAAAATTTTGCAAACTATATTTCCTGGTCACATGAATAACAAGAGTATGCCTAGATTAAGATAAATGATAGCCATTTGGAAATTAAGCAAAATAAAAAATAGCTTTTCTGTCAAAGTGGAAATCAATACTGAAAAGACAGACTATTTAGACATTTAAGATGATGAGACCACAGTATAAAAGTACATATGTGAATATGACAAAAGTTATTCTTAGTAAAATCCATAATCTAAACCTGTTATTACTAAAATAAATATGCTTAAGTGTTGAAAAATTGAGAATAATTGGATTAAGAATTCAAAATAAGAAGCTGGAAAACAAATAGCAAAATAGTGAGAGGAAGAAATTAATAAAGATAAGAGCCTACATTAATCACAAAGCAAAAAGTCAGGGAATTGATTAATCAAATCAACAACCAGAATTTTGAAAAGATAAATCAAATAGACAAGCCTGTGGGAAGTTTGACTCCCCTCAAAGCAGGTGAAAACGTGATAGATACTCAGTGTGAGGTATGAGAAAAAGACAGTATAAATTGGTACAACATTTCTGGTGAGAGGTTTGACACAACTGTCAAAATGTAAAATGTTCATACCTTGAACATTTGATGAATAAATAAATGTTAGATTGAACTGAATGAGCTTCTCAAATGTGAAGTCTCGTGAAAAAATACTCTTTTATAAGAAGTTTGTGGCCCTGGGCCTGGTGAATAGGGGATAAAGTGGAATGCCCTCTACATCAGCCTTTGGAGAAGGATGTGTCTCAATCATTTTGGTCCTGGAGATGGGCCACCTGGAGAATGACCCCATGATCCTATGAATCCTGTACAAAGGGGATGGTCCTGGCTATATCACCTCCCTTCCCTCTTCCCCTTTCAGAAAAATTTCCTGGATTCTTCTGGTGCTATAACAGACAAAATCATTCCCCAGGCCCCCAGAGCACCCACAAACTCTGTGGGTATTCACAGCAATGCCTTACATATTCTCTGAGCTATCCTCACCTCTGATGCCTCCAGGGAAGCTCCTTGAGTCAACTTGTCCCTTCTCATGCTATGAACCAGGGCCCTTTTTGAACTCAGGTTCAAGCTCCCTCCTCTTTCACCATTTTACCTCAGGATTAAATAAACACTTATGGCTGGAATGTTAAGGCTCATTCTGAGCTCTGGACCTCGCTCTGTAGATGCTCACTGGATGATGCCCTTAGCATCTCCATCTCCCATGGGAAGATTTCTTTAATGCCCAGCATCCATGATGCAAAGTGCAAATGCATCCAGGCTCCTGGCCTAGAGTAGACTCTGGCCATTGGAATTCGTGGCCAGAGACAAGAGACAGACTATTCATCCATTTATATATGTTTACATTTATTCATTTACTCCATTCACTCAAAAAATATTTGCACACCTACTTAGTGCTGGGCATTTTTCTAGTCACTGGGGATTCAGCAATGAAACCAACAGAGAAAAATCCTTGTCCTCCTAAGGAGGAAGCACGTGAAGAGCATTCAAGGAGACGGCAAGGAGGTCAGGGGGGCTGGAGCTGAATGAGCAAAGGGGAGAGAATTAGGAGAGAAGGTCAACAGGAACAGCAGGTTGGAGGCCATTGTCAGAACCTGGGCTTTCTTCTGCGTGAGCTGGGAGCCTTTGGAGGGTCCTGAGGTGGGGAGGGGGCCGTGGAAGGCCTCCAGATGCTGTGGTGGGAACAGACGGTAGCGAGGCTGAGATAAATGTAGGAGGACAGTTAAGGGGCTTCTACAATAATCTGGGTGAGAGGTGAAGGTGGCTTGGACCCGGATGATGGCATGGAGGTGATGAGACGTGGCTGGATTTTGGTGACCCTAAAGATAGTGCTGCTGAGAAGGGGGTTTTAGAGAAAGAAAGGTGCCAGCAATGGCTCCATCACCAGATTTTAATGCCAAGACCCCGTATCTTCTACAGGAAACGCTACAAGGAAAACGTGAGTTCTTATAACTCATCTTTTAACCACCCTGGTCATTTCTGAGGACCAGCATGAGATCATCCCCAAAAGCTATTCTTGAGAGCTCTGCGATTCTCCCTCCAGAGGGCTCTGCTTCCCATTGTTGGACGAAAAATGAATAGGATGAGAGCACGGAGTGAGCCTGGGCTCATCTGAATTCTGCCTTGGTCCCCGTGTTCTATTCATTGACAGGAAAAAAAAATCACTGTGTAAGCTGCTCAATGAAAAACAATATTTAATTAGGGCTGAGAGAGTTAGACAAGCAAACAATTAAATGTTCTATTACGATCAGTCTTGAGCCATTTAAGCTTCAGTTCAATAAGAAATCATTATAAAGGTCTAATAGAAATGAAAATACAAATAGCGTAGTTGTGTGTTTCATTTCAGCTGTTTCCTCAGGCTTGTGGATCTAAAAGTCTGTTTGACCATGGTGGATGAAGGCTGTCAGCCACAAAGGGATTCAGCACAGACAGGAAGGTTGTGGAAGGTGGGCATGTCCACCAGCTGGCTGGGTGGGGGCAGGAGCCTTTCAGATAAGCTGGTTTGGACCTGAGCGACAGGGGCTTTTTCATCTTATTTTTAATGTCTGAGAAGAAACATGAGAATTCTGTCTGGGAGGGAGGAGAGACAGCTTAAAAATAAACTCCTGGATGTCTTGTGAGAAGCTGGGTCATAGAATAAATACGTCTAATAAAATCCCCCTGGTTACCCAGCTTTGAGGATTTGGAAATAACTTCAGAGTGTTTCATGAAGGAATTTCTTCACAACAACTGGAAAAATGCCTGCAAAGGGCACCACCATCACCACGGAGGGCTTTGAGATAAAGATACCATCCATTGCTGAGATTTGAGTCTCTGCAGCCAGGACTCCTGCCCAGGCTTCTGGGGATGTAGAGGTGCAAGCCCAGGTCACCTCTTCCTTGTATCCTTTCAACATCTCCCTCCTTCTCTCTAGAAGTTCCAGTCTTCTTTCTGGAATACCCAGTGTGTCATGAGGATACGATCTGGAGGTAGTCCTAGTACAAGTTAGGTCTTTGGGGTTGCAAGTGACAGAAAATCCCACTCAAATTGGTTTAAGCAAAATGCAGAGCCTGTTGGCTTATGTAACTGAGAACTCCAAGGCTGGATCTAGCTTCAGGCATGGCTAAATCCAGGTGCTAAAATGACACCCATAGGAATCCGTCCCCCTCACCCTTGACTCTGCCCCCCTAAGGTGTTGGCATCACTCTCAGACAAGCTCTCCCTGAGTGGTGGCAGGATGACTCCCGGAAGTGCCAGGCTTATGCATCAGCCTTTCAGCAATGGTAATAGAGAAACCGCTTCTCCTAATAGCTCTAGTCAAAGACCAGCTTGGCCTATGTGCCCATCCCTAATCTGGTTACGGTGCCCAGAGGAGTGGAACATTTGGATTGGCCAGGTTAAGGTCACATGTTCATCCTTGGATTCAGAGGTGAGATTAGCCTCTACAGAAAGCACATGGTTATGGGTGGGAGAGGGGTGGTTCTCCCCAGGAAAATCAGAGTACAGTTCCCCAAAGTGTGGAGGTTTGCTGGGTAACAATAACAGATTACCCCACATCCTCGCCTCCTGATTTTCATAGTCATGGGTAAAAGCTTGTAGGTCCCTTCAAGGCCAGACACACACAGGGCATGGCAGGATGGCTTTGTAGCTTTGTCAGGAAGGTAGTGGCCAGTAGGAGAAGCCAGTCTGAACGTGGTGAGATGACACAGATCCTACCCTTGACCTTCCAATATCTTTCAGGGTCTGAACTCTGGACTTGTGGCTCCTTAACTACTTCAGGGTCTTGTTTGAGACCAGTTGTGAGTCAGGGAGAACCACACATAAAATGAGGCACAGAGTGGGTGTCTCAGGCTCATGGGAAGAGACCATAATTTTTCATTGCATTAGTCTTTGGTTGCCCTCAGAACTCTAATATCTAGAGCAGAGTTTGGCAAAAATTTTTCTGGACCAGATATGAAATATTTTAGGCTTTGTAGGTCTCTGTTGCAACTGCTTAACCTGGCCATTGCCATGCAAAAGCAGCCACAGACAACAAGTAAACAAACAAGTTTGGCTGTGTGCCAATGAACCTTTATTTACAAAACAGGCCACAGGCCAGGACGGGGCCCCGGGCCACAATTTGCTGACTTCTGAGCTAGAGCATGGCTGTAGGCTGGGCTCCTTAAGATGCTGCAGTGGACTTAGAAGCAAAACCTTTTGTCAGGAGTAACATGTGTGTAAAGAAAACGGGACAAGGCAGGATGGGCCAGAGGAGCCGTGAGACTACCCTGCAGACATTTAAAGGTCTCTGCCAGCACAGGGAGTGCTCTGGGGCACAGGTTGCCCATTAGAGGGGCCCTGAATTGAACAGAAATGGCCAGGCCATGGTACCACTGCCTTACTCAGTCACTGGCCAGGGGCCAGCCCAAGAGGAACGTGACCTGAGGCCCCTGAAGGAGCCGCCTGATGGAGGCTGTCAGTCAGTCACACTCCTTGCCGCTGGGCAGCGTGCATCTCTTGAAGGGGGACTTGAGTGGCTCATCTCTGGATCTTCCGCAAGACCCAAGATCAAGCAGTAACACAGGGGGACGGCCCGGGAGGAAGACTGGCTTGCATTGGAGGAGGACTTTGGCCTGCCTCTGGAATGGGCCAAAAGTTTTAGATTTGGGACAAAACCCTTTCTGCAAAGTGTGCTTTTGCCTGGAGCATACCTTCTCTTGAGAGCCTGTGGTGGCATCCAGCAGCTGAATGAGAAGTCAGAGGCCCCGGGTCCTGGCCGAACTCATCGTGGCCATCACATGCGAGGTGACTGAACTGATTTTGTTCAGCTTTAATTATTTTTAATTTAATTTTATCATTATTTGGCTGCGTCGGGTCTTAGTTGCGGCATGTGGATCTTTCGTTGTGGCGCACGGGCTTCTTTAGTTGTGGCGCACAGGCTCCAGAGCGCGGGGGCTCTCTAGTTGCTTTGCGCAGGCTTTTCTCTAGTGGTAGCTTGCGGGCTCCAGAGCGTGCGAGCTCAGTAGTTGCAGCGCGTGGGCTCCAGAGTGCGTGGGCTTAGTTGCCCCTGCAACATGTGGGAATCTTAGTTCCCCGACCAGGGATCGAACCCGCATCCCCTGCGTTGGAAGGCATATTCTTTTTTTTTGCCGGTACGCGGGCCTCTCACTGTTGTGGCCTCTCCAGTTGCGGAGCACAGGCTCCGGACGCGCAGGCTCAGTGGCCATGGCTCACGGGCCTAGCTGCTCCACGGCATGTGGGATCTTCCCGGACTGGGTCACGAACCTGTGTCCCCTGCATCGGCAGACGGACTCTCAACCACTGCACCACCAGGGAAGCCCTGGAAGGCGTATTCTTAACCACTGCGCCACCAGGGAAGTCCTTGTTCAGCTTTATTTTTAATTGGCAAACTTTTGAGTATAATTTGGCTTCCCATGCAGCCTTCTCTATAGCAAAGAATGCACAGGCCACTAGGCTTGAGTGAACGATTGTATCTCTCATTGTAAGTGAATACTTCGGAATTATAGCTCATGTTCCAGCCTCAATTTCAGGTGAGTCAACCTCAGAGAAAGGGGTTCACTGTCAGAGTCTGGACTCAGCCTAAGAAACTGAGAACTGGACTGTGAACCTTTGAAATGCACCAAAGCCAGTGCCTCCCTGTAAGGCTTTTTGGAACTCAGGGAGGCTGCCCTCCCTAGACACTCCCCTGCCTCGTCCGGCTCTTCTTTGGATTGTCTACATTGCAAATATTTGAGAAGGTCATTTGGGTGGATGACAACCACCAAACTTGCAAGATGTGGAAGGACTCATCATTCACAAATGTCTGTAATACCACGCGGGTGACATGGGAGGCTGACAACCGCAAGATTTCAAACCCCCCTGCAGTGAGTCTGAAGGCTCCCAGCCAGAGACTACATTTCCCCGACTCCCTACGTGGAGCCCCTGGTTGACAGTGTCCTTATCCCCTTCGGGAGGGCAGAGCTGTGCTTGCAGCACTATGACCTGAGCTAGGGACCGCACAAGGCCACGGGGGGGCGGCACCTCCCTGCGGAGTGGAGTGATACCATTAGAGCTGCAGTATCTCTGTCATCTTGTTAGGCATGGATAGTTGGCCACTGGTATCTGTCATCTTGTTAGGCATGGATAGTTGGCCACTGGTACGTGTGAGGCTCTGGGGTGGGTGGGGCATGAATATTGGGGTGGGGAGTATCTATGTGTGGAGTCACTGTCTCTGGGTGGTCTCCGGGTGAGTGGTGTTGCAGGCTGAGGGAGAGGGGTTTTGCACCTGATGGCATCAGAGGGAGTGCAGGTGCCGTGTCTACGCGGATGTGACGGATGCGGAGCCTGTGCCTTGAACGGAGGGTGTGAGACGTGTGTGTAGCATCCGAATGAATGTGCTTAATTTTTATTATCACACAGCTCTTTTATCAGCATATAATTTCAGTTTAATTGATAGCGACGCTCCCTCCTCCAGGATAATTCATTCGGGTTTATCATTGAAAGCAGAACTAAGGCCCATCCATCCTGGTTTCTCAAGGTGTTGCAGGCTCATCTCCTGGTCCTGGTTGGCCTGTCCATTTAGCTGGTTAGCTGGTTGAGCAGTCATACTTTAGACCACCTCTGTGGGTCTCCTCTCTTTTCTGAGCCACATTTCTGGCTTGTTCTGTGGAGTCATCAAACCCCCGTTTTCTCTGCAGCTCATTGCTGCAGAATTCTTTGTTTTATTTAAATGAGTTTAAATCACTCAGAATATATTAGATTACCCTCTCCCTTGGGTTGGATCTTTGTAGGGAAGGAAGTAAACTGAACACTTAGCAGTCATCTCTTCTTCTTCTCTTAATTGAACAGGGGCTGGCTGCCGGGAAGATTGGTGTTCTGCCCAAAGACATCCCCCAGCATCCATAGCTGGGTTCCTGTCGGGTCTGTAAATACATGAGGCCAGGCTGGGATAAAGGTGTGTCAGGGTTTAGAGCCGGAATCTCGCTGAACAAAGCCCCATTTGAGGCCCTACTTAATTTATGATGGCCAGTCCCTCCTTAATTGGCAGCCATCTGCCTACATAGCAGTTCACAGAGACCTCATGCCAGTGTTTAGGCAGCGTCCTCTTTTGCAAATGATTTATGATTCATAATGAGCAAAAGACTGCTCCTCAGATGACCTGTCAGGGTTAGCCTGACCCAGCACTGGGGTCCATAGGAGAGGAAACTGTTCTCCATGTTCTGGGTCGGAGAAATGGAGAGACACGAAGAGCAGAGGTGCTGCAGACCAGGGCTGCTGCCAGCCTATAGAGTGCCTTTGTGTGAAATTGCAAAATATGTCTCCTCTGGGTAGACACAGCCCCACGGCCACACAGTTAGAAGGGGAGGGCTCCTTCTAGGAAGAAACGTGACTTTCTCCAGGCACACTTAGCTCTGTGCCAGTGAGTGTGTAGTAGTGAGGAGAGTGTGGACTGTATTTCAGTCCTAGACCTGAAGCAGATGCCACTCCTTCTCTTGTGGCAATTGGGCCAGCCTCCCCCAGTGCTGGTTCTTCCCACCTTGAGAGAAAGAATAATCTACCCTCTTTGCCTTTTCTTCCTCATGTCCTCTTCATGTCTTAACCATTCTGCTGTGATGTAGGTATCATGTGTTCCATCTTAGAGATGAGAAAACTGAGGATCAGAGCAGTTTTCCAAGGCTGTGTAGCTTGTAAGTGATTGGACTTGGCTGATTAGAACTCAAATCTGTCTGACACCCTTGGTCTTTCAACTACATTTCCTTATAAAGTCATTGGATGGATTCGAATTTTCTGTGATCAGGACACATTCATCCTTCGGTATCCATGGGAGATTTGTTCCAGGGGCCCCCACGGATAACAAGATCTGCAGACACTCAAGTCCCTTATATAAAACGGTATAGTGCAATGAAGACAATAGGCCTTTCAAACCCCAAAACAACTGCGATCGAAATTCTAGGGTGGGACTGTCCTGCGGTGTCGGGTCTCCCCCTCCTCAACCCTGTGATGATGACTTTAGTCTAACTCTAGGTACCAGTTCTTTGTCAGGCTCTGTGATACACACTGGGCTTAAGAAGTAAATGAGCAAAAGGGGTCTCCTGTCTAGTTGGGTGAGATTGACAAGTCCTGTCACCCAGCACACCCATGTCTATTTCTGTTTCTCCACGAGAGGTGCCTGGGGTGAAGGAGGAGCCCTAGACTGGGGATCAGGGGTCTGGGAGCCTCCCGTAAGGCTGGCTGCTGATTTGCTGTGCGATGCCCTGAGCAAATCACCCAACTAGGTGACCAGCTCGCTCCGGTTTGCTTGGGACTTTCCCAGTTTTAGCACTAAGGGTCCTGTATCCCAGGAACCCCCCATTCTCACCCCTGCGAACCGTTGCACAGTTGGTCACCCTACACTCAGCCATAAAACTTCCCTCTGGCTCCTTCATGGACTGTAAAGCACTTTGCAGAAAAGAGGGGGCCAGCATTTTTTTCTTTCTTTCTTTCTTTTTTTTTTTTTTATTATATAAGTCATGCATGTTGATTGCTGAAAATAGAGATAACCAAAAAAGAACTATGCTAAAATGGCATATCTATCAGTGTTTGAGTGTGTGTACATCCTTTGTCCTAGTAAATCCATTTTAAGAATGTGCCCTACAGAAATACCTGCATGGGTCCATGAAGATGTATATGAGAGAATGTCTGATAGAGGCTTTTTGTTGTTGTAAGAAAAAATTGGAATTAATCCAGGAGTTCACCAACTGGGGTGAACAGTGGAACAATTGCACATCATGGAATTTGAGGCATCTTCTTCTCGTAACTCCTGTAGACAAGGGTTCTCAAATGTCGGTGTGTGTCAGAATCCTCTGGAGGGCTTGCTCAAGCAGATTGCTGGACCACATTCCCAGAGTTTTTGTTTTTGTGGTCTGGGGTGGAGCTGCAGAATTTGCATTTCATATAAGCTCCCAGGTCATCATGTTTGCAGGTCCCAAAGTGTGGTCACACATTGAGAACCACGGATACGGAGAGAAATGAGAAAACCTTCTTCAAGTATGACCTAAACCAGATCTGGGAGCAGCACAGTCAAAGACAGAGAGGCAGGGGTCCAGGAGAGGGTTGAGGGATCCCCTCTGATTTCCCTTCTGTTGGCCTGGAGCCCTCACCTGATCCCTCAGAGCATGGGTCAGGTAAAACGTGGCTGGATTCCTTGGCAAACATGAATGCCAGGGGTTCCTGCAGAGTAGGTCTTAGCTGTGGGCAGAGGGAGGGAGAAGCTTGTGGGTTGGCCTCACCAGCAAAGGTACAGGGCTGAGGGCTTCCCTGGTGGTGCTGTGGTTGATAGTCCGCCTGCCGATGCAGGGGACACGGGTTCGTGCCCCGGTCTTGGAGGATCCCACATGCCGGGGAGCGGCTGGGCCTGTGAGCCATGGACGCTGAGCCTGCGCGTCCGGAGCCTGGGCTCCACAACGGGAGAAGCCACAACAGTGGGGGGCCCGCGTACCACAAAAAAAAAAAAAAAAGGTACAGGGCTGAAAGGAGGAGTGAGGGTCAGCTGGGTGACTCCTGACAGCTGTGTTTGTTGGTGTCTGCTCCTCCCTGGGAACATGGCATTCTGGTTTCAAGGACAACATCAGATGCTTGGGGAATAGAAGGGCAGGTGTTTTCAGGAACCAAACCTTGCAAATGAATTAACAGGTGTTGATTGCTGCCACGCAGAGGTGTGTTATGTGTGGATATCGTTTTCTACCTTCTTCCTTCAGTCTCAGGCTAACACCATGACCTCATCCTCCTCAGCTAGAGCTGCTGTTGAACCCTCCCCATGTACATACTGTGACTTAATTTGGGACTTTCCCCTAAGTACACATTTTTGCTCTGTCTTCTTCATCCAAGGCAATGGTTTGTGGCCTGATGAGGAATATGAGAAAGGAGTGGGGAAAAAAACGCTTCTTGCCTCCCTCTTGGAAACGCCCCGCAATTCCCATCACCACCACATTGGCTAGAATTTTTCTCAGCGTCCTGGGAAAGGTCAATGGAGGGATGGAAAAAGACAATAAATCACTGCTACTGCATTGCCCCTCATCCACCGATCTGGACTTGGCTCCATTTCTGGTCTCTGTTTCCCTGGTGGGTGCTCTATCTTTTGTTTTCAACAGGCTGACCTAGCTCCTTGAAAACGAATACCTTCTTCACATATCCTATGCATCACTTCGTAAGGGCATTCTGGCGCCCACTAGCTCTTCATGGTCTTATTCTTGAACCACTTTGATCCATGCATTGCTCCTTGCTTTATTGTGGACTTGACTCTTCCGGCTATTGAATTTGCTAGGCATTCTCCCATTTGTCTCTCTTCCTCATCCTTCAGATTCATATGAATTTGGCTCTTCTCACAAAATTCTTAGTTCTCCACCCGAGCTACACTGTCCCGGGTTATCATGGGTAGTTCCCATTCCTAGTCCTCCCTAGTAACCTTTGTCTCACCCTTCCCTTACCAGCAACCCACGCCTGCAGACAGAGCAGCCCCCAAAGAAAAGACTGGGAATTCCTGCTGGAGGAATCCCTGACCTGAACCGGAGAAGAGAAATACGAACTTGGAAGCAAATGTTCCCCACTCCTGACAGCCAAAGCCACAAGACTTCAGCCTAACACCGAGTCAGCTGTAGAGCTCACAGCGAGTCTTCGAACCCTGAGCCAAAGTGCCAGCCAGTGAACGAACTCCGTGAGAATCTAGCAAGCAGCACCTCCGCTGTCCACGGTGCTGAACCCCACCCACCATTTGCCTCTGGGACAGGAATAGGTTCAAGAAGCCCACGTGAAGGAAATTAAAACTGACCTGAAACCTAGGTCCCCATCAGGAAGGCGAATACCACTAAATTAAGATCTAGTTAAACTGTTGTTGTCTGAGGTCATCTGGTTTGGCTTCAGGTCCACCGATCAAGGAGAAAGGAAATAACGTTGAACACCTGGACAGGCAATGTGCTTGACACTTTGGGTACATTATTTATCTTAATATTTAAAATAACCAGCAGGGGTAGGCACTGTTATCTTCATTTTACTGATGAGGAAGTAGGGGCACTCATGCTTTGGCTAAGCTCCTACAGCTATTAAGTGGTGGAGCCAGGCCCCAAACACAGAGGTGCTTATTCCCAAAGCTGGAACTGATGACATTAGACCCACACACCCCTAAGGCTTGGGCTGATGGCTCTTTGTTAGGCAGCTGCTGACATTTGGGCAGGTCACCAGATTTTTTTCTTCCTGGGACATTTAAAATTTCAAGTCTTTGAGACCCTGAAACCATTTCAAAACCCGTTATTGCCCTCAAAAAATACACACTACACCCACACAAATGAAAATGCTTCATTTACTTTCTCATTTATGGGAAAACGATGTAAATATAAGCAAGACATTCAAATTAAAATTGACCATTTTATTTTAATTGACCTTTGATTCCCAGCTCACTGCCTCCCCAACGTCCCTATCCTGGCCCCTTCCATCCCTTGCTGTGCTCTGTGATTCATCAGGGCCTGAGGCTCAGCAGCTGTAATTGGTTTGAAACTTCCTGGAATGTCAAAGCCAAGATGGAAATTTTGCGTATCGCTCCACCAATTCCATCCTGGCTTTAATAATCAGTTGGCAGAGGGGAAGGCAGATTTACAGCAGAAGAGAAATGTAATCAAATTTGGAGGTGCAATGCAATATGTACAAATGCTAGTTTTCATTTGGAAGCTTCTTAGATAAATGTGATCTCACCCAGCTCCCCAGCCCAATCTGTTGTTTCTTCAGGAGCAGTGGAGGGCCCCAGTGGAATAATAATCCTCAGAGAGAGAGTCTGTATCCAGTATTCCCCCACCCCAGCCCCAGCAGAGTGACCCTGGTAGACTGGAAAGCAATGAAGGGAGAGGCATGAAGAGTCAGTTAAGGAGACAAGGCTTAATAGGGGCCTCTGATAAACTGAATACTTGAGGGAAAAGCAGAGTTAAGTACTTGTCAGGCAGTGTAGTAAGTGCCTTACATGTCTTATCTGAGTTTCACAGCAACGCTGTAAGGTAAGTAACGTTATTCTTCCCATTTTATAGAGCAATAAAGTAAGACTTAGGGAGAGGATTCTCAGCTACAGTAAAGTAAGGTTCTGTTTGACTCTGCAGCTTGTACTATTAACCCCTCTCTTACAGGAAAATAACAGCTGACATTTCTTGAATATTTACGTGCCAATCACTCTTCAGGTGCTTCATGAGAACTTTCACAGCATCTCTGTGTGATAAGTGCTATGGTCATTATTATCTTCATTTACCAAGTGAGAAAACTTTCGGAAGATCGATCCTGGAAAAGTCAGTGAGGGTCATGTGAAAACACGTTCACATCATTAGCTGTTAGTGAAATGTAATTTAACACCACAACAAGATACCACTATGTATCTATCAGGATGGTTAAATTTTTTTTCTTTTTAAATAGCGATAACACCAAAGGCTGGTGAGAATGTAGAGGACCTGGATCACTCATTCATTGCTGGTGGGGATGTAAAATGATACAGTCTCTCTCGAAAAAGAATATGGCACTTTCTTATGACATTAAACTTGTGCTTAGCATACAATCCAGCAATTGCACTCTTGGGCATTTGTCCCAGAGAAATGAAGACTTAACATTCACACAGAAGCCTGTACATGAATGTTCATAGCAGCTTTATTCATAATAACCAATAATTGGAAGTAATCCAAATGTCCTTCAATGGGTGACTGGTTAAACAAACTGTGGAACACCCATACTATGAATTACTGGTCAGTAATAAAAAGGAACAAGCTATTGATACATGTAACAACTTGGATGGATCTCAAGGGAATTAGGCTGAGTGGGAAAAAAAGCCAGTCCCCACAGTTTACAAACTGTAAAATTCCATTTAAATAACATTTTTGAAAGGACAAAATTATAGAAATGGAGAATCCAGGTTGCAATGGATTAGAGAATAGGGGAGAGAGGCCGGTGGCTCTGGCTATGAAAGAACAGCACAAGAAATTCTTGCGGTAATGGATCTTGACTGTGGTGGCGGTCGCACAGACCTACACACATGATAAACTTGCTTAGAGCTAAACACACACACGACTGCATGTAAAATGAGTGAAATCTAAATTAGGTTGCTGGATTGTATCAGTGTCAGTTTCCTGGCTTTGATATTATATTCTACTTATGCAAGATGTTACCACTGGGGAAAAACTGGGGAAAAAGATCTATGATCTTTTTCTTTTTCTTCTTTTTCTTAAAACATCTTTATTAGAGTATAATTGCTTTATGATAGTGTGTCAGTTTCTGCTTTATAACAAAGTGAATCAGTTATACATATACATATGTCCCCATATCTCTTCCCTCTTGCATCTCTCTCCCTCCCACCCTTCCGACCCCATCCCTCTAGGTGATCACAAAGGACCGAGCTGATCTCCCTGTGCTATGCGGCTGCTTCCCACTAGTGATCTATTTTACGTTTGGTAGTGTATATATGTCCATGCCACTCTCTCACTTCGTCCCAGCTTACCCTTCCCGCTCCCCATATCCTCAAGTCCATTCTCTAGTAGGTCTGTATCTTTATTCCCGTCTTGCCCATAGATTCTTCTGACCATTTTCTTTTTTTTTTTTTTTAGATTCCATATATATGTGTTAGCATACGGTAGTTGTTTTTCTCTTTCTGACTTACTTCACTCTGTATGACAGTCACTTCTGTGTTTGGGGTCTCTTTTTCACATGCTGCATCTTCGTAGTTCCTGTTGTTTTTGGTGTCTGTCCCCAGTGGCTAAAGTTGGTTCAGTGGGTTGTGTAGGCTTCTTGGTGAGAGGTCTCTTGTGGACCAGTGTCCTGAATTCGGCTCTCCCACCTCAGAGGCACAGCCCTGATGCCTGGCTGGAGCACCAAGAGCCTGTCATCCACACGGCTTAGAATAAAAGGGAGAAAAGAAAGAAAGAAAGAAAGAAGAAGATTAAATAAAGTAAAGTAAAATAAAGTTATTAAAATAATTATTAAGAAAAATAAATTTTTTAAATAATAAAAAAACAACAAAAAAAAAACTGGACAGACAGAACTCTAGGACAAATGATAAAAACAAAGCTATACAGACAAAATCACACATGGAAACATACACATACACAGTCACAAAAAGAGGAAAAGGGGGAAAAAATATATATATCTTTGCTCCCAAAGTTCACCTCCTCGATTTGGGATGATTCGTTGTCTCTTCAGGTCTTCCACAGATGCAGGGTACATCAAGTGGATTGTGGAGATATAATCCGCGGCTCCTGAGGGTGCATGGAGAGACTTCCCTTACTCTTCTTTGTTCGAACAGCTCCTGGGGTTCAGCTTTGGATTTGGCCCCGCCTCTGCATGTAGGTTTCCTGAGGGTGTCTGTTCCCTGCCCCGACAGGACGGGGTTAAAGGAGCCGCTGATTCGGGGGCTCTGGCTCACTCAGGCCGGGCGGAGGGAGGGGCACGGAGGGCAGGGCGGAGCCTGCGGCGGCAGAGGCCAGCATGACATTGCAGCAGCCTGAGGCGCGCCGTGCGTTCTCCCGGGGGAGTTGTCCCTGGATCACGGGACCCTGGCAATGGCGGGCTGCGCAGGCTCCCCGGAAGGGGGGTGTGGAGAGTAACCTGTGCTCGCACACAGGCTTCTTGGTGGTGGCAGCAGCGGCCTTAGCGTCTCATGCCTGTGTCTGGGGTCCGCGCTTTTAGCCGCGGCTCGCGCCCTTCTCTGGAGCTCCTTTAAGTGGCGCTCTTAATCCCTCTCCTCGCGCACCAGGAAACAAAGAGGCAAGAAAAAGTCTCTCTTCGGCAGCTCCAGACTTTTCCCCGGACTCCCGGGTAGCCGTGGCGCACTAACGCCCTGCAGGCTGTGTTCACGCCGCCAGTCCTCGTCCGGCGCTCTGACCGAAGCCCGAGCCTCAGCTCCCAGCCCCGCCCGCCCCGGCGGGGGAGCAGACAAGCCTCTCGGACTGGTGAGTGCCGGTCGGCCCTGATCCTCTGCGCGGGAATCTCTCCGCTTTTCCCTCCGCACCCCTGTTGCTGTGCTCTCCTCCGCGGCCCCGAAGCTCCCCCCTCTGCCACCCACAGTCTCCGCCCGCGAAGGGGCTTCCTAGTGTGTGGGAACCTTTCCTCCTTCACAGCTCCCTCCCAGAGGTGCAGGTCCCGTCCCTATTCTTTGTCTCTGTTTATTCCTTTTTCTTTTGCCCTACCCAGGTACGTGGGGACTTTCTTGCCTTTGGGGAGGTCTGAGGTCTCTGCCAGCGTTCAGTAGGTGTTCTGTAGGAGTTGTTCCACACGTAGGTGTATTTCTGATGCATTTGTGGGGAGGAAGGTGATCTCTGCGTCTTACTCTTCCGCCATCTTGAAGCTCCTCTCTATGACCTTTTTCTATTTTGTTCTTAAAACTGCACGTAAATCTACAATTTCTTAAAATAAAAAGTTTTTTTTGTGTGTGTCAATGAGAGAAATGGATGGAGAGAGGACAGAGGGAAGAAACAAAGGCACTTGTCTAAATCCACACATTGGGCAATCAAACTACTTGTGCTGATCAGAGCCTTGGGCTCATATCCTCTGCTCTGTGCCACCTCCCCATCTGATAAAAGACTGTTATGTCCTCTACTTCTGGGACCTTCCCCTTACTCTCTCCATCTAAGCCTAGCGATGTGATCAATCAAGAGGTCTTGAACCCTCAGTTGCAAGGCCCAGGCTTTTACTCACGTTCAAGGCTGGGCACGTGAGTTCTGTGTCCACCACTCCCACAGCAGAGAGGAGGGGTGCAGGAGGGTTCTTTGACTCTGCAGCTTATTCTAAGCCATGTTGGGTTAGAGGGATCAACATGGACACTGAGAAGGAGAGACTCTTTAGTTCTAAAAGCACCATTGAAACAGAAATTTCTGAGTGCCATTTTCCTACCATGTAGAACTAGTATACCTAAAAATAAAGTAAGATCAGAGGTGAGGGACAGAGGAAGGGAGGAAAAAGCTGATGATAAAAATTGAGCATCTGTGTCTATATATCTATATGAATATGTATAAATACCTTTATATTTATATCTATATCATCTATGTCTATATGTATATCTATATTTATGTCATCTCCCTGTATTCATATCTGAAGCATTAAAACTCATGGACTTCTTTGGGATGTGAAGCAGTATGTTTACTTTTTGGGTGTTTAAGTTATGTTTGAGTATCATTTCTATTCTTTGCAACCAAAGAGTCCCAGCATATAACCTCCCACCTGCTATATGCCTCCTAGCACTTCGCCCACCAGCCCAAGCCCTACTCAACCTCGGAACGCATTAGTAAACTCACAACCCTGTATGTGCCGAGAGCTGGCCAGCTCCCAGATATTTGAAGATTCTAATCTGAGCTTCCCTCTGCAGGGTGTTCTGAGCTCTGTCTGAGGAGGGGGAGAAGGGAGGCTGTGTCCTGAGATGGGATCAGTGCCTCTGAGGTGAGGTGTAGCAAGCTCCAATCTACAACGGGTTTTCCTTGGAGGCTATGCCTTAGAGTCTGTTTCCCACTTCATTTTGTCAGCTCATCTCCAAAATGACTTACAGTGGGACTCTGGGAATGCAGATTCTCACCAAGGCTCTGACACTAGCTGGGGACGTGGGGCGCCACCGCCAGTTTCAAGGGAGATGAGAATAGCTGCCCTCATTGGCTGGGATTTGTCCGCATAAATGAAGGCTAATTTTGGAAGCCTGGAGGCCTCTGTTGCTAGTTACTAGCCCAGAACCATGGGTGAAATCATAGCATAAAGGTCATAGCACCTCACTGAGGTCGTCAAAGAATGTTTGAGGTCATAGCCAGGTTCTGGGAGCTTGCTCTACAGGTTGAGGGAGAGGGAAGCACACGTCCTGGTGAGCTTTGAAGTGGGTGAGTGTCAGGAAGTTCAAGCATTTAGGGGGATCCATTCTTGCACGTGCATCATGGCCTCTCTACCCTTCCCTCTTGTTGGTCTTACCAAGGAAGGCAGCCTTGAGGTCCCCCTCCCCACACCATCCCTGATGCCCTGTCAGATAACAGCTATGCTGGGGCACCCCGTGTTGGTCAGGAGGCAGGTCCCATCTCATGTTACCCCACTTCGCCAGTTCTTCCTTCCTCCCTCCATTCTGCCTCACACTACCCCTCCCTCCTCTCTCCCCCATTCACCACACCCCGTCCCACTTCAACCACACTCCTCCTCTGCTTCCTGCCTGCTCCACTCATTTCTCTTTAATTTATGCCATATTTCCTGTTTCATTCCAGCCACACCCTCCCCTTCGCTGCATTCTACTTACCTGCATTTCATCCCATTCAATGTTGAATCTAGAATCCAGCCTACTCAGCAATGCCTGGGTCAAATCCCAGGCAACAAAGGCAGCTGTTCTCCTCTCCTTTTGGCAGATGAGGAAACTCAGAGAGTTGCATGTGACTCCCTCCAAAACATGGCACGACAGAATGACCTAAGAAGAATGATTCCAGAATCTCAAATGAAGAGAACAGCTGTTACTCTGGCTGGCACTGTTCTAAGAACTTTAATTCTCTTAAACAGCTTAATGAGGTAGATACAAGCATCATCTCCATTCTTCGGATGAGTAAACTGAGGTACGCAATGCTAATTAGCTCCCAAGGGCAAACAGCCGCTGAGTGGAAGAGCCAGAACTTGACCCTGGTGTCCATGCTTTCATCCACACTCAGGAGCAGTGGTGGATGTTTATATGAGAAGGTAGCCAAGGGCTGTTCTGATTTCCTACCTTGACTAGATATTTGTGATGTTTAAACATTTTCAGGTATCTAGTTACTTCCTCCAAGCTTATCTCCAAGGGGATGATTTTGCCTAAGACTTATAGGCCGTAGGAAACACCTTCTCCCAGGGCAATAATAAACAGTCTTTCCCAAAGGTATTTACTCCTAACGCTCCCATGCAGCGTTAGAAGTAGCCACGTTGTGTAAGCAGGTGGGATGCAAGGTCGGGGATGGAATGCTGTCGGGAGACAAGGGAGAAATTCACTTGCTGCTCTGTCTTGAGCAGATCCCCATCTTCTCTTCCTGAACTCTTCATCACTTGAGGATTTTTTAATGCCTACTTGGGATATTTGGAGGATATGCGCTTTTTACTAACCAGTGTAATGCTTGAGTCCCCCTCCTTTGACCCCACGTCCCGATGGACACCGACATTAAATCCATCCTTCACGGCAGTGACAGCAGTGTTTCTCACAGCAAAGTCTGCGGCCAGGCTCCACCCCAGACCCACCGGGCCCAGAAATCTGCATTTTACTAAACCATACCCAAGCTAGGTAAAACTTACTCAAAGATTGAGATTGAACTGAGAAAGGCTCTGAATTTTAGAGGAAAGTTAAAAAAATACGCAGGCAATGGGAGTTGAGTTTTTCACTAGGGGGCTCTGTTTGATAGATAAGTTTTGGCAGGATGGAGAGCTGCAGTGTTTAAGGCTGGATCTGAAGACTTTAAGCATTGAAAAGATCTCATTCCCCAGATCACCACTGTTACTTCAAAATAAAAATAATACTGAAGCATAAAACACAAAGTGTACATGTTGAAAGAGCTTCCTCCTAGATGTGCTAATTGGCAAGTGTTGAGTACGTTTATTGAAATGCAAACTGTCTTATTTGGGGGCTGCCCCTGCTTAGTTGGTGTCCTACAGATGCTGCTGCTTCTGCCTCAAGTCATCTGGCTCTGGTAACATTCATTCATTTGTTCTTTCACTCATTCATGCAACAAATATTTATTGAGCTTGGCACAGCAATTAACCAAAAAGCAAGTATCTTTGCTTCCACAGAGCTTGCATTCTAGTGCTGGGGAGACAGGCGAGAAACAAAGTCAATATGTAAAATCTATGGCATGTTAAGAGTTATAGGTCCTCCGGAGAAAAATAAGATGGAGAAAGGGGAGAAAAGTTCTGGAGCTTGGAGGAGGGGTTATCAGGGAAGTCTTCTCCCAAAGTGAGGTTTAAAGAAAGTCCTAAAAGAGGTGAGGGAGCCACGTGGTCCCACAGGAAGAGGGTGCAGGCAGAGAGGGCAGAGCTTTGCCTAATCCTGTAGCAGCCAAGACACAGACCACTGACCCCGCACAAAAAGACCTAAACAGTCCCCAATTCCGAGGGAAGCCAAGCTGGGCGGTCACTCCCATCTCATTACAGCAGCAAAGCCTGACCTCACTGCCCGGAGGCCTTAGGGGCTGTCACCCAAACCCTGCTGACAGGTACCACCTTCTCCCTGTGGGTTCGGGTCAGATCTGTTCAGTGAAGACCAATTAAGCACCGACCCTGTGCCCAGACCTGTGCCAGGACCCGTCAGAGCCTGGCCTGCAAACCTGACACAGAAAAGTAGGATCCAAGTGTGAGGGTCAGAGAAGAGGTGTGGAGTCAGCCTGGGGACAGCAGTTGTTTGGTTTGCTCTCATCCCACCCCCATCATTCCTGCTCCCCAGACACGCTGCTGCTCTCAGATTCATTCTTCGTGTCAGGGCTTTGGCTGTTTCTTTCCCTTGGATTCTCTCTCCCCAGACTTCCCCAGGGGTCAGTTCTCACTGTTCCAGCTTCAGCCAAGTGTCACCTCCCCGGGAGCGTCTCCGAGATGGCCCTGCAGTCTGTGTCGCTGTTACTATGTGCCTTGTCCTTTTTTCCCTTCCTATCATTGTCCCCACCACCAACTGAGATGACTGGTGTCGCGGTCCCCTCTCCCCTACCCTCCCCGCGGGAGCTGGGACCCAGTTTCTCCCATTTACCTCCTCCGTCCCCAGGGCCTCAAAAATAGGAGGTGCTCAATAAATGTCAGCCAACAAAGTTATTTACTGAGCAAGGGACCATCAATGCTTTACCTGAATAACCCATGCCGTCTGTCCAGCTCTCCTCCTGCCTGCACACCCCCTGCCTGCTCCTGAGGCCCCTGAAGTACATTCTCGGATACTCTCGCTGACCATGGAGAACTGTTGTTATCCATCCTACAAAAAGGAGAGCAAGGTGATGATTAAGAATATGGATCGGACATCAGATGGGTTTGCTTTGGCCTCTGACTCCACCACTTTCAAACTGTGTGCCCTGGGCAAGTTAATTAACATCTCTGAACCTCAGTTTCCCCACCTGAGCAGAGCTGCTTTCAATAAACAGTAGTCTTTGTTATTCTGCCCAAATAACAATGGTTACTAACTCCTCTGTCCAGAGGGGAGGTTTGTACCACTTTCTTCCTGAGATGAGCGCCCTGGCCCAGGCTGGAGCCCCCAGGGACTCCTGCAGAGAGACCAACAAAAAGGGCAAGTCCAAACGCAGTGACTGTGCCGCTGGGGAGCAAGAGTTAATGATCCGGGACGCTTAATGAGCTTCCTCCTCTGCTCTCTCCCATTGCAGGTGGCGTGGCAGCCTTCCAGGACCAGAGGCTGCTCCCTGCACCTGCCCCTCCACATCCAATTTGTTTGCAGTGTCCTAAAAAGCTAACCAAGCTGAAATCACTGATACCAAGGCTCTAAAAGTCCTGCACCAGTATTTAGTGTTCTCCAAGGCCCCAACCTTATCCCTGCCTCCTAATCCTTTCCATCTGTTGGGAGCAGTTGAGGGATTCAGTGATGATAACTGCCGAGATGATCTCTTCTGCTTGGGGCTGGGAGCACAGCTGTCCTGGAGGCTTGCTTCTTGTGAATTCCTGCAGTGTCCCTTCTCATGCCTGAGCACTCTTCCTGGGGGCTTCCTGAGGAAGCGCCATGCATTAGCGTCACAATTATATTATGATATGATAAAGCTGCTGGTGATTATCCTGGAGATGTGTCAGGCCATAGTGGCCTAGAGCATAGATTGGGAATCAGGTCGCCTGGATTGAATCCTGGCTCCATTTAATAACTGTGTGATCTTGGCCCAAAATAATGTTATCTTATGTATTACATACAGCCTGCCTCGTGGGAGCCAGGCATTGTTCATAAACCCCCAATATAATAATAATAATAACAATACCTAATATTTATTGAGAGCCAGGAATCCTTCGATGAGTCCACTTAATCTCCAGAAGACAGTCATGTTAATGGACAACTTTCACGGTGGTCAGGGCTGTGCCTCAGCCAGGACTGGACCCAGAAGCCTAGGTTCCTGAGTTATTAATTGCATGGGTGGCTTGCTTGAGGGCAAGGAAACTGTGATGAGGACCTTTTAAGGGTTCATTTCTAGGCTCAGAGTAGACAGGATGGCATGTCCCCAGCCCAGGTCAGCCCATACCGTATCTCATGGCTCTTGTCAGATATCATGATATTTGTCTTTCTCCATGTGGCTTACTTCACTTAGTATGATCATCTCCAGTTCCATCCATGTTGCTGCAAATGGCATTATTTTGTTCTTTTTTATGGCTGAGTAGTATTCCATTGTATATATGTACCACATCTTCTTTATCTATTCACTTGCTGATGGACATTTAGGTTCCTTGCATGTCTTGGCTATTGTGAATACTGCTGCAGTGAACATTGGGGTGCATCTTTTCACGGTATTAGTTTTCTATTGCCGTGTAACTGATCACCACAAACTTGGTGGCTTAAAACAGTATCTGCTTATTATCTCACAGTTCTGTGGATCAGGGGTCAAGGAGAGTTTAGCTGGATTCTCTGTTTCAGTTCTCCCAAGGCTGAAATCAAGGTGTTGGCTGGGCTAGGCTCTCATCTGGAGGCCCTGGGGAAGAAACTTCTTCCAGGGTCATTCAGAGTGTTGGCAGAATTCTGTTCCTGTGGTTGTAGGACTGAGGTCCCAGTTTTCTTGCTGGATGTTGGCCACTCTCTAGTCTTTAATGTGGTCTCCCCTTTATATACAAAACCAGCAATAGCACACTGAACCCTTTTCATCCTTCGAACCTCTCTGACTTACTCTGCTGTCAGCTTGAGAAAAGTCTCAGCTTTTAAAACTCACATGATTTTATATATATATATATATATATATATAATTTATTTATTTTTGGCTGTGTTGGGTCTTTGTTGCGGTGCGCGGGCTTCTCATTGCAGTGGCTTCTTTTGTTGCGGAGTACGGGCTCTAGGCACGCGGGCTTCAGTAGTCGTGGCTCACAGGCTTAGTTGCTCTGTGGCATGTGGGATCTTCCTGGACTGAGGCTCGAACCCATGTCCCCTGCATTGGCAGGCGGATTCTTAACCACTGTGCCACCAGGGAAGCCCAAAGCTCACATGATTATATTAAGCTCACTGGATGATCTCCCTTTTGATGAACTCGAAGGCAACAAATTAGTAACCTTAATTACATCTGCAAAATGCCTTTTGCTACGTAAGGTAATGTGATTACAGGCATGTTTTTACATCATATTCACAGTCCTGGGGATTCGAGCAGGAAATCGTGGTGTCGTCTCAGAATTCTGCCGACCTCATCTACACTGCCTTGAATTTTAGAATGTTCAAACTTCACCTTTCCTTGGGGCACAGGAAAGGTGATCGCTTGATGCTGGATTTGGGGGAGACCCTCACTAGGGCAAAGCATCCAAAGATGCTTGAAGGGAGTGGGATTAAGAGTCGAAGGATGATTAATCTTGGATAAGGACAGACATTTTATTTGCTTATCCAGCCATGTTTATTGAGAATCTCTAGGTGCCCAGGATCTAGCAGTGGGCAGAATAGACACAGTCCATGCCCTCATGGAGCTGATGGTCTGGTGGGTGATGAGGGCTCCCCAAAGAGAAGTATGGGGTTCAGTGGGGGGAAGGAAACGAAGGCTAGCCTGTCATCTGAGGGCAAAGAGGGCAGGGGTTCAGGTAAATTTTTGCAGCTTATGTGAGGAATGGGAAGGACACCATCTCCTAGGTGAGGTAGAGCTCAAACAATTATAGGCTGATCTAAAGAGCACTGAGTCCTCTAAGGATCCTGAGCTCCCCTCATGCCCCAGGGATCACCAGGAAACTCTGTCTCAGCCTATTAGCTTAGCCTGGCAGTCACTAACTTGAATATAGAAATGCCTACAAGGGCAGGAACTTGACATAAATAAATGGCGCATCTGAGTGTGAACAAAAGAATAGGGCAAGTGTGATGGCAAATGGTGACTGGCCTGTGGCTTTGGTGTCAGGAGGGTAACAGGGAGTGCTGGGGTCTGCGCACACTGGAGCATGGACACCTGTCTACAGGGGTTGCCAGTACCTACTCCAGCTGTTTGTACCATCAGGAACAAATCATCAGGTCTTCCGACTTTTGACAAAATTCAGATGATTTTGTGGAAAATCCCCGATTTTAAAAATTTAAGTAATTGTTTTAAATGTAAAGATCTTCAGAGAGGTGACATAGGTGCAGGTGTCTGTGACACAGGGCCAGCCTGCAGACATCTATTTGTGAACTTCAGTAGAGCTGCCCGCACTGAGTTGTGTTTTTTCTCATCAGCTTTTTTCTTTTTTTTAAATATTTATTTTGTTGCAGCTTTTTTTCATCAGCTTTTTTTCTTTTTTAAAAATATTTATTTATTTATTTTGTTGCACCAAGTCTTTGTTACGGCACATGGGATCTTCGTTGCGGCACGCGGACCTCTTAGCTGTGGCATTCCGTCTTCTCAGTTGCAGCATGCATGCAGGATCTAGTTCTCCGACCAGGGATTGAACCTGGGCCCCCTGCATTGGGAGTGTACAGTCTCACCCACTGGACCACCAGAGAAGTTCCCCCCATCATCAGCTTTAACTGAGAAGTGCAGGTGGCCTCTGTATCCCAGGGTTCCCAGCCCGAAGTTATGCATCACAAATGCCTTTGCACACTTTCAATGGAGGAAACCTCGTGTCTCCTTGAGATTTCTATTTCTCCCCTTCCATTGTGACCATGGGAACAATCGCATTGCCTTCTCTGCCATGCATGTTAGACGCTCACAGTTCAATTCAAATTTTTGCTCCTCTGGTATCCAGTGTCTACCTTTTCCTCCTCATGGTCTCATCAACTGAGGCAGCTGTCCAAGCTTCTGTTCCATTTCCTAGTACGTACTATCTGACTCTGGGAAGTTAGCTGGGAAGCTAACTATTTTATTTACCTTAGTATCTACAGTGTCTAATACATGGGAGGCACTCAATAAATATTTGAGTGTTGGGCAAATGATGAGTTGCCCATTATTTTTGGTTGATACAAGAAATAGACATGTGTGAAAAGAATACTTTTGTAGACACTATTATTGAAAACTCAACCCTTAAGGTCCCTTAACGAATAATGAATTAGAGTGACCAACAGTCCTCACGTGCCCAAGAATGAAGGGGTTCTTGAGATGCAGGACTTTCAGTTTTAAAACCGAGATGAAAGAGTTTCCCAAGACATAAAACTTTCAGTGCTAAAACTGGGAAAGTCCCGGGAAAACTCAGTTGGTCACCCTCCCTTAAATAAAAACTCAAAGGAAAACAAGCTTCTCTTGAAGCTCAAAAAATGGAAAAAGACCATTTCTCCTGCTAAACAGGGATGGTTCCTTTTATCTGCTGATGGGAGGTTTGAAAATCTCATGTCCCCTCTTTACCTTGACCTCTAAGAAACTCCAAGGTAAATTCTCTGGATCATGTCGGCAGCATCTGTCAGTCTATGTTGTCTGAGATAATTGTTTCATTGACTCTGCCTTGTTTTTCTTAAATCTTTTTTCTCTTTAAAAGTGGTAACATGGTGTAAATTGCACCCAGAATTACATTAAATAATTTATGCCAAGCACACATGAGGGAAAGCCTATGTCTTTTGCCTTTTTGCTTCTCTTCAATTGGTTGTTACTTCATTCTATGTGTGTATTACTTCAGGGGTTGGCAGACTATGGCCTGTGGGCCAAATCTGGGACCACTGCCTCTTTTCGTAAATAAATTTTTACTGGAATAACAGTCATACTTATGAACTTATGTATTGTCCATGGCTGTTTTCATGTTACGAGGGCAGAGTTGAGTAGTTGCAACGGACACTGTGTGGCCCACAAAACCTAAGATATTTGCTCTCTATAGTCTGTCAACCCCTGCATTATGTCACAAACCACAAATCCTTTTGAAAGGATTTATATAGAATTTCAAATTTTACATATATATTACCCTTTCTGTTCCCAAATGTAGTTTCAAAATTTATACATGTATATATATTCTGTTTACAAAAGTAGTACATGCTAATTATAAAAATGTTAACATCACAGAAATACGTAATGATGATAGTAACCATCCCTTTTTAAACTCAATTCCTACTGGTAAGCCTCAGTTAACTAGTCAGTGTAGATTCCTCCTGATTCCTTTCAGTGCATAAACTAATTCACATATATCATTAAAATAATACTAAAAAAGACATAAATCTCTCTGTGAGCACATTTCCCTGGGTAAGCATTTTTAAATTCTCCATCAGCAGCATTTTTCACCCATGTCTCCACTGGCACATTTGCAGACATTCTCACTCATTGTTTCCAATATCTTTCCTCATTGATCTAGTTTGATCAGAAGCCCTTTCTAACTCGTCTTCACAATAGCCGCATCATTGCAAGTTCTAATTATTCCTGGTACCTCTCATTTTAATGATTCTTTTTTGTCATTGCTAATTACTGTTACTTTAAAACATCTCTCAGAACCAATGAGGATGTCAGATGCCTGCAGACTGTCACTTTGCTTCTAAATCATCAAGCTAAGTGTTCAGGACATGGCTTCAGCTGATCATCCATTTGTTTCTGAGAGACTATCAGGACCACAGCCCTCACGCAACACATGCATGATCGCGTCACTCACCCCCGGAAGTCCAAGTCTTCTAGGGCATCCGTCATCACCCAGAATCTTAGATCCACACTGCTTTCTACGTACTGATTGGACCAGCTTACCTCCCCTCTCCAAACATTTCCTCTGAGCCCTTTGGAATTCCCAGTTTGTAACCAGGAGACATCCCTATATTTTTTCTTTCTTTCTTTTTTTTTTTTGCAGTACGCGGGCCTCTCACTGTTGTGGCCTCTCCCGTTGCGGAGCACAGGCTTCGGACGCGCAGGCTCAGCAGCCATGGCTCACGGGCCCAGCCGCTCTGCGGCATGTGGGATCTTCCCGGACCGGGGCACGAACCCGTGCCCCCTGCATCGGCAGGCGGACTCTCAACCACTGCACCACCAGGAGAGCCCCATCCTTATATTTTCAATTTCTCCTCCAAACGTTTTCTTTCATTTCTTGACTTGGTTTAAGCCAGAGCTCCCCCCACCACCACCCCCGCCGCCTCCTGGCCAGCCTTCCCAAGTGTAAGTTGCTTTTCTCTCTCAACTCATGTACCCCAAGGTTCCCCTTTGCCACTTCCAAAACATTTTGCCTTTCCAAAAAGTCCCAGAATCTTTCAAGCGAAGCCCTCAGATTATAGTGCCAGCTATGGTCAAAATGGTCACCAGCTCTTCTCTCAATCATTAGAGACGCTCATGCTTAACGAGCCACTATCTTTATTCCCACCCTGTTTTCGTCATTCTCAGTGATTTCAACATTTACACAGATAACTCATCCAACCCTTTGATGTCTCCATTCCTTGGCCTTCCCACACATCCATGTCTCTTTCCCATCACTTCTCAGCCTTTCCCATGGCCTTGCCGTTGATGGTAACTGTACAACCTCTTAAATCTGAATTTCAGGTCTCCCCCTTTTTGACCAATATTTCCTCTCATACTCTAATACCTCCACTCCAGACAATTTCCTGACTCGGTGAGACCTTTAGTTCAGTCCCATCCAACAGAAAAATAATGCAAGCTACGTGTGTCGCTTAAAATTTTCTAGTAGCCGCATTAAAGAAATATAAACAGTTAAATTTAAATAATATTTTTGTTTAACCCAGTGGATCCAAAATATTATCATGTTATCATTGTAACCAACATAAACATTATTAATGAGATAGTTTACATTCTATTTTTCATACTCTGAAATATGTGTACATTACACTTACTGTACATCTCAATTTCGACCAGACGCATTTCAAGGGCTCGATAGCCACGTGTGACTATCATATTGGACAAAGCAGCTCTGGTCCATTGACCTAATTAAGTTTTCATCCCATTTCTTGAATGTCCTCCCATTATTTCTTATCCAAAGCAGATTCCATTTCCCAGTACTATCATCACACTATTTCAAACATCCTCCACTGTCCCTTTATCTAGTCATCTAGAAAAAACTCATTATTGGTTGGACCAAACAATCAGTTTGCACTCATGCAGTTAAATACAGGAGAAAATCACATCTGGGCTGCCTTGCTTCGTGTTAGCTTTAGGACCACAGATTTCAAATGGGCACATAACCCTCCACAGAAACCTGATCACATGTTCATGGCATTTGTTGAATCGCTCTCTGAGACTACTATCTCAAATGTTTTCATCTCTTCTTAACGCCCCCCCTCCCCCCCACATCTCCCTCTCAGCAGATGCCCAAGTTCATTATCCACTAACAGGCATCACAAAGGAAATATGTCCAAAGTGGAACCCCACACTGCAGTTCAGGTGATGGTGCCGTCCTCAAGCCCCGAACCTAGGAATCAGTTTGCTTTCCTCACTTCTAAGTCACCAGCATGTCCTGTTGTCCAAAAGGTATCTCAAATCTTTCCCTTTGTCCTTGAGTTTATAGCCACCACCTCGGATCTAGTCAGCATTACCTCTTGCCTGGACTTCAGTGACAGCTAACCGGCTTCCTTCTTTCTACTCTGCCACCTTGCAATCCCTTTTCTACTCAGTCTTTAAGAACACAAACTGGAGAGTATTGCTGTCTTTCTCACAACTCCTTGTTTCCATGGCTACAAAGGTCCTACACGATGGCCCATGCTCACTTCTTCAATGAAATGTTTAATTGCTTTTCTCCCTACTCCCCACTTTATACTCATACTGGCTTCTCTCTTGTCTCTGGAACACACCAAGCTCTTTCTTGCCTTCTGGCTTTGGCACTGCTATTCCCTCTGCCTAGAAATATCTTCATTCGTGTTTCTCATGATTGGTTCCTTTTCTCCCTTTGATTTTTAGAGACATCTTCCCAAAGACCCCCATGTAAAGCCCTCCTCTCCTCTCACCCGTCAGTTATTCTCTTGTCAGGTCTCCCGTTATTTCCCTCATGGCACTTATTGTCTGAAATCACCTGGTTTATCTCCTCGTTTACTTCTTTATCATCTGTTTACCTACTAGAGATAAGCACCATGATGGTAAGGATGTTGTCTTGTTCAGCACTGTGTACCCTGAGCCTGGCACAGTACCCAACATATAACAAACTCAGTAAATATTCATTGAATAAATGAACGAACAGTCAAGGAACTGGATGTTCCAGCATATCAGGGCTCCTCTCATTACTGTGAAATGCACAGAATCACAAGATTGAACTTAACAGCCCCAGCAAGATCATTAACCTCCGATCTGGGTCACTGAGATTGACAAAGTACCCTTCCCCCCACTTTGATAGAGAGCATGTCTATAAATACTGCTGGGTGTTTAAGCTCTTTAAATGTGGTAAAACAGCAAATCTAAATAGACTGCTTTCCTGGTAGTGCTGGGTCAACAGAATATGTTATCCCAGAGGGGAAGGTGGGGTTGAAGCCTCAGGGCTACATCACTTCGAGAACTCAAGGGATGTTCATCACGCAAGCTGTACAAATAGGCTATGACCTAGTGCTAGTTCTGAGAACTTATCATATATTCACAAATCATGCTGGCTTCTGTGTGGAGGATGGATTGGAATGAGGCAAAAAGGAGTATGGAGCATCTGTTAGTAGTCTTTCATTTGCAAGTGATAGAAATTCAACTCAAATTGGTTCCAGCAATAAAAGAATGTATTGACTCATGTAAACCGAAAAGGCTGGGGGTGTTTGGCTTCAGGTATAGGTGGATCCAGGGGCTCAAAACGAGTCAGGATTTGGAGCTTAATTACCTCCTCTCTTGAGCATAGGCTGGACTTAATGACATGCTTCCCAAGAACAGAGTATGCAAGGGAAAATAAACAAGGTAACTTTAAGTGAAGAAGCC
Organism: Neophocaena asiaeorientalis asiaeorientalis; assembly: GCF_003031525.2. Classification (NCBI taxonomy): domain Eukaryota; kingdom Metazoa; phylum Chordata; class Mammalia; order Artiodactyla; family Phocoenidae; genus Neophocaena; species Neophocaena asiaeorientalis. The sequence goes on from NW_020173198.1 coordinate 6,396,926, forward strand.
TGGCAAAAATTATGTTGGTCAGGTGATCAAAGTCATCATCACCAGTGACAAGTCATTTTGAAAACATGTACCTCCTGCCGTGCTGTGACCAGCAGGGCACTTCTGGGGTATTTTTCCCCAAGCTCATGACTCCAGTCTGATCATGAGAAAAACATCAGAGAAACCCAAATTAAGGAACATCCCACCAAATACCTGACCAGTACTCTGCAAAACTCCTAATGCTGTGAAAGACAAGAAACGTCTGAGAAAGCATCACAGAGTAGAGTAACCTAAGGAGACGTGACAGCTAAATGTAATGTAATCTCCTGGATGGGATCCTGGAACAGAAAATGTTGTTAGTGGAAAAGCTGGTGAAATCTGAATGAAGCCTGGGCTTCAGTTAATAGTGAGGTACTAATGTTGTTTTCTTAGCTGTGATAAATGTACATGGTGATGTAAGTTGTTAACATTAAGGGAAACTGGGTGAGGGGTATATGGCAACCCTCTGTTCTATCTTTGTAACTTTTCTGTAAGTCTAAAATTGTTCCAAAAGAAAAAGTTTATTAAATCCTTGGTGTTTACTCAAAGGAGTTACAACCTTATGTCTCCACAAAACTGGCACATGGATGTTTATAACAGCTTTATTCATAATTGCCAAAACTTGGAAGCAACCAAGTTGTCGTTCAGTAGGTGAATGGATAAATAAGCTATGGTACATCCAAACGATGGGATATTACTCAGTGCTAAAAAGAAAGGACCTATCAAGCTATGAAAAGACATGGAAGAAACTTAAATGCATATAACTCAGTGAAAGAAGTCAATCTGAGAAGTCTACATAATGTATGATCCCAAATATATGGCATTTTGGGAAAAGCAAAGCTATAGAGACATTGAAAAGGTGAACGGTTGCCAGGTGTTCAGGGGAGAGAGGAATGGCTAGGCAGAACACAGAGGATTTTTAGGGCAGTGAAAGTACTCTATATGATACTATAATTGTGATACATGTCATTATACATTTGTCCAAACCCATAGAATGTACAACATCAAGCATGAGCCCTAAGTAAACACTACGGACTTTCAGTGATAATGAAGTGACGATAGCTTCTTCGATTATCACAAATGTATCTGGCGTGGATGTGGATAGCGGGAGATGCTGTATTTTAATGTGGGGAGGTAGGGGGTGTAAGGGAACTCTGTGTACTTGCCACTCAATTTTGCTGTGAACCTAAAACTGCTCTAAAAAAATAAAATCTATTTTAAAAAATTATTAAATAACAAAACTGTCAGCAGGACCCACTATTTCTGAGTTCTGCTTTCCTTGCTGTCAGCTCTTCTTATGGGTAGAATGACCAGTCACTCCAGTTTGACTGAGAAAGTCCTAATGTTCGCGCTGCTGTCCCGCATAATTATTAATAGCATCTCTTTTTACTCTCAGGAGTGTTCGGATTTGGGTGATAAGTTTGTAGTCACCCAACTCTGTGGACCCCAGCAGCTCTGGGCCTTTATCCTCCCAGATTTAAAGCCAAGAGATGGGAGAGGTTCTTGTTTCTCAGCAGTTCTGACTGAAGTCCCAGCCCTGAGTCTGACTGGCCCTGCTTGAGTCAGGTGGCCAATCCTGAAGCAATAGGGAGTCTTGTGTTCTCATTGGCCAAGTCTGGGCCACGTGCCCACCATTGGCACTAGGCCTGAATGGCTCTACTCAGTCTGCATGAGACAGAGGGAGGGCGTGTTTCTCAGGCTCAATTGGAGGTGGAATGGATACAAGGCAGGACAAAACACAGATGTCACTCAGATGGGGACACATGAGGTCTTCAAATGACTGACTTTTTGACTCCCCTAATTTGAGTGGGCTTTAGGTTGCATTCATAACACACTGCCCTCACCCCCTTTGCATCACACTTCGTGTGTTAAGAATCACACATATATGCAGACTCTCTCGTCTTGGCCATAGTTCATTGTGATCGAATGTTGCTGTGATGTTGTTGTCTTAACTGTGATAGCTGGGAATTATTGGACTGCTTGTGAGTCATGATTTATCGTTGCTTCAAGTTTCTTTTACATTTTACCCATGCGCAAAGTGGAAATTTTGCTGTGTCTGTGGAGGTATATTGTGAATTCCACTGGTATGTGTGTCAATAGTGGGGAATGATGAGAACTATTGTTGCAGGGGACAGATGGCCAGTCTCATAACAAGAGGTCTCAGGGCCACCTAGCAGGGCTGGCATAGTCCTCAGCATGCTGGGTTCTTGGCAAGTTCCACCCACTTGGACATTTGATGTAAGCACTGGTTAAGGTCACAGGCTCGGAGGGAGGAGACAGAAACAGGACCTCAACGCTACCAAAGCTGTGTGACCTTGGGCAAGTTACTCAAACTCTCTGAGAATAGATGAAGCTAATAATCATACCTCCCTATAGCATTGTTTTAGGATTAAATAAGATAATGCATAGGAAGCACTTAGAAGTGACCAGCACATAGGAAGAGCTCAAGAAATATTTACTATTATTTTTATTATCTTAGTACAACTCCAGAAGCCTGCCTGCAAGAAGTCAGCATTTCAATCCAGGCTGCTTTAAGGCAGTGCAACTCAAAGTGTGGTCTGCAGCCCTGCAGTAGCAGCAGCATCTCGGAGCTTGTTAGAAATACAGACCCTTGGACCCCATCTCACACCTCTGAACCCAAATCTCTTAAGATTGGACTTGCACTTTAACAAGCTCTCCAGTGATTAACATGCATGTGAGGTGTGAGAACCATCGCTGTAAAGTGCCTTCGCGTTAACCCAGAGAGCAGTGTTTCCAAGCCATAGCCTTGCTATTGTAAGAAATAAAGAAGAGGAATTTTCCCCTTCCAAAAGATTCTTCTCTTCCACTAAGAGAAGACCCTTCAACGTTTCTTTTAGGATAGGTTTAGTACAGCAAGGTCTGAGGACCAACTGCCTAAATAAGCCAGTATAAAGATTAAAGGCAAAAAGTTGTAAAAGCAACCATAACTACATAAAGATGTGAAATATGACAACAAAAACACAAAATTTAAGGAAGGGGAGTAAAAACTGTAGATCACTCAGAGAAATGCAAATCAAATCCACAATGAGATATCACCTCATACCTGTCAGAATGGCTATCATCAGAAAGTCTACAAATAGAGAAGATAATCCAGCCAGCTTGTACCTGGACTTCTGACCTGCAGAAACTGTGAGATAATAAATAGGTATTTTTCTTAATTCTAAAAAAAAAAAAAGTCTACAAATAACAAACGCTGACAAGGATATGGAGAAAAGGGAACCCTAGTACACTGCTGGCTGGAATGCAAATTGGTGCAGCCACTATGGATAACAGTATAGAGGTTCCTCAAAAAACTAAAATTAGAACTACCGTATGATCCAGCAATTCCACTCCTGGGTATATATTTGAAGAAAACAAAAACACTAATTTGAAAAGATACACCCCAATGTTCATAGCAGCACAATTTACAATAGCCAAGACATGGAAGCAACCCAAGTGTGCGTCAACAGCTGAATGAAGACCATAAAAAAATGAAATATTACCATTTGCAGCAAAGTGGATGGACCTAGAGAATATTATGCTTAATGAAATAAGTCAAACAGAGAAAGACAAATACTTATGGAATCATGAAATCTAAAAATAAAAAATAGTAGAAATGAATGTGTATGCAAAACAGAAACAGACTCCCAAATATAGAAAATAAACTAGTGGTTACCATTATGGAGAGGGACGGGGAAGGCAAATTAGGGGTATGGGATTAAGAAACACAAACCAGTATGCGTAAAATAGATAAGCAACAAGGACATATAGTATAGAGCAGGGGATTATAGCATACACCCCAATGTTCATAGCAGCACAATTTACAATAGCCAAGACATGGAAGCAACCCAAGTGTGCGTCAACAGATGAATGAAGACCATAAAAAAATGAAATATTACCATTTGCAGCAAAGTGGATGGACCTAGAGAATATTATGCTTAATGAAATAAGTCAAACAGAGAAAGACAAATACTTATGGAATCATGAAATCTAAAAATAAAAAATAGTAGAAATGAATGTGTATGCAAAACAGAAACAGACTCCCAAATATAGAAAATAAACTAGTGGTTACCATTATGGAGAGGGACGGGGAAGGCAAATTAGGGGTATGGGATTAAGAAACACAAACCAGTATGCGTAAAATAGATAAGCAACAAGGACATATAGTATAGAGCAGGGGATTATAGCCATTATCCTGTAATAACTTTTTTTGTGTGTGTGTGTGGTACGTGGGCCTCTCACTGTTGTGGCCTCTCCCGTTGCGGAGCACAGGCTCCGGACGCGCAGGCTCAGTGGCCATGGCTCATGGGCCCAGCTGCTCCGCGGCATGTGGGATCTTCCCGGACCGGGGCACGAACCCGTGTCCCCTGCATTGGCAGGTGGACTCTCAACCACTGTGCCACCAGGGAAGCCCTGTAATAACTTTTAATGTAGTATTATCTGTAAAAATACTGCATCATTATGCTGTACACCTGAAATTAAAATAATATTATAAATGGAAAAAAAAAAGAAAGAAAGAAAATAAAGCAGAAGAGATGAAGTTGGCAGAGGGAGGTGTTGGTCCCTGGGAGTCCTCTCTGGCCACCGGGACTTAGGCTCTGCTGGAGGTGCAGAAGGCTCTTCCCATAACAACCACTGCGCCACCAGGGAAGCCCTGTAATAACTTCTAATGTAGTATAATCTGTAAAAATACTGCATCATTATGCTGTACACCTGAAATTAAAATAATATTATAAATGGAAAAAAAAAAGAAACAAAGAAAATAAAGCAGAAGAGATGAAGTTGGCAGAGTTGCCAACAGCACTTTCCACCAAGAGACCACTGATTTAAAGAAAGAAAATAAAGCAGAAGAGATGAAGTTGGCAGAGGGAGGTGTTGGTCCCTGGGAGTCCTCTCTGGCCACCGGGACTTAGGCTCTGCTGGAGGTGCAGAAGGCTCTTCCCATAAAAATGAGCAGAACCCTGAGGCCACACTTGTCAAGAAGACTTCAAGATGCAAAGGAGGGTGGGTGGCTATTCTTTCATGAGGCTTGCTCTTTGCAAGAGCCTTTCTCTCCTCTTTTGGCTCCCGTGACCCTGAGCTATCTGGAGCTGTCCTGATGTTCCTTGACCCCAAAGACTCCTTTTCCATCTCCTCCCCACCCTGCCCCCGAATACAGTTCTCCAGGACTCCACTCAGCCCCGCCCTCATCATGCAGGTGTGTCTGCCTGTGTGCTCTCCACCCTGCCCACAGCTTCCACCTCCAACAGGTCTCTGTGTGGAGCCTTCACTTCTCTCTGGAACTCCAAGTGAGTGCTTTGAGTTGCCAACAGCACTTTCCACCAAGAGACCACTGATTTAAAATGCCCAACCCAGACTCAATTATCTTTTTCTCTCACAGCTGATTGTCTCTCTGTGTTCCTTATCCTGTTGAATGACTTATTCCAACCTCCCCTCCCCACACCCCCACTTACACTCCAACCACATTAGACTCATTAGATGAGCAGCAGATTCTCAAATGTGTGCTGAATTTTCCTATCTCGATGGCGTCAATGTTACCTCCACCCGGAATCCTTTTCATCTGATGTCTATCCTTAATTGCCTACTCATCTGTCTTCCTCTTTCTACTAAATGGCACCACTGTCCATCCCGTTGCCCAAGCCCCAAATCTGGGAGTCATCCTGGCCTCATAGCATTTTCTAGCCGATACCTAGCAGTGTTTGTAAGAGCATTGACCAGACTTGTCTTGTTAGCTGCTGCATCCCCAGTGCCTGGAACAGTGCCAGGTCAGAATAGGTACTTAATAACCACTGGTTGAATAAATGTCTAAAATGCTTTTCCAGATTTTCTAGTTTGAGTAAATTCTTTTGTCCTTTGTACCTTATAGCTTGGATTCTAAGCAAACTGACTCTGAGGAAGAGATTTGCATATAGGAAAGATGGCGGGGAGTGGTCTTGGGTACAGCACCAGTGAGGAAGCTGGAGAAGCAGGAATGGGTGGAGGGAGAAATTGGACCATGGTGGAGTTACAAGAGAGACCTTGGCTAATCTTCAGAGGTGGGAGGCTCCTGTAACGCCATTATCAGCCCGTCATTGCACGAGGCTGCCCCTGGGGAGGAGGCATTAGGGTGAGCAACCCGCATTCCCTGAGCTGAGGGCAGCGCCTGCAGAAGAATCCAGCTATGAGCTGATGACAACCAACACTTGTGGCAGCTGGGGAATGAAGTCATACTGGGAAGATCTGGGCAGCCCACAGGGTGTCTGCTACATGCCCCATGCATAGCCTTTAGCAGAATCTGCTATAGCTCACTTATTTGTGTATGTCCAGCTCTCCCTCGCAATTTATCAGCCTCTGGAGGGAAGGAACCAAGATTTTCCCATTTTTTTGTGTCCCCCATAATGTTCAATACATAGCATGTGTTTAGTAAATGCTATTTGAATTTAATTTAGCAGCAAAAAAATTTGTAGCTAAGAATTTCCTTTATGTTTGTGAAATTCCTAATGAAGACTCCACAAAAGAGTTAATGGAAATGCTTTTTGGGTTGGAGAGGGGAGGCCATAGCCAGGTTCCCAGAAATATAGGTACAGAAAGTAAGTAAATCCTCTACTTAATAAGTTGCAAAGAACCTTAGCTCTTGGGTGCCATTCTTTATTTGAAAAGCAGAGCACAAAGTGAGTACTAGGCATCATGGATCTGGACCCTGGCTCATAACACTCCCATGTGGGAGTGTTTTACAAGGCAGAAATTTGTTTGGAAATTCAGTGTATTTAGCTGCATTCCTTTCAGATGCAATGTCAGAATACATAGGCTGGAGGAAGGAACCAGGAGGAAGAAGAAGAATTGAGAAAAATAATGGGTTTCAAACTAGAATTCAACCCTCTTTAGTAAAAAATTTGATGTGCCTTTCTAATGAATGAATAGTTGAACAGAATGAGATAGGGGATGCCAAACAGAAGGCTCTTGACAAGGATTATCAACTTAGGGTCGAATCATTTCAAATCTATCCTGGTGCCAGACTCCCCACCCACCTGGAATGGCTTATGTCTCTCTCACTCCTTGTTTCTTAGACTCCCAGCTGCTGGGGTTTTACCAGGCCTATCCCAACTGGATGAGACAGTGAGAGGTGCCAGGGCAGTGGCAGAAAGGGTCCCATTGATTTAGGAATTGGAGGAGCAGCTGGAATGGAGAGAGGAAATAATCTGCTTGGGCTGTGATGAGATGCTGTGAACGTACCCCTTTAGATTCCAGGATTCAATGCAAAAGTCAGGAACCAGAATGGATCACGACACCTTTGAAGTTTTATTAATGTCATGATACTTTCTACACATGACAGTAAGACTATGCTGTCCTCAGCAAATTCAAAGGAGTTATGTGTATTTGAAGTGTTTCATTAGTGACTGACCCATTCAGCCATCCTTCCCATCATCTTAATAGCCTGCCTTCAACGTCAAGTGGAAGGGAGATGCCCTACTCATCAAAGGAGGCAGGGAGACAGCCTGGAAGTGAGCGCTGGGGCACCCAGATCCCAAGTCTGGGTCTGTGACTAACGCTGCATTCCAAGAGGGGAAGGGGTAGGTGTGGGATGGGGGATGGGGGATGGGGGAAAAGAAGCCATGGGCGCTGCTGGAGTTCAGTGCAGAGAAATCTACCCTGCTCAGTGTCACAGGAGGGAAGGCTTTTTCAGGATCGGTTCAGGACCTGGGGGAGATGGAGGGAACCCAGAGCTGTAGACGGAGGAAGGCGTAGGTGGGTGGGGTGGACCAGGGTTGGAGAGTGAGACAATGACAGACCACTCGGGGGAGCACAGAGGCAGGTGGAAAATCTGGAAGCTAAACTTCATATGGAATTCTGTTAACAGTTGATGATTTTTTACATGGGTGGCATCCGTCTTACTATTTGCTTAGATTTCCATGAACTCCTCGAGGGCAGAGACCAAGCTTGGTTTATCTTTGTATTATCCCTGCCTGATTGAGTGCAGCCACAGAATATGTGAGCAAAAAGCAAGTCCGTTGTTGCATGGATTATTATTATGGCTATTGCGTGAATAAATTATTTTTGTATTCGTGGCCTTGGAGAAGAGAGGGGTTTTTTTTTTGTTTTTTTTTTTGCGGTATGCGGGCCTCTCACTGTTGTGGCCTCTCCCATTGCGGAGAGCAGGCTCAGCGGCCATGGCTCACGGGCCCAGCCGCTCCACAGCATGTGGGATCTTCCCGGACCGGGGCACGAACCCGTGTCCCCTGCATCGGCAGGCAGACTCTGAACCACTGCGCCACCAGGGAAGCCCAAGAAGAGATGTTTTAATAAGATTGCTTCCTTATCCGTGGGGAGGACGAGCCCCCAGAGACTGCCCATCTAGGCAGGAGAACTGATACACAGTCTTGGAGTGGGGATTTTGGAGCTCAGTGGAGGTCAACTTTTTCTCTTTTTTCAATACTTTATTTATTTATTTATTTTACATCTTTATTGGAGTATAATTGCTTTACAATGGTGTTAGTTTCTGCTTTATAACAAAGTGAGTCAGTTATACATATACATATGTTCCCATATCTCTTCCCTCTTGCGTCTCCCTCCCTCCCACCCTCCCTATCCCACACCTCTAGGTGGTCACAAAGCACCTAGCTGATCTCCCTGTGCTATGCGGCTGCTTCCCACTAGCTATCTCTTTTACGTTTGGTAGTGTATATATGTCCATGCCACTCTCTCACTTCGTCCCAGCTTCCCCTTCCCCTTCCCCGTGTCCTCAAGTCCATTCTCTAGTAGGTCTGTGTCTTTATTTCCTGTCTTACCCCTAGGTTCTTCATGGCATTTTTTTCCCCTTAAATTCCATATATATGTGTTAGCATACAGTATTTGTCTTTCTCTTTCTGCCTTACTTCACTCTGTATGACAGACTCTAGGTCCATCCACCTCATCACAAATAGCTCAATTTCATTTTTTTTATGGCTGAGTAATATTCCACTGTATATATGTGCCACATCTTCTTTATCCATTCATCCGATGATGGACACTTAGGTTGTTTCCATCTCCTGGCTATTGTAAATAGAGCTGCAATGAACATTTTGGTACATGACTCTTTTTGAATTATGGTTTTCTGGTGGGAATGTGAATTGGTACAGCTACTATGGAGAACAGTATGGAGGTTCCTTGAAAAACTACAAATAGAACTACCATATGACCCAGCATTCCCACTACTGGGCATATACCCTGAGGTTAACTTTTGAACAATGCTGTACTTCAGAAATCAATACTGAGCAGGAGGGAGAAAAGGGCAGGAGAGATTTGGACAAGCCAAGTGAAGCTGGTGTTTGCCTGAAACCTGTGTGAGCAGATAGGAGTACCAGGACTGGGAATTCCCTGGCTGCCCAGTGGTTAGGACTTGGTGCTTTCACTGCCGAGGGCCCGGGTTCGATCCCTGGTTGGGGGACTAAGATCCCCCAAGCCAAGCAGCGTGGCCAAAAAAAAAAAAAGTACCAGGACCCTCCCCTGCTTAGTCGATGAGGCTGCCTGGGCCTAGAGTCATAGGGAGAAGAGCAGAGTCTATAGGTTTAAAGAATTTTAGCAAATTTTATGGACCTCAGAGTGCCATCTGGCATCATGGAAGTAGGAAGTGCAACAGAAAGGGATGGGTAAAGCAAACTACCCTTTTTTACGTAGAAATATTCAGCTCTCTCAGTCCATTCTCCAGCCCTCCCCACCATCTCCATACAAGCCACGTTCCGTGAAAAGTGGCAAGGATGCTATCAGGAGAGACATGAGAAGCAAGGCTACTAGGGAAATTTCTCCAATCTGGAGATATTCCTACTTCACACCTCATTTAGGAAGCTGTCACCCCAAGAGCCCCAGGAACTCTCTGAAATGCGATGCTGCTTGGTGGGTTAGGCTGATCTGGGCACCAGGGGGATACATGGGCTCATATATTCCCTCCTCTCTGCCTTGCATTTGTATAAATTGTTTTTGCCTTTTCCCCGTGTCTCTGTTGGGATTTCGATGAGTTTCTTATCAAACTGAATGACTTATTTAAAAAATACAGACCTTCATTTGTCTCATGTCATGGAATGTTCCCCCCTAGTCCATTTTTCCTTTTATTAGAGAATGCCAAAGGAGAAGAAAAAATTAGTGCATTGAACTTCCAAGGGCCAAAAAAAAAAAAAAAAGACCAGGGTAGCTAAGTGCTCAAAAAGGGATTTTCCACAGGTTAGATGGAAAAGATGCTTAAACACCCCTTGCTAACTTCCTGGCAGCTGGCAGGTATTTGCATCAAGCAGAACTCTTGATTTAAGAGATGGAAAAAAGAATTTATTAGCTTATGAACTGTAAAGGTCAAGGGCACAGTTGGCTCTAGACACGACTGGATTTGGGGATATCATTAGGTCTTGTCTCTGTCTCTCAGCTCTGCTGGACTGTCTAGGTTGGCTTCATTCTCATCTCAGACTTCTCTGGCCATCTTATCTGAAATTGCGTCCTGCCCTTCCCCCACCTCCTCGCCGTCCTTATTCCTTTTTTCTGCTGTATTGTTCTCCATCACAGCTATAGCCACTTGACATTCTATGCATTTTAATTATTTATGCGGTTTTTGTCTGTCACCCTCCATTAAAATATAGGTTCCGAGAGGGCAGAGATTTTGTTTTATTTACTGCTATCTCTCTAACACCTAGAATAGAACCTGGCACATAGCATGTATTTAATAAATATTTGTTGCCTCTTTCTGGTTGGTGTAAGTTAATCACACAGCTTTTATGAATTTCATTACACGGTTATATCATCATTTATTTAACTGACTTCCTTTTGATGGACAGCATCTACTGGTTCCAATGTTTTGTTATTAAAAATAGTGCTGCAAAATCTAGGCTGTGAAAAACTCTACAGACAAATGACCTGGTTTCTTCAGCAAAGAAATTGCAAGGAAAATGAGGCAGAAATGGATGGTGTCAGGGAGAAGGCCTCCAGATGAAAAGAAACTTGAGAGATATATCAGCAAAACAGCAACATGTGACCCTTCATTGGATCCTGATTCAAATAAACAAACCCTTAAAAATGTTTTTTTGACATTTATGATACAATTGGCCATCTGAACACTGGATATTTAGAGGTATTAGGAAAGTATTGTTAATTTTGTGGGATGTGATAATGGTGCTGTGGCTAAGTTGAAAGAATAAAGTCCTCACCTTTTGAGATACTCAGTGGAATATTTGCAGATGAAATGACTTGGTGTCTGAGGTACGCTTGCAGATAATGCAGGGATGGGGGCAGTAAGAACGTTATAGATGAAACAAGACCAGCCATGTGCTGATAATTGGTGAAGCTGGGAGGTAGGTTTATGGGGGTTTATTGTACTGTTTTATCTATGTTAGTATATGTTTGATATTTCTATACTAAGAAATTAAAAAAACAAACAGTGCTGTATAATCCAGTATGTGGGGTGGGATGAAGTGGGTGGGGTTTTAGATTAAATAAAATGGCCCACAAGTTGGATAAGTGTCCAAACTGTGTGTTGGGTACATGGAGGTTTGTTAGACCATTCTCTCCACTTCAGTACATGCTTGACATTCTCTATAGTGGAAAGTTAATTGCGATGCAGTGAACACCTTGTCATAAGCCCCTGCTTAGGTCTTCCCTGGCCTCAGTCTCCCTAATTCTTGGTGTGGCTGCATCCAGAGGTGCTACGAGTGGTGTCTGACCAAACCTTGTTTCTGCCTTGATGCACTAAAACCGTTTAAACAACATGTTTACTGAGGTATTGTTTACATATCATACACAAAACTCACCTGTGTAATTAAATGATTTTTAATAACTGGACAGAGCTGTGCATCCATCACCATAATCTAGTTTTAGAAATTTCCATCATCCAGTAAGACCCCTTGAACCCACTTATACTTAATCTCCTTTCCTACCCCCGGCCCCAGGCAACAACTACTCTACTTTCTGTCTCTAAAGATTTGTCTTTTCTGGACATTTACCACAGACATTTAGAGTCCTTGCCTGGAATTTTTTTTTTTTTTTTTTTTGCAGTATGTGGGCCTCTCACTGTTGTGGCCTCTCCCGTTGCGGAGCACAGGCTCTGGATGTGCAGGCCCAACGGCCACGGCTCACGGGCCCAGCCGCTCCGCGGCATGTGGGATCCTCCCGGATCGGAGCATGAACCCATGTCCCCTGCATCGGCAGGTGGACTCTCAACCCCTGCGCCACCAGGGAAGCCTCTGGAATTTTTGACATTCTCTTTCCTACTCTTTTGTTTCTTACTCAAGGATGCTCCTGTTCTGTTATCAGTGAACCATTTTTTTTGAGACATATCTTCTCATTTCTGTTCAGAAATTTAAATGATTCAGTTCTCTACCTTTTGGGAAATACTGTGTCATAGTGATGGTCTGTGACCCCTACTTTACATGGAAATTAATGGTATGCTAACAAGGCAGTGATGATCAAGGCTGAGAACTTCCTACAGATTAATGAGCAGCTTAGAGAGTAGACAGACAAATCCAAATCTAGAGGCCACCAACCTCGGGGAGGAGATTTCTCAACAAATGTCCCCAGGACCATGATGCTTGATAAAGTCCTAGAGCCTTCTGGTATTTCTTGCAGTCCCAGGGCTCAATTTTGCCTTACTTCCTTGATCTCTGATCCCAGACCCTATGGGACATCATATATTGCCAAGGTTTAGTCACTTATTTTGTCATGGGCCACAGCCTCCCAATTCACTAGAAAGTATTTACTGAGGGGCTCTTACATTTTGTGAGCTAGACTTCTCCCGGGATCCAAATTATTGATGTAGGACCTGAATACCTAGTGATTGAATAGTCTGTATCCATCGAATACTTCATCTGTAAATCCAGAGCCATAGGGGCCATTCATTCACTCGATAAAGACATGTGAATAAGTACCTACTATATATCCAACTTCTGGGGATACAAAGATAAAGAAAAAACTAGCTCTTGTCTGTAGGAAGTTCACAGTCTAGTGATGGAGATAGACACAGAGAAATAATGGCAAAAACTGAAATATTTGCAAGGTACAGTGTTAGTATAGAGGGATTCAGGAAGTATTTCACAGAACTTGCATTTGATTTGGGTCTTGAGGGATGAGTAGGAGTTTGCATATGATGAAAGAGGAGCAAGGACATTTTAAGAGAACAAATATAAAGCATGAGGTATAAAATGAGATTTGAGAGCCTAGTTATTTCTTACCTTTTATTTTCCTTTGAGTACGAATTTTCTCCTTTCAAAAATTTAAGATGAAATACTTTTTAAAAACTTTTTAGATATTAGGATGATTTTAAAGTTATAAATATACCTTTGTATGCTACATTGGATACATCCATACTTTTTGATATAAAGTACTTTTAATGCTTCCCAGATCAATACCCTTTCGGTAGAAATCTAGTTATAAGATAAAGTTCCAAATTGTCAGCAAGGCATAGGGCAGTCTTTGCAACCTGACCACTACTTATTTCTTCAATTTTACATTCTACTCTTCACCTCCAATACTCATGCAGTGGCAATATTTATAGTTCTTGAACAAACCATGTTGTTTCTCCCCATCACGAACTTGTACACACTATTATTTTTGCCTGGACTAGGAAAGCCTCAGTCATGCTTCCAAGGACATTTGCTATTGACACCACAGTCTCACTGTGAGTCTGCTAAGTCCAGTTAGCAGCAAAACATACACAGATACCCTAAAACGTTAACTTGGTAGCAGTCATTTAATACAGATGGTCCCTGACTTACAATGTTTTAACTTACTTTTTTTTTGACTTTACAGTAGTGTGAAAGTGATACGCATTCAATAGAAGCCATACTTTGAATTTTTATCTTTTCCCAAGCTAGTGATGTGTGGTATGATACTTTCTTGTGATGCTGGGCAGCAGCAGCAAGCCACAGCTTCCAGGCAGCCATATGACCCATGAGGGTAAATAACCAGTACAATTACAACTATTCTGTATCACACACCTATTTTTCAGTATAGCATTCAATAAATTACATGAGATATTCAACACTTTATTATAAAATAGGTTTTGTATTAGAGGATTTTTGCCCAACTGCAGGCTAGTGTAAGTGTTCTGAGCACGTTTAAGGTAGGCTAGGCTAAGTTGTGATGTTTGGTAGGTTAGGTGTATTAAATGCATTTTTGACTTATGATACTTTGAACTTATGATGGGTTTATGGGCCATAACCCCATTGTAAGTCAAGGAAGATCTGTATTGATCAAATAAATTGGAGGAATGTTTGCCAAAGACAATAATTTTTTGTTTTACAAAATTGATATTTTTATGATTGCAGTTAAGTACAAGAGTTACTTGTCTCATGAGGTCCATGGTAATCTTGGTTCAGGATAATAAAGCCTTGTCCTCAGCACATGAACATATACTTCTCTTCCTATTTCCTATGGGAGAATGGCATGGACTCAATTCATATAGAAGCAATATGTCTGGTTACCAAGGTCTAGATTAGAGGACTTGGCTATAAATGGAAACTTGTTTCTTAAAAATGGAGATTTGATCTGCTCCCCAACTAGTCTTATTTTCTCTGGTTCTTGTAGTGAAATAAAGATACAGACACTTTAGATGATGTAATGCCTAAAGATTTATCTCAAGTTCCTAGATCTTGGAAAATCCTTGGCACAGAATCAAAGACCAATGTGAAAAATTAAAAGCTTCCAACAGCCTTACCTTTTTTTTGGCAGATGTCTTCATAAGGCAAAGGAAACTTCGTGGTTAATATAAAATATATGACTTAAATATGTTTGCTACTTATATGAGGCATCAGGCTGATTTATTCAGAATTGTGGTCAGTTGAGGAGAAAGCTGGCATATGGATTTGAAGGATTATCTGGAAAATTAACAGCTCTGTATCTTTAATGGAGGATAAAGTTGCAGGTTGAGTTCATTCAGAAGGGGCAACAGGGGAACTGTGGAGCATCCATCAGAAAAGGGTTTCTGATGTTCTGGTGGCAAAAGATTTTCTATACCAGCATGTTTCAGAGCAGGAGCTTCTGCATACTTTAGCATCTTCAAAAGGAACACCTGGCCGTCCTTACTTGAGAACACCATTGAGATACCTTACTGTTATGATTCTGGCCAAATTTATGTAGGACCATCAAATCCATGGATATAATTCTATATACATTTCTTTATATATTTTAGACCTATCCTCTGGGATCAACTGTCTTTCTTCCTGAAATACTGTCCTTTATTAATTCCTTAGTGAAGGCATTATTTTATTTTGTCTTAAATGGCATTATTTAGTTCTTATTAGAGACTGATAGTTTAGCTAGGTATACAATTCTAAATTGACAGGTTTTTTTCTTTCAGCACATTGATATCTCATTCTGTTGTCTACAGGTTTCCATTGCTGCTATTGAGACATCTTCTGCTACTCAAATTTCTATTCTTTTTTCTTTTATTTCTGGCTGTTTTTAAGATATTTCTTGTTGGTGGTGGGGTGTGTGGAGAAGGAGTTTGAATATTCTTTAGTTTCACTGTGATGTGCACAGGTGTGGATATTTTTAAAGTTGAATTTGTATGCTTTCTGAGCCTGAGGATTAATGTCTTTAATTTTGGAAAATTCTCAGTCATTATTTCTTCAAAGATCACTTTTCTTCATTCCTTCTATCCCCTTCTTTTGTCCCCTCTTTGGAGGGGAAGTCTTAGGATTCCTTCTTGTGTGCCTTCTCTAATCTCACAAAGTCAGGCCAGAGGCTGAGAGCCTCCCATTTATTTCCCCAGGGCAGTGCTTTGAAGTGTTTACGGTTTGTGCCTTGAATCCTGAAGAATGGAGCCCACTGCTGATATTCTGTGCTGTCTGTGGGGGTTTGTATACACCCTCTGTGGGAGCACGTGCACAGCATTTGCAGAGGCTCACATGCACTGTCTTGGGAGTATGTGTGGAGTGCTGGGGGCTGCATTGGCCAGCTGGGGATGCTGCAGGTGAGAAGTTCCACAGGACTCACGGGCAGGCCTCTTGGTGGAGTCTGAGAGCCAGTTAGTAGGACCTATGGCTGGTTTTTGAGACCCATCGGGTGGTTGCTATGAGCCCCTGTGGGTTTTCCCTGATTCTAGCTCCCTCAGGACTATTCAGCTGTGTCAATCCCCTCAGTGATCTGGGTGGGGCAAGAAAGAAGTGGGTTTCTTGGGCAACATCTCTCCAGTCTGGGGAAGCCAGGTACTCACTCTGCTCTCATTTTCCCCCATGGGAGAAATCGCAGGCAAGTGTCTCTCTTGGCAGTGAGCCGTGCCGCCTTGTGAGGAAGGGGTGACACAGGTAAAGTGGAACTGTTTTTCTCACCCTCTACAATGTGTTTGTCCTTGGATTTTGAATGGGGTGCTGGAAACTTTCCACTGGACTCCTGGGTTCTCACAGAGGTATTCCCATCCATGGATGGTTGTCAAATTGGTGTTTCTGTCAGGGTAAGGATTGTAATCTTCTATCCCACCACCTTGCTTACATCACCTTGCAGCTCTCTATTCCTTTCCTTGGAGCTATGATGGGATATACGTTCTAAATCACTCTTAATTTTATAACTCTTAACCACTCATAATTCTATATCTCTTTATCTCTCTATGCAATATTCTGGGTAGTTTTTTTTCACGTCTGTTTTCTAGGTCATTATTTTTTCTTTATCTGTTTCTAATCTGCTGATTATCTGTTCATTGAATTTTTCATTTACATTATTATTATTTTTTGACCTTGAAAAATTATATTTGGTTATTTTTCCCTCTTGCCTCTGCTCTTTTGGGATAGTATTTTCTTTCTTTCTCCTTTAAAAATACCTATTTTAATACTCTGAACCTGACAATCCTATTTTATGAAGTTCTTGGGGGTTTAATTCAGCTGTTTGTTATTTCTGCTTATTTTCTTATTTTTTTTCTTTTATTTATTTTGGCTGTGTTGGGTCTTCGTTACTGCACATGGGCTTTTCTCTAGTTGTGGCAAATAGGGGCTACTCTTTGTTTCAGTGCACAGGCTTCTCATTGCGGTGGCTTCTCTTGTTACGGAGCGCGGGCTCTAGGGCGTGTGGGCTTCAGTAGTTGTGGCTTGGGGGCTCTAGAGCACAGACTCAGTAGTTGTGGTGCACAGGCTTAGTTGCTCCGCAGCATGTGGGATCTTCCCCGACCAGGGATCGAACCCATGTCCCCTTAACCACTGCACCACCAGGGAAGTCCCTCTGCTTATTTTCATTCATGGTGGCTTACTTGTCCGTGTGTGTTTTAGTTTTGGTTAGCGAGCTAACATTTAGTGAGACATTTTCTGTGGGTTCCTGCAAGGCTAGGGTTGAAAGTGGGTACCTCTAGAGAGAATTCTTCTGGGCACTCTGAAATGCTACCAACCTGGAATCACTCTACTAATTTTTCACCTTGAGGTTTTCCAAACCATGTAGGGAGTGCAATTTAAACCCCAAATGCACCTGAGAATAATTCTGTGGTTATGAATTCTCAGGGAAATGTTTTTTCCCTTTCTGATCCCAGATCAAGTCCAACAGGTTTCCTTACTCTGACCTCTTTATCAGTGGGTGAATTATTTTCACCAAGGGCAGAGACCTTTGAGGGTCCTGGCCTTATTTTTCCACCATGGGTAGGTCTAGGACTTTGGTCTTTTGTCCCCTTGTAACAGTTAAAATCTATAAAACTGTAAAAGCCTCTTGGTCACTGAGGTTGGCAGATATTCTCAAGCCCTTAACAGTCTCAGTGTCAATTTGTCACTTGGATTTTCAGCCCTCACTTCATATTTTGGCATCTGGGATTTCTGCTATTTGAATCCTAGCTCATTCACTAACTGAATCCTAGTCTATTCACTAACTGAAAAGATTTTTACATGTTTTGTGTCAGTGATTTTTTCAGGATGTCAGTCTATCAGATTACTGGAAATGCAAATCCTATGTTGTTTTATTTCATTTTTTCCTTAACAATATAAAATGAACATATTTGGTGTCAATAAATATTCATTTAAAGCATAATTTTTATGAATGAATTTACCTATTTGCATATTTCTTTGTACATTTCCATAAGAGGTCTTTATTTCATTAAAAATAC
The DNA here is from genome assembly GCF_003031525.2 of Neophocaena asiaeorientalis asiaeorientalis. NCBI lineage: Eukaryota > Metazoa > Chordata > Mammalia > Artiodactyla > Phocoenidae > Neophocaena > Neophocaena asiaeorientalis. The sequence continues at coordinate 6,414,948 of NW_020173198.1, forward strand.
TTTTTACACAAATTTAAACATATGGGTTGATTTCTCTATTTTGAAAGTTAGGGTTTTGTTTCTTTGTAGGGCAAATAGACAATTACATTCTTATTGTTGCTGCATCTTAATGATAACTTAAGATACTCCCTTGAACTTTTGTCCCAGATGTGGGTTTTTTGTTTCTTACTTGTGCAGACATTTTTTCCTCTCTTTGGCTAACTGTCTCAGACATCATTATCATTGTACATGCTTGCCAGTGCTATTTATAAAGGCAGAAAAATCCAGAATGGTGTGTGTGTGTGTGTGTGTGTGTGTGAGAGAGAGAGAGAGAGTGTCACAGAGAGGGATAGAGAGAGAGAAAGAGGCAGAGAGAGAAGGACAAAGAGTGAGACATATATACACAGAGACAGAGAGAGACAGAGAGACAAGACACTCACAGACATATGTACTTACCTGCTATGCAGATGTCTTTATGAGAAAATGGGAAAATATATAGTCATTGGACTGCAGTTTTCTCCGTAGCGAGCTCCCAAAACACCACAGTACCTTAACCAGGCTGCAGCTATGATTGTTTTTGCATTTCTTAGGGCTGTCATGGGGGGTCTACTGATTTCAGGGTTGCTAATGACCGTGTGGAACAGAAGAAGCTTTTGTGGCCAGACTGAGTCCAGGCTGGGAATCGCATGACTAACCATTCTTGAGACATCGTTTGCTGAGATCATCAAAGTGGGTTTTATTTTTGATAAACTTTCTGTCTCCACTCTTTCTGTGGCTACAGGTGAGGCACAGTTGGGAGAGCAGTCTGGACAGAGCTGGGGGCCCCTGAGAGCCTGAATATTTAACAAGAGATTTCTTCCTGGGGTAGTGAGTGGGTCCTTGGATAAGTATTTGGACACAATACCCATATGAGGTGCAATCTTCCCTCAGTGTCACCCAGACAATGGTCCCTTCAGGCCTATCCCCCTGGGAATATGTACTATATGGGGCAGGCATGGGCTCTAGAGTCTTCTTTGTGCAGGGTTATGTAAAAAGTGCTTATGAAAAGAACCACACACCAAGCCCTAAGTCAGCAGATGTTTCAGACACTGAAAATTCCCTTCAGTGTCCAAAGCCCAGTTTTCAGACCGTGTCTCAGCTCAGTTGGGGTAAATACAGAGTCTCTAGTTCTGGCTTCCCCCAGGCATCTGATGAGGCTCCTTGGGGCTTCTGCTGTGTCCGTTAACTATTTTTTTTTTACTTGGGGGCATCTCTGGAATATCCTTCACTGAGTGGTCAGATCCATGAATTATTCTAAAATTGATCAATCACAACTCTGGTGTTTGAACAAGGGGAAGTTGGGGAAATGGAACTTTCCATCCTTGTCATTCATCCATCCACCTGTCCATCCATCCATCCATCTATCCATCCATCCATTCGAGTGCACACACAGTGTCAGGCACCATGCTGGATGCTGGGACACAGACTGAAGAAGACAGGCTTGGCTTCTGACAACAGAGTGCGCATACTCTATCAGGTGGGATAGACAGAACACGAGAGATTATGGAATCAATTGCACCTGTGGCAGGTGCTACACATGGGGTGCATTGAGTCCTTTGTAAGACTAGTCGCCAAACAGAGTTGTTTTCGGATTCCCACCACTTCTCTTCTCCACTGCAACCCCCGGTCCAAGCCACAATCATCTCCTACTTCTAAATGGATGTCTTGCTTCTGCACTTGCCCGCCTCAGTCCATTCTCCGCAAGGCAGCCCAAGTGACCCTGGGAAGCATAATTTAGATCTTGTCACTCTTCTGCTTGAAACTCCCCAGTGGCTCCCAAGACCCTCTCCTTCTGGCCCACCCAGTACCTCTTCGACCTCATCCCCAGCTGTTGTCCCCTCACTCACCCACCCAGCCCCACTGGCTTCATTGTAGCTCCTAGGACACCTACAGTCCCACTTCCGGGCTCTGTACTTGCCCTTTCCTCCACCTGGAATGTTCCTCTCCTAGATATTCACATGGTTCAATCCCTCCCCACCTTTGAGTCTTCATCCAAATGTCACCTTCTCATCTCCCAATTTAGTTTTTCCTTAGCACTTAACACTAACACATTGTGTTTTACTTATTTATCTTATTTTTTGTCCATCTCTCTGCTTCGGAATTCAGGTCCAGGAGAGCATGCATGTGTTTTGTTCTTAGTTGTATCTCCAGCACCTAGAATAGTGCCTGGCACATAGTAAGTGCTCATTAAAAGAAAAAAAGAAAGAATGAATCTTCAGTCTCCATCTCCTTGGGTAATTTTCCCTCATCAGGCCATAGTCTCTTCTATCTGTCATACTAGGGAAACTGAGAAAAAGAGAAAGTGTAGAGAGAAGTCCCATTCACCTGGCATGGCCTTTCCCTGCCTACTACTGGGATAGTGGAACGCATAAGACATCCTTAAACTCAACTAATCCTAGCAGCTCTCTTTCTCCTTGAGGGAGGAGTATCTTGCTGTTGCTCCTGGGTCCTGCTTGGGGAGGAGTAAGAAGCTAGGTGAGGACAGTGGCAGAGAAAAGGAACCTCAATGTACATTTTTAGAGGCCAATACAGGGCACTTTTGCAGACCAATTAGAGGCCCCATTTGATAGTGGTGAGTAGATGATGCCACCTTGCTGTGCTTTGGGTTTCTTCTGGGCAGGGCGGGGTCAGTTTCCAGGTCCCTCATGGAAGGGAAGGGGCCCCTCTAGCTGGCAACATCTCCAAGCAGAGAAGAGCAGCTCTTATCCACAGCTGGGGGAAGTCCAGCTGACTTGAGCCATGATGATGGCGCAGAGCCAACTTAAGGTCCAAACATGCATAGCGTCCAACAACTAAACAGTTGAGAGCAGGACACATTAACCAAGCTAGTGCTCAAGCAGTCAGTTGACTAACCGGAAACCAAACCAGGGGCCAAGCAGTTCAGTCCAGAGTCCAGCTGGCTAACATCAAGAGGAAACTCCTCAAACAAGCTAAGATCACTGGGTGGCTGGCCAACTCTTTCTGAATTCAGTTTCCGCTGTCCAGTCAGACCTCTCTGTCCACCCATGGGGGCCATATTTTGGCCATTCCTTCCTCTTTTGTCCTGTAGAGCTTGCATTTGCTGTCTTAAACCGCCAGGTGGTGACCATGCTTCGAAAAGTCAAAACCTGAGGTTATCATTGGCAGCTGGGCGATGTGACAGGTAAGCAAATTACATGTGACCCCACCCACTGTGGGGTGGGGCTTGGTTTTCTCATCTACAAAAGAAGGGCTTGGACTCTCTCTATATAAATGTTCCAAACTCAAATGCTTTGCAGTGCCAGGCAGGTGACAAAAACGAATGACCTGAGTCAGGCAGGGACTGTGGGAAACTGGTGGACACATGCCCCATTTAAGGGGCTGTTAAAGCCAGTTGTTGCCACACAGGAATGTGAGTTGATTGTTGCGAGATCCCCTGATTTTCCAGCAGAATCTAGAAAGCTAGATTTTTATGTACAATCTCCTTTTAGAAATGTTGGCAATGAATTCAAAACTTAAAAAAAAAACTGTGAATTAAAACACACACACGCACACACTGAACTGGATTTGGCCGACAGCCCCTTGTTCACTGTGCTTGAAGATGCCTCCAGTTCCTCCAGTTCTGAGATCCTCTTGTTCTTTGAGCTTTAAGATCTACGGTGCTGGACAAGTAGAATTGAGGAAGAAGAAATAGGAAGAGAACTGTATGGGAGGTTTCCATGGGGCTCTTCGCCCTCTCCGCCGGTCTCCTAGTCCAGCAGTTCTATTTTGGTCAGTTTCTGGATCATCTGGGAGCTTGGAGATTCTTACCAAGCCAGGGCTAACCTAAGCCTGGGTCAAGCCTGGACCTCGGTGCACCTGGGGAGCCCTCCAGATGACACACACAAGAGTGGGAATGTTGCCCTGGATCAGTGGTTCTTAGCACACACTGCATGTGAGAATCACCTGGGGACCTTTTAGACCAAGCCCTGCCCAGGGTCAATTAAATCAGATGCTCTGAGTAGGGAGGCTTTGGTCTTTCAAACAGCCCCTAAAGGATTCTAATAGGCACCCAGGGCTAGGACCCACTGACCTGGATCAATGCTCCTGGTCAATGCTTTTCACACTTTAATGTGCTGGAGGGTTACCTCCGGGATCTTGTTAAAATGCAGTTTCTGAATCAGGTCTGGGGCGGGAACTGAGATTCTGCATTTTAAATAAACTCCCAGATGTTGCTGCTGCTGTGGCTCTGGGGGACCACTCTTTGAGTGGCAAGGGTCTGGGATGGTGTTTTCCAAACTACCCCAATGGTAATCATCACTTGTTCTTATTAAATATATACATTCTGTGGAAATAAATGAAGACCACACAAATGAGAACAGGCAAAGGCTACTTATTTAGAGCTTGCTCTAGCAAAGAAGTCAGCCACCACCATCTGAGTTTTGGCAGAGACTCAAAGGTAGGTGGAGGAGAGGGAAAGCTTTATAGTGGAAAAAAGGGAAGGCATCAGGTGTGACTTGATTGGAGGCTATTGGCTTGGGGAAGCTGGAGGCAGGGCTTACTAGAGCGGGGCATCCTGTGATTGGCTAGGGGAGTATATTTGGCTTTCTCTGGTTGGTCATTTTGGGCCAATGGTTACAGGGGTTGTTTAGTTTCCTGGGAGGGATGGTGCAGATAATGGGTAGGAGTTCTATTTTTATATATGGTCTGGCTGTTGTCCATTTGTATATTCAGTCTCTCAATTCCTGGCTCTTCGCTGGACTACCTGATTCAGAAGGTCTGGGTTGGGGCCCAGGAGTCTCCAGGTGATTCTTATCATCAGGAAATGGGGGGATGAAAACCATGTAAATTAGAATCACCTGGGGACACAAGTTGACAGTAGCTACCCAAACCCTACCTCACAGAATCTCTGGGCTTGTGGTAAGGAAATCCATATCTTATCTATTCTTGAGTAACAAGCATCTCAAAACTTAGTGACTTTGGGCTTCCCTGGTGGTGCGGTGGTTGAGAGTCCGCCTGCCGATTCAGGGGACACGGGTTCGTGCCCCGGTCAGGGAAGATCCCACGTGCCGCGGAGCGGCTGGGCCCGTGAGCCATGGCTGCTGAGCCTGTGCGTCCGGAGCCTGTGCTCCGCAACTGGAGAGGCCACAACAGTGAGAGGCCCGCGTACCGCAAAAAAAAACACCCAAAAACAAAAAACTTAATGACTTAAAACAATAATGATTCATTATTTCTCATGTTCTGTGGATTGACTGGGACCTCCCCAATTCAAAGACCCTGGAGCCCAAGGACAACTGTGCGAAATCCCCCAGTTCTAACATGTGTCCTTTAGGAAGGAAAGTTTGTAAGCACTAGGGAGTCATCAATGAATTAGGTTGAAGTAACCCCTAAACTGTATTTTGGCAAGTTTCAAATATCAAAATGTAGTGATTCCAGCAGGCTCCAAGAGGTAGTTTCTTTTTTTACTATGATGTAGTTGACTACAGGTGTTTAATTTGCTGCACAAAGCCTGCTCTGGTGGCAGTGGTGTAAATGTTTGGAGTTTTTGAATGACAGAGGTGGTGAGAAGGTACATTTCAAATAAGTAGTGATAGTAATAGCTAATGTTTATTTACTATGTGCCACACACTCTTCTAAACACTCTACATATTTAATCCTCTTTTGATATTCATGACAACCTTATGAGTTAGGCCCTATTTGGCAAATAAGAAGACTGAGGAAAGAGTAATTAATTTGCCTGAAGTCACACAGTAGGGGGAGGAGCCAGGATTTGAACCCAGGCAGTCTGACTGTACACTGTATGTACTCATATACACTGTATATGTCGTACACACTCAAATAAGAGGAATTAGTGCCTTCTGAAACTCCAGGTGTAACCTCTCTCATCACATATTTTGTGGATTATAGGAAAGAGGCTGCTATCCTATAAGCAGCCTGGCCTGGCTGGATTAGATAAGCAGTCATTGTCAGGCCAGAAAGGACTGGTTAGGGGTCACAGTCTCCCAAAAGAAATTAGCTCCTGTCGCTGTCCAATCATCAGCCAGAAAGAAGTTGACCCCCTAATTCTCTTTCCCTTGCCCAGTGCCCTGTAATTGTCCGAACACACCTAGGGCCAGCTCGACAACCTAGAGCTGGTAAAAATAAAACTACGGTGAAAACAGCCACATCAGTTGCTATGCCAACCTGTGCTGTACCCAAGGCTATTTTCCAGGGGATGTTGAGGTAGAAAAGGTTCTGGAGGCTAAGATGTGGGGTGGGGAGCGTTCAAATCTCCCTTGATGGATTTTGAGCCAAGTCTGCCTGAAATATCCTTCAGGGGCTTGCACTGCCTTTAGGATAAAGTCTCCTGCTTAACACGGCTGGCACCCCTCCCCCACTCTCTGGCTTCCTCTCTCTCCATTGCCTCATCACGTTTTCTGCTCCCAGGGCACTGAACAGATCTTGTTCTCCATTTCCTTGCTCTCCACCACCTCCAAGCCTTTCAACAGATTGATTTCAGCTAGGACTGTGTTCCCTCCCTCTCTCCTCCTGCTTGAATCATCCTCCAGCTGCACTTCGTGTCACTGTGAGAACCTGCAAATATCAAGAACTGTGACGAGTCTGAGCTTTGCCTTCCTTGCAAGCTAACTTGTGAGCTTGGCCATGGCTTCATGGCTGCCGGCAGGAGACCTGAGACATCTGGGTCAGAGGGAGAGGACAGTTGATTACTCACAGCAATAGCAAAGTCCAGAGTATCATCATTTTGCTTGGTTTTCTGAGGCCCAGTTCGCACAGGGTGATGGGAAGAGGGCCAAGTGCCACCTGTGCACCCAGTGGGCTGCCTTATAGGAGAGGAACCTGGAGCTTAGGGAGCCTGAATCTTTTATACTGGGCAGTGTGCAAGTCTACCCAGTGCTCCAGAGGGAGCTATTATCTCTGTCTTCCAAGGCTGTTTGCTATAAAAATATCTTTGAAAAGCAAGCCTAGGACAAAGGTGGTCAGGACCTCTGCTTTCAAGATGTGCAGAAACACATGAGATCTATGGAGAACTGTCTCCCAGTCACTCTGGTTTCCATATCATTTCCCCTGGTCCTCCCAGTTAGTTTCCTCTCAACTGGCCTTCTGTTGAAGGGGACCTTCCTTTATTCCCCCCTCTTTTGGCCTATACCACATTCCTTTGTGGTAACTTCTCATAGAAATGGGCTTTTGTCTTTCAGAGCACTTGTCTCGGTCTGCAATTATATGCTCATTACTGAAATGATTTGGTTAATGCCTATTTCCCATTATGCTGAATGCTTCAATGAGGGCCAGACCTGTCTACTTTCACAACTGTATCTGTGTTGTCCAACACAATGCTTAGCACACAGTGGGAAGTGAATAAATGTTTATTGAATGAATGGGGCTATTGAAATAAAATAAAATCATGGAGGCCCAGAGAGATGAGGTGATCTGCCCAAGGTCCCACAGCTCATATCAGACAACAGGACTCAAACTTCCTGCTCACAACTCATTTCCTTTTTCTTCCAGGAACGCTTAATCAGATTCTGTTTCCACACAGTGGTGGGCTGCTGACTGGGTTGGGAGGAAGGAGGAATGACACGGGCATGCGTGAAGAGTATCTGGTCCCTTTTGGCTGTAAGATTTCTCCCGGCTCTTCTTGCTCTGGGCTCCGTTGAGAGCTGGAGTTGGGTTAGGACTGTTAGAAGCCTAAGAGGTAGTATAGTTGAGTGCTTCAGAGCTAAGACTATTGTGGAGATTGTAAAAACAGCCCCTAATTATTCCCCTCCCGTGTCCATGACCTTAGGTAGTCCCCTCCCACACTGACTCTGGGCTGGCCTTGTAACTTGCTCTGGCCAATGGGACATTGCAAACATGATACAAGCAGAAGCTCAAAAAGCACTTGGTCACTGGGATCTTCCCCCTCTCGTCCATCTTGGGATCCCTGTGACCACCAGGGTAGCCTGCTGCATGATGAGAAATGCACAGCCAAGTCATCCCCATCATCCCAGCTGACTTGGATCCAACCACCAGACTTATGGGTGAGACTGTCCTAGACCAGCTGACCCACAAGTCTGGGTTGACTTGTGAACCTGGTTGAGCTAGCCCAAACAGAACAGCCTGCCAAGTGACATAACCATGAGAAATAATGTGTGTGCTGTTTAAAGCCATTCAGTTTGGGGATGGTTTGTTATGTAGCAAAAACTAACTGATACAACTATGGTGTACATTTGTTTAGGTTGAAATCCCAGCCTCACCATTTAATTGTTTAACCTGAGAAAGGTTCCTTAATCTCCCTGTGCCTGAATTTCTTCACCTGTAAAATGAGGATAAAAATAGATCATGTAGGGCTTCCCTGGTGGCGCAGTGGTTGAGAGTCCACCTGCCGATGCCGGGGACACGGGTTCATGCCCCGGTCCGGGAAGATCACACGTGCCGTGGAGTGGCTGGGCCTGTGAGCCATGGCCTCTGAGCCTGCACGTCTGGAGCCTGTGCTCCGCAATGGGAGAGGCCACAACAGTGAGAGGCCTGCATACCGCAAAAAAACAAACCAGTTCATCTGTACCATTTTCTAGATTCCACAAATATGTGTTAATATACGATATATGTTTTTCTCTTTCTGACTTACTTCACTCTGTATGGCAGTCTTTAGATCCATCCACATCTCTACAAGTGACCCAATTTCATTCCTTTTTATGACTCAGTAATATTCCATTGTGTATATGTACCACATCATCTCTATCCATTTGTCTGTCATTGGACATTTAGGTTGCTTCCATGACCTGGCTATTGTAAGTAGTGCTGCAGTGAACATTGGGGTGCATGTGTCTTTCTGAATTATGATTTTCTCTGGGTATATGCTCAGTAGTGGGATTACTGGGTCATATGGTAATTCTAATTTTAGCTTTTTAAGGAACCTCTGTACTGTTCTCCTGTATCAATTTACATTCCCACCAACAGTGCAAGAGGGTTCCCTTTTCTCCATACCCTCCCCAGCATTTATTGTTAAAAAGTATTAAATGAATTAATATTAAAAAATTTTTTTAGAATGGGCCCTGGTACACAGTGAGCGCTACACACAAGAGTAGCTATTTTATAATTATTAGATTATGGTTTCCACCACTCATCCCATATGTAATTAAAACGAAAACTTAAAAAAAAATGAATACGTGTAAGGATGTCTACCAAGTTTGTTTCAGAACTATTGAACGCTAATTGCCATCAGCATTCCCCACCCCCTCACTGGGCGTGTACCCCCTGAGCTTTTGCCCTAAGTGTATTCTAGTTTGGGGAAACCCCAGCTGAGAACCCCTGGGTGGAAGGATTCTCCCTTGTCTCCAGGCAGACATTAAGAAAGCTGGGGCAGGTTTCCTGCCTGTAGCAGCCACTGTATTTCAGCAGCCTTCATCTGTATTCAAGCCAGGGAGTGACAGCACAGAAATTCAAATGCACATTTGAGACCCCATGAAGCCTGTTCTCCAAACCATGATCTGTAGGCAGGGCAGAGTCCTTCCCGCTGACCCGGGCCTCTGTCCTCCCTCCTTGGGGGCTGTGCTCATTAGAGAGAGAGCTCAGCTAATGGGGGTGCTCATCACCCTGGCCAGGACCCCGCACATGCTCTGCATGCATAGGGCCCAAAGGGTTACAGAGACCAAGGCCTTTGCCCATTTCCCCAGATGCAGAAAATGATGCAGGTCAGTTTCTTGAACGAATTTCCACTGAGCAGTATTCATAGAAAGAGATGGAGCCATCTCCTGACCCTTGTATTTTGTGATATCATGAAATCATCCCATGGCAGGGGGTGGTGCTGTGAGCAGTCGTCTCTCCTTGAGCCCTTTGGTTTATATCCAGCCCATTAGTACTTACCCAACCCCCAAGGTCCTGAAACACTTAACAGAACAAAATATTAGAGTATAAGAGAAAAGATGCAGTGCTGAAAGAAGTACTATATACTGTTCCAGCATTTCTCGACATCTTTTATTTTATGCCGTTTTCCTCCTGGGCACACAGACCAGGGCATAGATAAGGGGAAAAGGGAATGGCTCAGAACACAGGCTTTGAGGGCAAACAGATCTGTGTCTGGGTCCCAACTGAGTTATGTACTGGCCGTGTGAGCTTGGGTGTGCCCTTCATCTCGCCACACCTCAGCTTCCCCAGCTGTACAGTGAGGGTGACATTAGTTCCTATTGGATAGAGTTGTTTGAGGATTAAAAGAGATAAGGTAGGTTTCCTTTGACAAACTCCACATGCTTCTCTACCCTTAGATTCTGGAAAATCTACTAGATGCAATCCCCCCCACGCCCCACCTGATGGAACTACCTCATTCGATACAGGAAGACCCAAGATGGAAGAAGGTTGCACCAGGCATAGTGACAGAGTCGTTCTTGGAGTTCAGGTCCCCCGATCTCCAAGCCTTTGACTTGTCATTCTATCTGCCCCTACTATTAGGAACCTCTGCACATCAACATGGGGCCGGCCTTCCAAGCATTGACTGCCCTGGGCTAGACACCCAGCCTGAGGGGTGGCTCCTTCCTTGCTGTTAGGAATTTGGTCTGAGACATTCACTTTCAGCCAAAGTGATCAAACTGCATTTTGAGCAGTTGTCACGTTGAGTAGGGGTCACGTGAGGGAGGGGCATGTGTCATGAGCAGGGGACAGTTGTGAAGCAAAAGGATTTATAATGTAGAGGAAAGAAAGTATAGATGATGAGGGTGCTGGTGGGAAGCATCAAGAGATGCAGACAGCTTGGGGAAAGGCAGCTCTCAGGATGCAGCCAAGTGAGCCTGGTCAAGAGTGGACCTGGTTGGCAGGTGTTTATGGAATGCTGAAGGGGCAAGAAGAAATATTTGGAACTTCCTCAGGTTCTGCTCACCCCCTGCTTCCCAGCCTCACCAAGGCAGACCTGACTATGACTCCTGCTCTTGGATTTCTGGGACACTTGCAACACTTAATGCCCCTCAGGGATTCTGCACAAACCTCCTCTCTCTGACTTTTCTGTAGGCTACACATGACCTCTGTGTGTGGCTTGGGCTTCTCACAGCATGGTGGCTGGGTTCTGAGAAGGGGCATCTCAAGTGTGAGCATTCACAAGATCCAAGCAGAAGCTCAAAGACTTCTTATGACCCAGGCTCGGAAGTCCCAGATCATCATTTTTGCTTCAATCTATTAGTCAAGCAAGTCACTAAGAGCATTCCAGATTCAAGAGCAAACCCCAACTCTCAATGGGAGAAGTGTCAAGGAATTTGTGCCCATCTTTAATCCATTATATAAGCCAATCCAAGCAAGTATGAAAATGGCTCCCCAGCACCCCAGCTGAGATGACAAGGGTGCATGGATCCTGGGTTGGGGTTTTACAGGATAGGTGGGGCTAAAAGGATGGGGAAAAGGAGGGACATTAAGGTGGGATCCAAAGGCTTCTCATTCCTCTAACCATCATCATCATCATCATCATCATTGTCATTGTCATCAGCTTGTTAGTAAAGTTAGCTAATACTTACTGAGTTCTTCCTATGTGCTAAGTGCTGTCCACACAGTCCAATGGGGTAGTGACTATTATTGTCCCCACTTCAAGGAGGAGAAACTGAGCCACAGAGACACTAAGCAGCTAAGTCAAGATCATGCAGCATGTAAACAACAGAGCTGGGCTTGGAAAAAAGGAATCCAGTTCTAGAATCCATGCTTTGAGCCACTACCCTACACTACTTAACGTTATTACCCAACTAGCCACTACTGAGCACCTACTATGTCCCCTGTTTTAAGTTCTTTGTTATCTTATTTAACACCAAATGGAAATGAGGAATGTGGCTGGAACTCTGGGGTTCCCAGAGTGGTTATAAGTCTCACTAATTGCACCCAATTCGGCCTCCCATGCCATTCATTTCCTGGGATTTGTCAACAAGGAGGGGGTGAGTGACCATGTCACAGTGTGAATACTAAAGACAAGCCAAGTGAGACCCGTCACTCAGGCCACCAAGGTGAGACATAGCTCAGAGGTTCCCAAAACAGCCATGCGGACTGAGTGCTGGAATGATCCATGGTCTGATGGCTACAGCTCTACTGGATGGAGTAGTGTAGCTGTATCATTGTTGAAGGAATTCGAGTGTAGTGTATTATATGCATTTGATAAGAAAGGTCATATGTGCTTATACTGGTGGGAAGGGCTTGCCTCTTTTTGACCGTCTCATGCACTGCTTCCGTGGTTCATGTGAGTTAAGTCTCGCCCATAAGCACAGATGTCGGTGTGCTCTTAGTTCCCCAAACTGGGGAGATCTGTTGTCAAAGAGACTAACCTCATCCTCACTCTAGAGTTGAGAATGCCTCTGGACACGTGAGCTGACCTTGACCCCGAGGGCTAATCCCTCAATACATGGACAACCCCTTGCTTACTTAGGTCCTTGTGCCAGGACACAGTGACCCATGAGGGTCTGTGACCCACCAGGCTCCACTTAGAGGTGGTGAGGAATTGATTCCAGAAGCCTCAGAAACTGTCCCCAGGGCAAGCATGGCGGTCTCTTAAATGGAACAATGACAACAGTTTCACAGTCCACAGAATCTATTAAAATAGAACCTTGTTGCTCCTTGTGTTAGAGGCAATGGTTGGTTTTACTTTCGTTAAAGGTTCTCCTAGGTACAAGCACTGACATCACAATGAAGCTAAAATACGTGATTCAGTTTGACAATTAAACCAAACATATTTATACCTGACTTCATTCTTCAACCGATTCCTTGACAGCCTGGAGAGTGAAGCCGATGGTGGAGAGCAGGCGTTTGTCGTGACATTTGTGTGCATTTCTGTGGTGGTCCTCAGCCGCTTGAATGAATTCTGGGTTAGGGAGGGGGTGGCAGAGGAGCAGGGAATTGAGAGTGTGGGCGGCAAGCAATTAGTTGAAAGGAGGGACTGTGGGGTCTGGGCTGGTTAGGGAAGGATGTAAAGCTAAGAAGAAGCTCACAGGCGAGGTAAAAAAGACAAGACCCTGGAGGTCTCAGTGTTGTTGGAGCAGTGGAGAGGGTAAGAGTTTACAGCTGGAGAATTTAGCATTTATGACACGGGGCACTTCTAGGAGATGCTGAGAAGTTCCAGGTACCGCTCAGGTTGATGCAGGGAGACATCAAAGTTGTGGAGCTCAAGAATGGGGGCTTGTTTTTGGATAGGCCATCTCATGGGCACTGAAGTTACCCAAGCTGTCGGGGAGTGTCCAGGATGTCAGGGATGAGACTAGAGGTGGTCCGATGGCATGTCTTCTTTTCTGCTTGGGGCTGGAAGAGTTGCTGGGGAAGAAGCTCAGGGTAATGTGGGGCTGGGAAAGATCTAAAGGACAGATGATGCAAGCTGTTTGTATTCTGTATGGTGTCCAAGAATGGTAGGGCTGTCTGGTGGCATGAACTGCCTTCAAACTTCTGGATCAGGCTAATGCTTTTGCAGGAGCCCAAGAGGCTTTGACTGCTTCTGACTTTTGCTCAAGGTCTCCCATAGTTTGTGGGTCTTTTTTTAAAATAAATTTATTTATTTTATTTATTTATGTTTGGCTTCGTTGGGTCTTCGTTGCTGCGCGTGGGCTTTCTCTAGTTGCGGCAAGCGGGGGCTACTCTCTTTGTTGCGGTGCACAGGCTTCTCACCGCAGTGGCTTCTCTTGTTGTGGAGCATGGGCTCTAGGTGTGCGGGCTTCAGTAGTTGTGGCACACGGGCTCAGTAGTTGTGGCTCACGGGCTCTAGAGCGCAGGCTCAGTCATTGTGGCGCACGGGCTTAGTTGCTCCGCGGCATGTGGGATCTTCCCGGACCAGGGCTCGAACCCATGTCCCCTGCATTGGCAGGAGGATTCTTAACCACTGCACCACCAGGTAAGCCCCCAGTTTGTGGGTCTTGACAAACAATTTGTTCCAGAAGCAACTGAGAGGGAGTAGGGAAGCCACCATGGTGGACCCAGCTGTTACTTGGATGACACATAATCACACATGTTCTCACAGCCTTAGGGGAGAAAAAAGCCTTGCTGCTTCTTTCCCTCTGTGCAATTATTTATCCCTCCTCATGGCTACGCTTTTGTGTTTCTATGGAATTTTGGAATGAGGAAAGCCACTGATGGCCTCTGAACCCAGAGGAAGCTCCCTCCCGGAGGTAACTTCCACGGCTACCTTCTCCTTTAATGATCCTCCTTATCTCACTCTTTCCAGGAGCAACAGCTGTGTCCAAAACTGTACTCGTGTAACAGATGCTTCCCAAGGGGTAAGGGTCCTTTTGGACCTTTGACCACCCACCATTTTCCCTTTGTAACCCTTGTGGGAAAATACTTACTTGAGATATTAACTAAGGATTCTCTGTCCTTCCTGGTCCATGGAGTTAGTGGCTTTTAGTGCTCAGAGGAGGGATGGTACAGCAGAAAACCTGGTGAGTGTGTGCCATTTGGGGAGAAGGGCTTGGAAATAGCTGAATGACTGACCAGCGTGAGTCTGCCATGGGAATGCACAGGTCTCACTCAGCAAGGACTCTGCATGGATGATAGACAGTGACCAAGGCGGGAGAGGAGAAGCGTGGCTTGGAGGATGCCAGCATGCATGGCGGACAGTGACCAAGGGCCAGATTCACCCTCTGGCACTTGGCCCCCCAGAATATAGGTGCCCCACCCATCCAGAGAACAAGTGAGGGGGGCTTCTTGAATTGCTGAGATTGTGCTTCCACCACCCAAAAGAAATGGGGCTTGGGATGCCAATAAAGATGAGCTCTAGAACCATCCAGAGAGCTCAATTCCTGGCACCCCTGTTTCGTGGCCTGAAATTCTTACTTCCGGGGGGCAGTTTGGCAAGAACCGTAATCTGTCATGTTTTAGATTGAATTGTACGTGTACATGCTGTACTGATAGCAAATGTTAGAAATAAAACCACATTACATATGTCCTGACAAAACTGTAATTCAGAAAGATACATGTACCCCTATGTTCACAGCAGCACTATTCACAATAGCCAAGACATGGAAACAACCTTACTGTCCATCGACAGATGAATGGATAAAGATGTGGTACATATATACAATGGGATATTACTCAGCCATAAAAAGAATGAAATGATGCCATTTACAGCGACATGGATGCAACTAGAGATTATCATACTAAGTGAAGTGAGTCAGAAAGAGAAAGACAAATACCATATGATATCACTTCTATGTGGAATCTAAAATGTGTACAAATGAACCTATCTATGAAACAGAAACAGACTCACAGACATAGAGAACAGACTTGTGGTTGCCAAGGGGGAGGGGGCTGGGGGAGGGATGGAGTGGGAGGTTGGGGGTAGCAGATGTAAGCTTTATGTACAGGATGGATAAACAACAAGGTCCTGCTGTAGAGCACAGGGAACTATATTCCATATCCTATGATAAACCATAATGGAAAAGAATATGAAAAAAGAGTGTATACATATGTATAACTGAATCACTTTGCTGTACAGCAGAAATTAACACAGCATTGTAAATCAACTATACTTCAATTAAAAAAATATTAAAAGGGGGAAAAAAAGAGAAATAAAACCATGCTACCTCAAGGCAACGCTGCGGCTCTGAAAGAACTGGTGAGCAGAGGTAAGGTGGCTTCTGGAAGTCACTGCAGAGTTTCACAAGGATGCTACCTGCGGTGAGAATGGAGGAGGAGACAGGTAGCAGGAGTTGAAGGAAAGAAGAGCAGAGAGGGAGGCTTACGTGGAGAGATTTCTCTTAAAGGTGGGATTTCTTTTTTGTTTGTTTGTTTGGGTTTTTTGGGGTTTTTTTTTGCGGTACGCGGACCTCTCACTGTTGTGGCCTCTCCCGTTGCGGAGCACAGGCTCCGGACGCGCAGGCTCAGCGGCCATGGCTCACGGGCCCAGCCGCTCCGCGGCATGTGGGATCTTCCCGGACCGGGGCACGAACCCGTGTGCCCTGCATCGGCAGGCGGACTCTCAACCACTGCGCCACCAGGGAAGCCCCAAAGGTGGAATTTCTGAGAGAACCAGCTATTTTACTGGAGAGAGCAGGGCCGGGCCATCAAGGCAGAGAAGCTTCTGGTATCAAACCAAACCGGCTTGCCTCGTGGTTCTCCTGAAGGTGAGCTGTTGGGTAGATCAGGAGGAACCGTGTTAGGAGCCTCTTAGGCACAGGGCTCTCAAGGCTGGAACTGGTGGTCAGGCCCTCGGCCTTGGGAGCACGGCCCTCATTAGCGGTCTCCGGTGCCCCCAAGCGTGGACTGGAATAGTTTAGACATAAATGCCTCGCTCCTGATTGACTTGTTTCCATTGAGCCCATCCCTAGTAGGGATCTGTTGGTAATTATCCGGCTCCACTTCAGCCCCTCGGGGCCTGTGTTCCGCAGCGGTAATGAGTCTGAGCTGTCTCTCTGGCATAATAAACAGCGCGGGAACGGGTGCAAGGGCACCGCCTTCCTCTCTCAGTAGGGTAACTCGGGCTTCAAGGACAATCAAGAGACTCACCATCACAGGCGAGCTTTAATTGCTTTGGTAAAAGTGCAGATGAGTAGCCGGCACTGAGGTCTCCCCCAGTCTCAGCTGGGAAGTGAGATTTTTATTCATTTTGCTGGTTTGCAAAGTAGGGGGCTGGGTCACAACAACAATAGCTATCATTCAGTGAGTATTTATTACGTGCCAGGCCCTGGCACATAATTTAACACAGGGCCCAGGCCCTGTGTTAAATGCTTTCTATGCATTACTTTGTTTAAAACTCACCACTATTTTATGAGTGAGGGACTATGATTGTTCCCATTTTACAAATGCAGAAAGTGAGGCTCCCAAGAAGTGATGTGATTTGCCTGGTTGGTAAAGGATGGGTCTGGTTGTGAATCTGGGGATGCTGGGGAGGAGGCAGGCGTCCTGGACCTGTGGAACTGATTCTTGTGCCCTTTGTCTGTTTTTTTTGAATGCAGCAAAACCAGTTCTTTTTTTTTTTTTTAACATCTTTATTGGGGTATAATTGCTTTACAATGGTGTGTTAGTTTCTGCTTTATAACAAAGTGAATCAGCTTTATACTTGATAAGGGATCATTATTTAAAGGAGACGGAGGCAATGCAATATTTTTGTATATGAAATCTTTGTCATGGTTCCTCTTTTGTCTCTCAAAAGGAGGGATCTCCTAAAATCTCCTAAAATCTGCCTGTCAAACAATCTCCATGTTCATATGTTACTGTAGGACCCCAAAGTCCACAACTCCTCAATAGTAGCAAGAGTTCCTAATAACTACACACACAACATCTAGGAAAGAAAGCGGCTTTTAAGACAAAACAGATAATATGATTTTTTAAAAGGAAAGGAGAGAAGCATCCATAGGCACCAATGATTGGAGAGATGTATATAACTGTCTGACTGGATGATTTTCCCCTTATTTTTGTTCTGTATAATCAACTTATTTTTAATTTAAAATAATCTCTGGGAGACAGTTTGAAAAACAACCATAAAAACTCTGTCCTTAAAACTCAGGATATAAACCATTTCAAAGAAAGTGGAAATGAAATGCAACATCTTTGATTTTAGAGGATAAGCTAGAGCTGAATTCAGGAAAAATAATTGCTTTAAATTCTTCAGTCATTAAACAAGTAAAAAGTGAAAACAAATGAAAGAAGCATTGACCTCAAGAATGAGGAAGATCAACAAGATAAACACAAGGAAAGCAGGAGAGAGGACTTAACAAAAAGAACGATCATGAATTGAACTAGAAATTCTAAGGCCAATAAACATTGATAGCTACATCCAAAATCTGGCTCTTTAGAAAGACCAGTGAAACAGACAAGCCTCTGGCAAATCTAAAAATATAAGCAAAATTCAGAGTGGAAAAGGAAACAAGTGTGAAATTAGAGGATGTTTTAACATAACTTCTTTTTTTTTTTTTTTTTTTTTTTTTTTTTTTTGGGACGGGGCC
>NW_020173198.1:6432833-6474155 GCF_003031525.2 Neophocaena asiaeorientalis asiaeorientalis
TTTTTTTTTGTGGTCCGCGGGCCTCTTACTGTTGTGGCCTCTCCCGTTGCGGAGCACAGGCTCCGGAAGCGCAGGCTCAGCGGCCATGACTCACTGGCCCAGCCGCTCCGCGGCATGTGGGATCCTCCCAGACCGGGGCACGAACCTGTGTCCCCTACGTTGGCAGGCGGACTCTCAACCACTGCGCCACCAGGGAAGCCTAGAGGATGTTTTAAAAGAATTATCAAAGGATATATTATAATAAAGTGCAAATGAATTTGAAAATCTGGATGAAATGGAGTCTTTTCAAGGAAAATACAAATGAATAAAATTGACTAAAGAAATTAGTGGAAAATGTAAATAGACTAGTAGCCTTGAAAGAAATAGTAAAAGTTGTAAACAAACAAGACCCCAAAAGATTCCATGTTCAGACAATTTTATGGATGAGTTCTTTTAAACATACAAAGAACCAGTCATTTCCAGACTACTTGAATAGGTAGAGCAAATTAAAAATGTTTCTCAAATTGTTTTATGAAGCTAGCATAACTGATAGCAAAATATGATAAAAACATCACAAAAAAAGAATACTACCAAAGTTCCTTATAAATATGGATGCAAAAATCCTAAATAAAATATCATCAAATCAATTCTAATCAAGTTGATTCTAACACTATACTAAAAGTACATTAAAGCATGATCCAATGAAACTTAGTTTTGTAATGCAAGGATGGTTTAATGTTAGGAAAGTTATCAACACATCTCATTATATCAATAAGTACAAAGAGGGAAACCAAATGATCAACTCTGTAGATTTTGTAAAAAACATTTGATAATCTTTAATATTCACTTTTCTTAACAACGCTAGATAAAATTGGAATGAAGGTGCAGTTCCTTAATATGATGAACAATTTCTACCTTAAAACAACATTTCATTAACTTAAAAGCAAAATACTAGAAATAATCCCATATTGTCAAGGGCAAAAATGATGATCTATTTGGTCCTTAAATAAGCCTCTTGAAGGGCTTCACTCATCCTCTACAAATGGCTCATCAGCATATTCCTTCCAGCCACATAGGAACCTCTCCTTGAGAGGACTTTTGGTGAATACAATGTTCAATAACACTTGAGTCCTCCAGTTATGCTTTGATTGATGCCTCAGCTGAGTGTTTAGGTGTCTTGTCCCACAATCTAGCTCTAAATCTACTGTGGGCCAAGGGGTGGAGAAATGAGCACTCATATAGAGTATGTGAAAATTTGACACAATATTTGTAGGAGTAGGAAGGGAAGGAGAGGCTGGGCCAGGAGAGGGGAAGGCCCTGGGATGAATAGAAATCATTTTCAGTCACTAGACACCCCACAGTCCAGATTAGGCCTGTTTGTTTAGCATAGTGGGTTTAAAAAATTGAATTAGTTACCAGCATTTAAAAACTGGGTGATTTTATCTAAAAATACAGATTTCTAACTCCCTTTGAAAAAAGTAATCACAGGATTCTGACACTAGGCCTCATATCCCTATATGACAGCAATTGTCAGGAGCTGCCCTGGTCCTTTAGTTTACCTACAGCTTCCAGGCTCAGGTCTTCTACACAGCTGCCAAGTACAGCTGCACAGATTGCGCACTGCACAGTTTCAGAGGGTATCAGTCCCATAGACTAATATGAATGGTACCTGCTAGAATTGTGCAATGTGGTGGCCCTGCCTCTGTTCTTACTCGCATGTTGGTTCTCTGAATTAGAGATTTTTGACATATAATGGGCAACTTACACAAAAGCCGTATTTAAGAAAGTCAAGGATCACTTGCATCTCCATATATTAGCCATGCTTATTTTTGGCCGGTGGCCTTATGACTGAGTTCTATTCTCTTTGTGATTTTTCACATTTTCCTGCAATGAACATTATTCCTTCTTTAATCAGAGAATGGGGGGAAACCACAATAAATGTTACTTTAAGAAAAAAGTAAACAAGGTGCCTTGAGATTCTGGCAGGAAGGAGAGCAGAGACCAGCATTTACTTGCAAGTGAACGGCTGGAAGCAAGCAATGAGAGAATTTCTAATGAGGCCAGGAATCCAGGGAATGTACCAGAAGGGGACTGTGATTACCATCTGAATCTAACAGTCTTCTTTAGAAATTACTAAGTGCACGGTGTCCTGGGAACACAGGGAGATGCAGAAACCAGTACAGGAGCAGGGTACATTGCCTTAGGAATGAGGATTAAGGTTTGCTTTCTTTTTTTTCTTTGTCGATGAAAGGAAGTGAACATAGGCTCCGAGCTTGGGAGAAGCTTGATTAATTGCCAAGTTGTGGCTAGTGAATAAAAGTTCAATTAGAACTGTGCTTGCTAATGAAATCCAAATGCTGGAGCAGCAAACTGGCAGAAGCAGCCCTATTTTCTGAAAGCACAAACCAGGAAGCTGGAAAGGATGGTGCTGGGGAGAGCAGACAGGTGCTCCCCTGGGCTGGAAGTACTGTGGGCGAGAGTGGTTTCACTGCAGCTTCGGCAGAAGGAAGTTGCGTTCAAGTGCGTAAGATGTAAAAGCTTTGGTACTTCAAAGTCCTCATCTGTAAAATGAGGATAGTAATACCTTCCTCATAGAGTTATCGTAAGAATGAAATGGTGTGACTTATATAAAGTTAGTGTGCCTTCCTTTTTCTCAAGCTAATTCAATATGTCGAGCACTTATAGAGAAAGCACCTGCAGAAGGCAGGCCACTGCGTAGGCCCTGTGGGGAGCAGTAGGCAGACAGCACAATATAGTACCATGTTCTTTATGCATATAATCTCTTTTAACATCACCATGATCCCGTGAGATGAATATGTTTGTAATAACTTCATTTTTATTTTATTTTTTTATTTTTATTTTTTTGGCTGTGTTGGGTCTTCGTTTCTGTGTGAGGGCTTTCTCTAGCCGCGGAGAGCCGGGGCCACTCTTCATCGCGGTGCGCGGGCCTCTCACTGTCGCAGCCTCTCTTGTTGCGGAGCACAGGCTCCAGACGCGCAGGCTCAGCGGCCGTGGCTCACGGGCCTAGTTGCTCCGCGGCATGTGCGACCTTCCCAGACCAGGACTCGAACCCGTGTCCTCTGCATCGGCAGGCAGATTCTCAACCACTGTGCCACCAGGGAAGCCCTATAATAACTTGATTTTTAACTTTTCACTTGGAAATAACTTTAGATTCACAGAAAAGCTGAGAAAATAGTATAGAAAATTCCTCTGTATCCTTCATCCAGCTTCCCCTAATGTTAACATCTTACATAACCGTAGCGCGAGTTTCAAAACCAGAAAATTAACGTTAGTACAGTTCCGTTAAGTAAACTACAGCCCTTACTCACATTTCCCCTAATGTTACTCAGTGTTTCCCCTAGTGTCCTTCTTCTGTTCCAGGATCCCACATTGCATTTAGTTGTTGTGTCTCTTTAATTACTAAGTTACTGACATTTTGAGGGTCTTTGGTTATACGCATCGTTTTCTTTTTCTTTTCTTTTTTTTTTGCCACGCTACAAGACTTGCAGGATCTTAGTTCCCCAACCAGAGATCGAACCTGGGCTCCACCAGTGAAAGCACTGAGTCCTAACCACTGGATTGCCAGGAGCAAGGAGTGAGCATCTTGAGCGATCAGTGAGGTAAAGGTCATTTGATGTGAGAAGGATCCACATAGCAAGTTTCATCTGAGATTAAATCAGTGTTTCTCAAATGCTCCTTATACCACTAGACATCAAGATTACCTGTAGTGACCATGCAGATCCCAGGGGACCAGTCCAGATCTCCTAAATCAGCCTCTTTGGAGGTGGATCCCAGAAATCTGCATTGTAACTTGTTTCCCAGTGGTTTTATGCACATTAAAATTTGTAATCTAAAGGAGGGAATGTATAGGGAGGGGAGGAAGGAAATAGAGTGTTAACCATTTACCTAAATCCAATTTGCCTGAAGTGGAGGGTTGCTATGTGCTGTCTTCCCTGTAGGAGAGTTATACATCCCTTTTCCTTGAGCTCAGACCAAGCAGTAAGATTTGCTTTTGTCAGTCAAATGAGAGCAAAAGTGGCACGTGTTACTCCTCTCAATGCTAGTACATGATTTACCACATCTCAGTAATATACCAAGTAGAAACTGTATTATTAGCCTGTATCCTGGAATAAAGATAACATGGAGCAGAGCTTCATTCAACCCAGGTTGGAAACGTGCAGTGGGCAAGAAACACCCTTTGCTTTGGTAAGCCACTGAGATTTGAGAGTTGCTACTGCAGCAGAACCTAACCCACTCTGATTTGTAGCAGCTAATTTATCTAATACTAATTCACCTGGCTGCTTGTACACATAAATATCAGGATGTTTTCTTCAATTTGCTTAAGGAAATTTTTGAGTTAATTTTTAATTTCTTTGAAACATTCCCTAAACGTGTACTATTTTATTCTCGTGAATGTCTTCTTTTTTCTTCTGTCTGCTGAATAACCTCTCTTTATGTGTATGTTTCTCCCAATAACTATTTTCAGACCTGCAGCATTTTGTACAGGACTTAGCAGATCCATCCCTTTTGATTATTTTTGTCTCATTCTTGATTTTTTTTTTTTTTTCCTGTGCTATGCATGCCTGAGTGTACTTCAGGAGCTAAACCAAATTGATGTGTAGCCAGCATTCACTCCTGTTTAAGAAGGCACTGGCATTTTGACAGCAAGGATGAAGACACAAGATAGATGGGTTGAAAATTATATTGAATTCCACTCTATTTTTCAAGATACTTAATTCATAAAGGAATTCAGGAATGATGAGACACATGATACACATAACATTACTACAGATGTATGACTACATTATGAAACTTTGCAGAACACGTCTCTAGAAAAACTGGCAAAAAGTCGTCAAAGTGTTTGAACATCTATTCATTTAACAGATACTTATGAAGTGCCTCAAACCTACCAGGGAGGTGCAGCAGGGAATGATGAGTGGCTGCCCCCATGGAGGGCTCATTAAGACTAGATGGTTAGAGGTAGGATTTAGGGCCAGTGGTATGACTGAGTAATTTACTTAATCCCGTCTTTCTAGAGCCTCAGTTTCCCCATCTGTACGATGAGGGCGATCATAACTCACATGGTTGTATGAGAAATGGCTGAGCTCATGTATACAGAACGACACGGAGCTGGCTGACAGCAAATGCTTAAGAAGAGGTAGCCTCGTTGGCATTAGACAGATTGTCCTAGAGTGAGGTTCCAGGGGTCATGAACAGAGGTGACTTTTTGGAAAAAAGTGTAAGCTGGTGGCAGGGTCAAGGGTCATTTGTTTAGCTCGGGATATTTAAGTATGCTTACTGGCAGAGGGAGAGTGAAAAGATGTTGATGACCCAAGAGAGATGGGACCGTCTGTGCAGCTAAGTCTTGGAAAACCCAGGCTGGTGTGGAATCCAGGTTATAGGCAGACAAGTTAGATTCAACCCAAGCGGCGGAGCTACTTCTTCTGAGGCAGCAATGAAGCTTAGGATGAAATCATGAAGACACCCAAGGATCCAGGCAGAAGATCAACTTCTGCCTGGGCCTCTCTGATGGGAGGACACTGATGTGGCAGCTAAAGGCATCTGGGGAGATGTTGGCTAAGTAAGGGCAGATCTCCTCTGGCAGCCCTCCCTAGCTTCCCTCCCCAGCTTCCCTCCCCTTTCACTGTCCTTCTATCCTGTATAATTGCCTATTTAAATGTCTGTCACTCCGCTAGACTGTAAGCAACTTGTGTCCCGCGGCCTCCAGCCCAGTTCCCTGCTCCTGGCACAGAGCAGGAATCAATAAATATCTGTGGAAAAACGCGCCGAACGAATGAATAAAGAAATGAGAGAATTCACCGGTGGCCCCAAAGAAACATTGAACAACTCTACCTGCAGGTGGCGCTAGCTGAACAGGCAGAGGAGAGTGGGAAGGGCATTTAGGAGCCAACAGACCTGCAAGAAGTAGCCTGAAATGTAGTGGGGACTGGGTTGGAGTCGAGGGTAGCGTGGTGTTACTGGTTCCCTACGTACGGCCGAAGGTTATTTCATCTTAGTTGCTGATAAGCCACGTTATCCTTATGCAGCTGGCTTTTGAGGCCGAAGTAATTGCGTCAGAATGTGGGTGCCGCAGCGTCTTTCGATGATTAAATTTAAAGACCATTGGCTTTAGAGTTGGGCTCTCCGAGTTTAAATCCAGGCTGTGAAATCCTGAGCAAGTCGCTTAACTTCCCCGGGCCTCGGTTTTCCCTCTGAGAAATGGGCATGACGATAATTGTGCCCACGCCCTCGTAGAGCTGCTGCAGATGCGGCAGGGGAAGCGAGGCGCACAGGGCTGCCTGGCACAGAGCAGGAAGCAGGCACCTAGCGGTGATCAGTGTGAGGGTTAGAGTTGGGCTTTGTGATCTGACTTAAAAGGGCTAGTGGGCATCTTGCTCCCGTCCTGCCCACTCGGGCGGCGTGGAGGAGGCTCTCCCGGCCTGGTGCACCTGCTTCGTAGCTCCTGCAGCCTCTCCCCAAGGCAGGGAGCGGGCAGCAGAGGTTCTGGGGCTTTCCAGCCAGACAGGGGGCTCGAAAGGAGGCTCCAGGGCTTGTGGGTCCGTGGCTTCCGCTGCTTCCCTCCTCCTCCGCCTTGTGGCTCACAAAGTGGCCCTTTAAATGGTTTTTATAGAGGCATAAAAGAGCCATGGGTGGCTGGGCCCCTCCCATGGCCTCCTAGCTGGTGGTAAATTGCCTCTCTTGGCAGAAGCGGCTGCTGAGAGCGCCAGCATCAATAGTAGCTGAGCCCTGGGTCTGGGGAAGCTAGCGCCCGCGCACTGGGCCACGCAGCTTTGACCTGATTGCTGGCCCTGCGGTGGGTTGGGGATTCTGGGGAGTGGGCCGAGGCCAAGACATGCTCTGGACCGCTGGACTGGGCAGGCAGGGCTGAAGCCAGGCCACCTCAAGGCCTCCTTGTCCTACAGGAGGCTGGGCCCCCTGTATCCCAGGAATCCTGGGGTTGCTGGGAGTGTGCTGGGGTAGGGTTGGCAGAGATGGAACTTGGATCTTGGATCTAAGGGTGGCTGTAGCCAGAATCAGAAGCAGCCCCCATTATCCCCTTTGGCTTGAGGGCCAGGCAGGGGCTGGTGTCAAGTTAGGAGCCTGTCATAATACCCTAGTGGTTGCCAGCGTCCACTCTGGACTCAAAAAGCTTAGGTGTGTGATTCAACCTTTGCCTCTCACTACGACTTTGGGTAAATTGCATATTTGGGTCTCAGTTTGCTCATCTGCAAAATGGAATTATTAAAGTAGCTTCCTCAAGTCGACGTGCTCTTACAGGTTTGGCATACACAGTTCACTCCCAGTCTGCTCTGGTCTGCATGCTGTGTCCCCTGCACCCCCCCATTCCCCCCCCCCCGAATCGAGAGAGCTCTCTCACCCCTTCTGCAGTGTGAGGTCACAGCAAGAAGAGGGCTGTCTATGAAACAGGAAGCTGGGCCCCAGCAGACACCAAATCTGCTGGGTGCCTTGATCTTAAGCTTCCTAGCCTCCAGAACGGTGAGGAATAAATTTCTATTGTTTAGAAGCCACCCAGTTTATGGTATTTTTGTTACAGCAGCTGAAGGGACTAAGACAGTCCTACAGCCATGCAGGCATAACCAATCATAGCAGTCTCCCCTGCTAAGCCTAGATAGCCACAACTGTTGCTCCAAGTGCTGCCTAATCAATTACTGTTGGTGCTCAGGATGAAACCTACAGACCATCACTGGCCTTGGGCCTTGCCAGACCAAGGACTACAAGCTCCATCACAATTATACCTCTTTGCTTCACTTAAGAATGAATGACCCTGCAATTATTGAACATAAGCACGTTCCAACTTTCATTGCACTAGAGAAGTTTGCAGCAGCCAATAGGTTATAACTAAATGTGCGTATCTTCTCAGCCATTATTTAGAGGAAGATAATGTATCTGGAGACATTTCATGTGTAGACTCTAATGAACTAAACATCATCAGATATTTACTTAAAACAAACAGAAACTTTGGCGTTTCATTTGCCTATTAGGACCTATTATGATGCTGTAATAGCTCATAGGTCTTGAGAATCAGAAGGGATAATGTATGTAAAGTACTTGGCACAGTACCTAGAACAATGGCATTTGTTCCATAAAAGTTAGCACTCGCTAATACTAAGATATCAGTGACTGCCGCACGTGGGGTATGAATGCGCATTGTTTACCTACGATTAGGTTCTGCTACACAAACAGAAACTACTCTGCCTGATGCCATACCCACACTCAGCCCCTTCCCTTCCCTTCCCAGGCCCACCTTCCCACTCCCGCAGGCTTCTCCTGAGAGCACCTCTAATAAATGACTTTCACGTGAATCCTGGCTCTGAGGCGTGCTTCTGGGACACCCAATCTAGGACAACCACCATGACTGGCTGATATCAGGACCAGTCAGATTCCAAGCCAGTTCACAGCAAGGATGTGAGAGCAAGAACTCAGCAGCACCCTTGTCCCTGCTGGGCACGCTCTCATCAATAGCAGCTAACACTTGTGCCAGACACTACGTCAGCTGCTTGATATATATTAACTCAATACTCACAGTAACTCTGTGAGATAGATACTCTTATTCGCGTTTCCAGATGAAGAAGCAGAGAACCAGAGAGATCAAGGGACTTGCACAAGGTCCCACAGCTAATAAGTAGCAGAGCCTGAATTCAAACCTAGGCAATTTGGCCCTTAGAGTTTGGGTCTTAACAGTATACTCTGTAGCCTGTCACTACAAGGCACCCGGGAGAATTCAGTAACTGAAAAGCAGGAGTTATTAATATAAGCAACAGATCAGCTGGGAAGTGAATTATCCATGGCTTATTAAAAAAATTTGTTTGGAAATCAACCAAAATGTCTACGAGAAGAAATTTTGAATAAGGTCAGGCAAAATATAAAATAAAATTGAGAGTTTTTGAAAAGAATACAATGAGTTTGTGTATAACGTTTTTCTGAGGTCTTGATGGCCCTTGATTGGGGTCATCTCTGACCTCTGGACATCCTGGCTCTGGGATCCTGTAACCTAAATCAGAAATAGTTCCTGTTAGGGCCTCCTGCCTAAAGGTCTAGGTGACACGTGAGTGGGCAAGGATGTGCACACGTAACACCAACCATACACACACACCTGGAGGTGTCATCTTTTGAAGACTAAAGAGGACTGTGCTGTTTCCATGAGACCTCTGTTGTCTGCATTCCTCCTCACAGAGGCTGGGGTCATCTCACTTAGTTGATGGTCAAGAAGGATGGTGTTGTGGGAATCACTCGAAGCTTGAGCTAAAGTGAGGGAGACAGGCATAGAATATAAGGCAGGGGACTGGAATGTTCATGATGTTGTCTTCATTCACACTTTGGTGCTGGGATGACTGAAATGCTGGCCAGCACCCCCTTCTCTCTGACTCTCTGTTTCTTTCTTTTCATGTGACCTCTCTTCATGAGAGCTTGGGCTTCCTCATAGCATGGCAATTTCAGGGTAATCTGACTTCTTACATGGTAGCAGGCTTCCATCCAAGAGTACAAGCAGAGACTGTGCAGCCTCTTAAAGGCTATGCCTTGAACTGGCACAGCATCACTTCTGCCAAATTCCTTTGTTCAAGCCAGTCATAGGGGCCAGTTCAGATTTAAGGTAGGAGAAGAAGACCCCAGCCTTCAACTGGAGGAGTGGCAAAGAATTTACTCTGCCACACCTATGATATAAAAAAGAAATAAAGTTTTATCGTTAAGCTACTGGACTGTCACTACAAGGCACCCAGTTGGGACTGTTTGTTACAGCAGCTGGCCTATACTGACTAATACACTCTGTCATAAATCAGGTGTAGGGGCTCATTCACATCTTCCCTCAAAAAGGAGTCCCTTCTACAAAGACCATCTAGTACATGAAGCAAAACTGAGAGAAAATGGAAGACACGGTACAAGGAATAATCTCTAGTTCTTGTAAAGACCTTTATTTTCTGATTTTCCAACTCTTTTTGCATTAAAGGAAAATATGTTCAAGGGAGAGATATATGGACTCATATTTGGTTTAAAGATAGCTTTTATTAGGGAAAAAAGTCTTGTAGTCAAAATGATCTCTAGCCAAAATGGACTGTCCTGGCAGTAATAAGTTTCCCATCACATGGAGGCAGTTGAGCAGAGGCTGGTGTCACCGGGATGCTGGATGAGGAATCCAGCTGTCAACACTTCCACTCCCGAGACTAGTTTTATTCAGACCCAGTGAGAACCCAGTTTGGTGGAATCCTCCCATCCCAAGAGACCACTTGGTTAGAAATCTAAGCTCTAGCTCATCATGAGCAGACAACTAGGGAATGTGAACATTCATCTTTCCAGAAAGTTCAAATGCCAGGTAATAAGGAATTGCTCCTTGGCATTGGATAGGAATAACGCTGATCTGCAGCATGGTGGAGGCGTCTCTGAAACCTGAGAGAGAATGATGTGGGAAACAGGCTGCAGGATGGGGTCAACCCATGAGGGGTCCTGCCCCAGCTCTATCCTGAGCTTCCAAAGACTCTTCCACCTACTTTGTCCCTGGACCACCTCCCACCCTCCGGCACCAACAAGCTGATCCAGCAGGGAGCTGGTGGCCGAGTGAATATCTTCAAGGCTTAGTTAAAACAGGCCATCGACACTCGGAGTACAGGTGTGCTCCTGAAAGGGCAGACTGTCTGGGTGGATAGAACATGTAGTCAGAGTTTCTTAAATGCTAGTGTTTGGATAATATTGTGGATAATTTGCATTTTCTCCCTTTTCCTTCTTCCCCTGCAGGCAGGTGGCAGGCTTGGTGTTTGGTTGCCTCGGGGGAGGAATGTGTCAGAGCTGAAGGTAGAATTATCCCGGAGATTTCTGTCATTGTTCTGAAAACCTAAACATGTTAGGGATGGGTTTGTGGGAGGAGGCGGAGCGGCTTGGGAGGCTCAGGAAAGAGAGAGAGAGGGGCTTCCCTCAGACTAAGAAAAAGAGATATCCCCTGGGCTGCACTATGAGAGAGTGGCCAGTGGACCCCTGGAGCAGTGGGAAGACAGAATGACCCAGGGAGAAATGGGTACATGGTATGTCAAGGACATAAGACCAAAGGGATTTGGGGTCCCAGCCTCACCAGAGACCCCTGTGTCCCACGCCTGGAGAGGAAGCAGCAGAGAGAACTCCGAGCTGAAAGCACCACACAGATGCAACGATAGAGCTCTCAGGGGTTACTGATGACTGCAGATCCTGTGCCCCCGGCCTTGGCACTGCGTCTGACCCCAGATCCTTGACAGCACATCCTGGGTTGAGCTGAAGGAGGGCTGGAGAACGGAGGCGGAGGTCCCTTCTCGCACCATGAGCTCAGAACAGGGAACGAGGCTGGTTACTGAGGATAGAGAGATGTGACAATTCTTATACCCCTGACTTTTGGGTTTTTTTTTTTTTTTTTGCGGTATGCGGGCCTCTCACTGTTGTGGCCTCTCCCGTTGCGGAGCACAGGCTCCGGACGCGCAGGCCCAGCGGCCATGGCTCACGGGCCCAGCTGCTCCGCGGCATGTGGGATCCCCCCGGACCGGGGCACGAAGCCGTGTCCCCTGCATCGGCAGGCGGACTCTCAACCACTGCGCCACCAGGGAAGCCCTACCCCTGACTTTTGATTCACGCTGACTTTTCATTCGTATCCCCTCTATATTTATTATTGGTGGGTAGAGAACTGAGTAAGTGACGGAGGAAATGATTGAGGAGATGATGCTGGCGTTTCCGGTTGACTCGGGGCAGCTGAGTCTGTGCTTGGTTTCCAGGGTGTCCTGGAGGAGTTTTAGAGCGGTTGCCTCCCCTGGGCTTCTGTATTCACAGTTAAGGAAGTAATCCATGCCTAATGATGCCATAAGCACCATCACACCTTCTTTTGTGTAAATAATGTCTGATAGAATGAGGTGTGAGCCTGCCGTTGCAAAGAACACTTAGCTGTTAAATGCTTTCCTTTCCACTCCATTGACTTTCCCTATTTACAGCTATTCCAGCAGAGCGTTCATGTCATATTAATTTCCTGCCAGCTGCTGTTTCCTCATCTTAGTTCTGAAGGGAAACCCACAGGGACCTCCCCAGGACCACCCACTCTCCACGGCACTGGCCTCTGCTTGGGTCAGGAGTCAAGAGAGAAAATGCAGGGTGAGGTCTCTTCTCTCTTCCTCTCTGGACTTGGCCCTGGAGCTTTTTTCCAACTTAGACAGTAACAGTTCCTTGACCTGGGTTTACCTGGGAGGAGAGTATTATACAGAACCTGGGGTGGGAGGAAGATTTTTGTCTTGCAGAGAGGACATAGGGTATGGGAGTAACAACTGATGTAAAGACTCCGGTGACTTCTAAGGAGGATGGTGACAGACTAGTACTGACACTAATATTAACAGTAATAGTAACAGTGGTCATTAATCTTTATTGAGTTGTTTGCTGTACTGAGAACTTATATGCATTATCCGTTTAACCCCAACCCCACGAGGCAGGTCTTGAGTAGGCAGTATTGATCAGAGGGGAATCTGCTTATAGGAGGAGATAAGATATTGTGGCTGGTGAGTAGAGGTAAAATGAATTATGTGAGTGCATTTGGGAGAAACCATAGAGGTCAGCTGGACAAAGTTCTGTCTGGACAAAGTTCTGTCTGGACAAAGACAAAATAAAGAAACAAGGCATGCGAAACAGTGGGATGTTTTTTGTTCTTTGACCCCAAGAGTGATTTTAACCAAGTAGAATTTAGGTCTCAGTCAAGACTGAATCCACATAGGCACCACTTTTGGTTGCCCAGGTAACAGGAGTCACACGTTAGGATAATAGCATTGTAATGGGAAAAATGCAACTGAAATAAATAGTAATTAGGGAAGGAGCTGTGTGTGGCCCAGCTAGGACCACCTTGGGGGAAGGTAGACAGTAGTTGAGGGCAGGAGGGAACCATTTGTGTTATGTACGAAAGTTACTTTGAGAGAACTAACACATGGCACGTACCTCTGGTTTCTCCCCCAGGCTTTGGTGAAAATGGACTGGATAGTAAATCATGCACTTGCTTGCCCACATTGACTTTCTTTTCCACCATTGGCATAGCTGCCTGGAGAAACATTTTCCTGGGAGATGGTGAAAGGCCATCCTCCTGGTGACCCGTGGCTCTGTACTTGGCTTTGGACACTGGGGCCGTGGCTCACCTGGGATCTGAGAAGGACAGCAGAGAGAGTCAGTCCTTGCCTCTGTAGGGCAGGTAGGCTCAGGGCAGCCACCAGACAGTGATTTTGACAATCCGCTGCTTAGATTTTTCTTCCTGTCCTTAGTACCAGGGGGCTAGTCATGTCCCAAAGAGTCAGGGGAATAGACTAAGGGTCAGTGGTTCTCGCTATTGATGTTGCTGTATAGATGAGGAAATTGAGGTTCAGAAAGGCTAATACAAGTGGAAGAACCCAAATGCTTCTGACTCTAGTCGAAGCATATCATTCCTTCTAGCCTCTTATCCACCTTCTCAAAAGCAAAGAGACTGAGGAAGGACAAACAAGGTATAGTGGATTCATTACCAAAAATGGTCACAATCCTTCCTTTCTCTGAATCCTTTTCCCTTGCAAGATGACTCTAAAGTTCCTCCTATCAAGAGGCAGAGTTTATGTCCCCACTCTGGAACTGGGCTGGCCTTGTTACTCACTGTAGAAGTGATGGTGTGTCAGATCTGAGCCCAGGCCTCAGGGGCTCCTGTGGGCTTCCGTTCATCTCTCGGAAGCCTCCCATTGCCATGTGAAGTAGCCCAGGCTAGCCTGCTGGAGGATGAGAAGCCCCACGGAGTAGAGTTGAGGACCCCAGCTGACTGCAGACACATCAGATCACACGTGAGATGTTGGCCCAGATCAGCAGAACGGCTCAGCCAACCCAGGGATTCAGGAGCAACAGTAAATGTTTATTGTCGTACACCCCTGAAGTTTTGTGGTTGTTTGTTACCCAGCCCTGTTGTGGCAATAGATGTCTAATACAGGAAGCTACGGAGACTCCACCCTGGAACTATGCACAATAGAAAGTTGGGTAGCAGGATGGCGAAGCAGATTTGGTGGGTCACAAGGACTCTAGGAATCTGAAACCCTCTGAGGATTCTGCACTCAGTGATGGATAGAAAAAAAAAAAGATATTATCTAACACCACCCTCAGAGCCATTGCCCTTGGAGAAAGAAAAAGGAAACCAACATTCCATGCCAGGTGGTTTAGATGCACTGTTCCATTTCCTCCTCACACCATTTCACAACAGAGGGAGGGGAAGGGACCTGCTTGCGGTCTCACAGCTAAGAAGTGGCAGAGTACGGATCCTCATCCAGATCTGATGAACTCAGAGACCACCTTCTTTTTCATTGACTCCATGTTTTCTATCTAGTCACTGGGTAAGCATTTATTCCGCTGGGCCATGTGCTAAGCTTGGGATTTCCTAGTCGAATGGTAGACAACCTGTGTCCCCAGAGAATTATGGTGCTTTGGGGGCTATGAGACGAGTCTGTTCAGAGGGCAATTCCCCCTCAGTAGAGAAGTGCTGGGTCAGAGGGCTCTGAATTCAGGAATGATTAATGGATGGCGGTTTCCAATAATGTGATGTCTTTGACTCCCCACCTTATTCCTCATCCTGACATGGACTTGGGATTTGGGCCCTGGTTATGGATTTTAGGCAGGACTGAATTCGGGGCTACTGCTCCACTGGGTACTGGGTTTGGCCGTGCTCTAAAATGGGCTATGGAGAGGGCTCTAGGGTTATACTTGGGTTAGACTTTGTCTTGTGTCTGAATTACCCTGGGAATTGTTGGGTCCTCACCTGGCTTTGATTTTGGCTAGGATTGGGACTAAGTTAGTGCCCCATTAGGCTCTGTACTTGGCTTTAGACACGGGGTTCTTGGCTGAGCTGGGATCTGAAATGGATAAGGCAGGTGGACTCAGGGCTACCCCCAGGTAGTGACATCCTGGCCAGCCCCTCTCTGATTGTTCTTTCTTTCCCTTGCTCAACCATACTTAGAAGAAGGCCATACTTCCTCCTCACCCAGGAGTAGACACATAAAAGCATGCTTTACATGATTCCTCAATCTATTTGCCACTTCCCCAAACAGCTATACCACTTCCCTGACACTTGCTATTGGTGAGTCCTGTGTTAATCCTAGAGTCCTAGAGTCTGTAGCAGGAGAACTCTAAGGACAGATTGTGACTGCAAAGTGCCAAGGCGGTCCGTTCCAAGAGCCTGTGGCCACTGGGTTGAAGGAGCTGGGTACTTCCCATGGTCACCTTCTGGGTGGGCTGGGGCTACCAGGCCGAGTGCTGAGGGGTTCCGTTTGTTCAAAGCAAGATGAGCAAACCCGGGGACTTAGGATATTTTCTTGGATGGGTGGGTTTGTTTTGGTGGGTTTCCCAATCAGAAAAGTTGGTAGCTGCCCTATTTCTGCAGGATCCAGGCTTTCTACCCATGCTCAGTAAAAAGTCACAGGTCCAGAAACAGGTTTAACAGAAGGAAGGGTCAAGATTCTGGGCTGGAGAAGACAGCACGGACAAAGATGGGGCCACAGCTGGAAGCCATATTGAGAGAAGATAGAAGAGCAAGGAGATGGGAAATTTTAATAATCACATTAAAATATTAAACACCAGGCCCCAGCGGTTGTCGCTTTCCATCCGCTGAGATTCACAACACTTGACATCCAGTTATAATTGTGGGTTCCTATAAAACAGCCCGTTAACTGCAACTATAAATTATTATTGCTTATGTGGAGTAGGCTGCTGGCTTAGTAGCTGATACTGAGGACGCTGGAAATTATTAACAATCAACGATGTCTCTTGGAGTTCTCTTGCTCTGGGGAAGATGGATGGACCCTGGAGGCATGAAGACAGCTGCCGAGGAGTTTGGAACGACATGTTCTAGCACAAAGTACAGCTGCCTTTGTCTTTGATGGAGGGAGGGCTTTTCTGTCTACTGCTCCTCAAATTTCCATCTGGTCACCTTCCGTAGAAAGGAGCCTATGTGGCTGCGCCTGCGGACCTGGGATGTACAAGCATGTACACACCTACCCCCCCATCCCCACAGTGGCCCCCCCCCAATACACAGATACACACATTGTGTAACTCCTGCCATCAGCACCTTCCTCTGACGGAAATGCCAACATACACCGTGGATCCAAGGAAATACTTAAAAATTCTGAAAGAGCTTATTCCATTCTCTATCAGCCCCTGACTGGGCATCTTCGCCCCTCTGCCTCCCTCGCTCTCAGGCAGCACTGCTTCCTGTGAAGGGCAGGCCAGCCACGGAGCCCTGGGGGAGCAGCCTGGCCTTGCCCACAGGGCAGAAGAGGCGTGCTCAGCCCTGATGGAGTTTTCTGTCAGTCTGTCTGCATCCATTTCCTATCTTCCAGGGACTTCCCTAGAACTTCTTGTCTATTCTCACTTTTCCAGGGTTACTACGATTTTTACTTTTTACCACTTCAGTGGTATTTTGGGAGGGAATAGAGAGATAAACATGTAGGCTAAATTCACCCTCTGGAAACCAGAAGTTGTCCATTGCATTTTAAAAATTTGATGTTTTCTTTTTTTAAAGCAACAAAAAGAATATGTAATATTAGTGACTGTTTTGCCAGACATTTGACACCTATCATCACATTGATCTTCTCGAGAATTCTATGAGGTGAGAATTACCATTAACAGCCCTTTTTACAGATGAAGAAACTAAGGCACAGAGACGTCGAGCTCACGTAGCTAGTAAACGGAAGAGCCAAATCTGAACCTGGGTCATCTAAATCCAAAGCCTGTCCTTTTACCTTATGCCTTCTTTTGGCTAAAAATAGTATTTCTTAATTACTGTCTTTTTTATAAAATGTAATGCCTTTTAAAAATCACAAGAAAATATGAAATAAGAATAATTATAAAAAGCTTTCACTTTTCTTGGCTTACATCTAAGCATAATCTTTATTTAAACCCCTGAATCTTCTCTTAGTTTTTTCTTCTGCCCCCTGTAATTTTCTTCTCCATGTGCATCTTTATAGAGGGAGATCTTCTTGTCCATTCCTGGCTTTAAAAAAAAAATAGGTTCTGTCAGAGAACCCACGGGTCCTTGTTCCATCTATTTGTCTCAGACCAAGGGGAGATTTGGAAGCTTGTATTTTTGTAGTTTTCTTTTGCTGGATTGCAGTTTCGGTTGCCTGTGATGAGTAGGAAGTGAATTTCCGGGAGAGTCAGCATTGCAGGAGAGAAGTTTCCTGATGGGCAAAGCAGTTTCCTTTCTGAGTTTATTTCCTCAGCGGAAGTTAGCGGGGCACTGCCCTCTCCTCTAAGTGCCCTAATTAGGAGCTCACTGCAGAAATGCCTAGAGTGGCTTGGCGTGCTGCCGGGGGACTTGCCAGGGCCAACAGCTCCCCAGACCTGTGTCCTGCGCTGTCCCCATTGCTCTGAGCTGGGGTTCTTTGTGGAACTCCCACATTAGGCTTGTTGATTGGCAAGATTCCTGTTTCTCAGGGCTGATCTCCCCCAACCCACCTGCTTTTACTTATTTGTCTGTGATCATTTCAATTGGGATTTCTGAAGGAGAGGCGTTAAAAGCATGTGCTTAACTAATTATAATAAAAATGCAAATTTTAAATTTCCTTTTGCACATGAAAAGGAACTGAAAGGATAAATACCCAAAGGTATATCTGGGCAGTGGAATTTTGGATGATTTTTATTTTTTTTCTTTGCGATTTTTCTGATCTCAATTGGGAATCTGTTATTTTTACTTGATTTTTAATCTTTTAATTTCAAAATTCCAAGCATATAAAAAATAACAACAGACATTCTTGCACCCACCATAGAAGTTTAACAAATGTTAACATTTGTCCTACTTGTTGTAGATCTTTTTTTTCTTTTTTTTTTTTTTTACATCTATTCCTTTTATAATCAAAGGCTTCACTTTAACAATCAGAGAAAGTTAACTCAGGGACTCTCTAAAGTTTTTCTGGAAATAACTTCTTTCTTGACGTTGGAACAGGCAGCCAGCACTGTCAACGGGAAGCCCAGTACCTGGCTGTCCAGGGACCCAAAGAAGATTCTGGGGCACTGCTGCCATTGCCAGAGCCCCCAGGAGGGCAGTTGGGGGTGCAGACACAGCTTTGATGCCTGGAAGCTTTCTCCAAATTCCAGTCTAGTGACATCCATCCCTGCCTTACAGAGAGCGTGACCGCTCCAGGTGGGGTCTGCATACTAATATCCCTTGGCAGGTGTTTCTGTTTTTTATTTTTTGTTTTGGGGAGGAGAAAAAAATCCTTAGTACTCTCTCTCTCTCTTTCTTAGCAGTTTTATTGAGATATAATTGTATACCAAAAAACCCTGCACTTGTTTAATTTATACAATTTGATGAGATCGAACATATGCATATATACCCGTGATACCATCTCCACAATCAAGGTAATAAACATATCCATCATCACCTTCAAAATTTCCTTGTGTCTCTTTGTGATTTATTATTATATTTTTGTGGTATAAACACTTACCATGAGATTTACCCTTTTAACAAAATTTGAAGTGCATGGTACCAGAGTCTTTACTGCATGCACTGTCATACAGCACATCTCCAGAACTTGTTCATCTTGTGTAACTGAAACTTCATACCTGATGAGCAATAATGCCCTGTTTCTCCCTTCTCCACTGGCAGTTGTTTTAGAAATGCAGAAATGCACTGTTCTTCTCACACGTTCAGGTACATAGGAATCACCTGGGGATCATGTTAAATGTGGATTCTGACCCAGCAGGTCTGGAGTGGGGCCTGAGAGGCTGCATTTCTGTGAGCTCACAGGGGATGCTGATGATTCTGGTCTCAGGCTCTGCTACCAAGAGTGGTCTCACTCTTGGTAGCAGAGCCTCCGAGGACTTGGCGTGGTCCCCAGGCTGAAGGAGGCCACCCTGGTTATACATGGCCGGAATCTGTTCTCGTTGGTCACAGCCAATGTTGTATGGGTTTTTAAATCTTTTGAACATCACCCTGTTCCTGAAGAAAACATTTGACCACAAGAATGCCTTAGATTTTGCTCTCAGTTTTCAGTACCCCAATTATTACAAATGATTATCATTAACTCTTTGAATAGAATCCATCAAGGTAAATGCAAAGTGTAATCTATTCTAGCTAGAAAACAAAAATAAATTTCTGTGTCTCAGATCACTGTCCGTTTTTAGCATATCCCAAAGTGAGATGAATGCCTCATCGCTGGTATGTGAGAGAATTTTACGTATCACATTGATAATTTTTAAAGACTTTAAAAATATTCTTTCCACCTGAATTCTTTTTTTTTTTTTTAGTTGAAGTATAGTTGGTTTACAATGTTGTGCTAGTCCCAGGTGTACAGCAAAGTGACTCAGTTTTGTGTATATATATATATATATATACTCTTTTTCAGATTATTTTCCCTTATAGGTTATTATAAAGTATTGAGTATATTTCCCTGTGCTATACAGTAGATCCTTGTTGGTTATCTATTTTATATATAGTAGTGTGTATATTATCCCTCCCCCCTTTCCCCTTTGGTAAGCATAACTTTGTTTTCTATGTCGGTAGGTCTATTTCTGTTTTGTAAATAAGTTCATTTGTATCATTTTTTTTTAGATTCCACATGTAAGTGATATCATATGATATTTGTCTTTCTCTGTCTGGCTTACTTCAATTAGTATGATCATCTCTAGGTCCATCCATTCACTGAATTCTGAACCAACTGAGAAAAAGGATAAAAGCACAAGGCAGATGGGAGATTACCATGACATTCTTATTATGACAAAGGCAAGGCTGAAACCTGGCTTTATTAGCATCAAGGGACCTTACTAACGCCCTCGCCTCCTTGCTGGCATCCTGGGAATCCCACTTCAGGGAAAGTGAGTTTGAGGAACAGACCCACCTACCCAGATCACTACTTGATGCCAATCTGTGGGGAGAGGGAAGAAGAAAGAGACGAAAACTAGGATTTTGATAAATTAGTTACACCCACCCAGTCAAGAAATATGGACCAGTGACTATGCCCAACAACCAGGTAAATTATCACCCCTCTGGGAAGAGGAGAAAGGATAGACGAGAATCTAAGGGTGTTGTGTGAAAATCCCTTCTCTCTGAAACCAGAGAAATGGGGGGAAAACATCCCCTCATAGCAATAGTTGTGCTTTTGTATTTTAATAAATCAGGGTTAGTGGAGCTGATTCTCCATGTGTGATAGAAACAAAAGCTTTCCTTTTAAAATAAATTTAAGTGAACAAAAAGGAGATGATTAAAAGAAAAAGGTTAAAGTAATAATAGTACAGGTAATATGTGGATATATGAAAAATTGTAAAGATGATGCTCAAATATCTAATGTTTGGGAAACACTGGTCCAATTAATATTCCCTGAAATCTCAATGCAACGTTTCATATTCACAAACTGCAGATCAGGGTCGGTCTCTCATCCTAATGTTCTCCTAAGGCAGCTTTAGCTCAGTTATTTGACCATTGATCATGGTTTGATTGTTTCATTCAATAGAGAGTGGTTAGAACGAATAAACCAAGACCCTTGATATATTATCAGCCTTGATTTCATATATATGCATCATTTTTGGGTCAAGTCATACGATCTTAATAGTATTGATCCCAGGCTTTTAATTCCCTCTCCCCTCTCCCTCCCCCTCTCTCTCATTTTTTCTAAATTCACTGTGAGAATAGGAGTAGGTAGAATAGCAAGTTCTTCTTCTTTAATGGCATAAAATAAGACTGTGTCCCTCAATAATTTGATGTAGTTTCTAGGTGAACTAGAAGCATGTCCTACTGCCACAGGAAACAAGGAGACCAGTATACTTTCATGCCCTGGATGTCAAGGTTACATTCACTGGTTCCAGGATACAATAGAAAACAGCCAAACCTGTTGGCTAAATGGTGCCAGGTAGAACGAGCTAAATGTGAATTATGCCAAAAAGAAAACCTGCATTTGGCAAAAAAATCTTGACATCCAAATGGGAAACATTAAATTATCCTACTCAAAAGGTTCATTCACTTGGTTACCTGGGCACCATTTTGCTGCCAAATTTTCCCAAAAGGTTAATTGCTGTACATTTGTACACTCAAAATTGAAACCAGTTTCCAAATATGTTTATATGAGGGGTGACAGCTCTCCCCACTAAAAAAGTCCCTTAGAGAAAATGGAGTCTTATATCGGAGTCCTTAAAACATATCTAATTTAAAGGGCATTCTCTAAATAACTTTATTTTGAACCATGAGGACACCTGAAGTGAGCTGATTCACTTATCCTAAATGCTAACTTAGAATATTCATATAGATCATTGGATGGACTTGGTAACAGAAAAGGCAAAAAAATTGAACACTAATTCAGTCGTTATTCCTTGAGATGTGAACTCACAGTGCAAGTCTGGACATAAACAAGCCATTGGATGGTCATCTTAAACGAGATGTTCAGTGATTATGTTGATGGGATCATGACTTCATGTCTCCTGGGAATGGATACATGGAACTGGAAGACTGCCACGGTAGAGAACTGGTAGATTAACTCAGACAAGGTCCTGATGCCAAAGATTAATGAGAAGAATTTAAATAATATCATTTCATGAAGATGCAAGAAGGGGAACAAAGCAGTATTTTAAATCCTTATAATTGTCCAGATAATGTGATTTTAAATTCATCTGAGGATCTACAATAAATGAGACACTACAAGTAGATAACTATTCCCTTTAAATTTCTAAAAGTTTATATTAGGTCGGACCATATGAGATTTGCCATTTTTGCAGGTTAAAACAGCTGGATGTTGGCAATTTCATATGGTTCAACTTCATAAACTCAAGTTGGCAATACACACAAAAAGATATTATTGGGAAAAGGATGGGTCACCCTAGCTGTGGGGTCACCTTATATGCAGGTGTGTACACTTCAAGGTGAAAGTGGAACATTGGAATTTTCTAACTGCGGAATCTTCAAAGTTAGGGTCCTGATGGTATTTAGTAGATTTATTGAATTTTTAATTAACAGAGGACCATTTGGGGAGACAAACTGTTGGCTTCGTCAGTAGTTACTCCAATAACCCTCCTCTTTTTAGAATAATCAAGATTTTAGTTGTTTTCATTATAAACTATCATTTTTGTTCACTATTCGCCCAATGTCTTTATTAGAAGGTCTACTTTCACATGAAGTCATGGAATACTTATTTCACATGCTGACTAGTGACATCAGTGGCGAATCATTTGCCTACAACTAATGCCAAA
This sequence comes from Neophocaena asiaeorientalis asiaeorientalis, assembly GCF_003031525.2. NCBI lineage: Eukaryota > Metazoa > Chordata > Mammalia > Artiodactyla > Phocoenidae > Neophocaena > Neophocaena asiaeorientalis. The sequence goes on from NW_020173198.1 coordinate 6,454,992, forward strand.
ATCAGGTGGCTGATGCTCTAGGAAGGATAAGATCACAATTATTCCTTCTCAGAATTCTCCAGCCTTTATTTATCCCTCTATCCATTGGGACCAGCCGTCATTTGCAGTTCTGCACAGTATCACCTTGATCTCCCATAGAATCCCCTTAACAGACTCATCATTTTACTGTTTCGTGTTTATCATCACTTTATGTAAGAAGGACAAATATGTGGACATTCCAGGAGTTCCTGTAAAAGGAATTATCAAGGATACATTATGTTGTCCTCCAGCTCTCATGTAAAGATCGCCCTCAGGACATTGATTCTTTCTCCTTTGAGCTCACATTAGGTCGTAGGAAGCACGTCACCCATCAGTTGTCCTCTTTGCCTTGACTCTTTGGAAGCTCAGAGCCACGCTTGAGTTCATTCAACGTGGAACATTTATCACATATATTTCTTTATTTTTAATGAGATAATATGAATATTTATATTGATAAAAGGCAGTCCACATAAAGTTACAAATATTGTAAATCAAACAACATAGCATTCGAAGTTAAAATGCTTAGATATATAAGAAGATATTATGCAAAATTATTACCACAATGGGGCACATTAATATAGTGCTATGCAAAAATAATAAAGTAATAAAATTCCCGGGGGGAGGGATAAATTAGGAGTTTGGGATTAACATACGCACACCGCTATATATAAAAAAGACAACCAGCAAGAATCTACCGTATAGCCAAGGGAACTCTACTCAGTATTCTGTAATAACCTATATGGGAAAAGAATCTGAAAAAGAATGAATATATATTACATACATTTCTTGATCTGATTCTATCTTCCTCTTGATAACTTAACTTTTGATCTGGAATTTTATCTCGATCCCTGCAGCAACTCTTCTCTCCAGAGTTAGTTTAATTTCCAAGGGAAGGCTTGGGTCAAATCCCCACCTGTCTCTGCTTGCCTTTGTTGCCACAGACAAAACACCCAGACTTGTGCCCAATTTCTTATTTTCTTCACTTCTCAAATATTATTTTCCTGCACTTAAAGAATGCTAGCTAAAAGACAACGCGTGTCGTTTCTTCATTCCCAGGTCTAACAACATGTGTTGATGTCAAGTTCTTCCTAAAAGACAATTAAAATTTTTGTGCTGCAGCCCAAGTCTCTTTCTCATAAAGAAGGAATCTGGAGTGAGAAGTTACAGATTTGAGTCCTGGCTGTGTGACCCTAGACAAGTAGCTTAAAAAGAAAAATCTTTGGGTCTCAGTTTCTTCCCTCTGCAAAGTGGGAATACAGATCTTAGTTATTATAAAGAGAAAATTATGTAAAGTATATGAAAGGACTTTATGCCCTTAAACAAGTTTACGGTCAAGTTAATATTATTCAAAAGCAGGAGAGATTCAAGTCCCGTATAAACATCTTTGTTGCCCTGGATATTTTGCCTCTGCCATTTTATCTTTGTGTCTCCATATTACCCAGAGTTTCCGGGCTGTACCTCTGCCCAAGGGCTCTGAGTGGCTGCAGCCTCTGGAGAGAGGGTTCAGGACTCTGAAAGTGGCATGAGGTGCCTTGAAAAGCCACTTTGAGGATCCCAGAACAAACCCCATTAGGACCAGGTTCATCTGGGTAGTGTGAACTGCAGGGCTCATACTGGGCTCTGATAGAGCTAGATGCCCAGCACGGAAGGACAGCCAGGTCAGGGGCTGAGGAGCTGCGGCAGCCAAGCTACAAATGCATCCTTTGCTCCAGGCTTAGGGGGGCACAGAGCCCCTTCCCAGAAGCCTGAGGGCAGGACTGCAGGCAAGATGCCAGCTCTACTGCAGGGCTGAGCACGAGTCAACCTGGTATTCCTCAGACAAGCTCCCGGCTGAGGTGTGCTGGGCAGGCTATGCCCACAAAGCATGTGTCAGCCAGCCGTGATCCAATTAGCCATGCGTCATCAATCATGTTCTGGTTAGACGTGGATCAGCCTGACACGTGTCAGTCACACAGACTCATCTCCAATCCTTCAAGGCGCATGGGAGTAAAATAAACGTCAGTCACACACATGGTCACTGGGTGCATTTCTGCCAAACTGAGTGAGGAATGGACACCAACCACGTGGTTCCAGCAGGAGAATGTGGATGTAGAAAACTCTCCCATCCTCCCCTGCTTTTCTCTCGCCCCCTTTCATTCATGGTCTGGTCCCTTCCCCTGCAGACTGTGTGTGTGTGTGTGTGTGTGTGTGCGTGCGCACAGAGGGGGGATGCCAAGGGGTGGGAGGCAAGCAAAGGGAGTTGCCTCTTACTCAGAGAGTGGGTTCTAAAGCCAACAGGCCACATGACAGAGACACAGAAGCCAAACCGCCTGGAGAAATTCCCCCAATCTGACACTGCCACTTCCATCTCCCATCACTGCTACGGAGGTGTTTATTTATCCAGTTGGGCATTTGAGAAAGTAACTGGCTTGCATTTAGGGGCTATGGAGGGTGAAGAATAAGTAAAAATCTACATTAACCTCACAATCAGCGAGGCAAAATGCTCACATGGTGATGGGCATGCAAGGATGGAGGGGACAGAAGATCCCAGCGTCTTCTCATGGTCACTGTCATGAAGCAAAATGGCAGGTAGAACTGCTCACGCTGCTTGAATCACCTCTCTGACCGAATATAATTGAATTTAGGTGAATTAAATGCTTGTCTGACATGACTCCCTCTCATTATCGGATGAAATGCAATCTGACTCGTTTAGGCTTGGTTAGGAGGAGTGTCTTTCTGACTTTCTTTTTTTCTTTCTTCTAACTGAAACAGAGATGTGGTGGCCAGAGCACCAGCATCCATCTTGGACCATGAGGATGAAAGCCAATGGACGAAGGATGATGTAGTAGAAAGACAGAAGGTGCCTGAGTCCCTGTTAACATAGTGGAGCTGCTGTACCAGCCCTGGACTGTCCAAGTCCAGACTTCTTTCATGTGAGAGAATAAATTCCTAATTTGTTTAAGCTACTGTTGTCAATAAAAAGCAGTTAGGAATATAGTTCCTAAAAGGCACAGTCATATTTCCATTTCATACTAGAAAAATGGAATAAATTTTGTTCTAAGTTGTTTTGGAGGCTGAGGTATATATGTTTCTTTCTTTCTTCCTCCCTCCCTTCCTCCCTCCCTCCCTCTCTTTCTCTCTCCCTTTCTTTCTTTTTCTTCCTTCCTCCCTCCCTCCCTCCCTCCCTCTTTCTTTCTTTCTTTCCTTCTTTCTTTCTTTCTTTCTTTCTTTCCTTCTTTCTTTTCTTTCTTTCTTTTCTTTCTTTCTTTCTTTCTCTTTCTTTTCTTTCTTTCTTTCTCTTTCTTTCTTTCCTTTCTTTCTTTCTTTCTTTCTTTCTTTCTTTCCTTCTTTTTTTCTTTCTTTCCTTTCTTTCTTTCTTCTTTCTCTCTCCAAAATGATAAAAGCAACATGTTCTCCTTATTTATTTATCAGGAAGCCAATTTTATCAAGAGCCAAGTTCATTGTTGAAGTGCGAGGGGCCCCTTGGGGCATCTGTTGATCCACCTGAATTCGTTCTTCAGCTCTCCAGTGCTGGGCAGTGGGAGGTGGGGGGAGATGAAGAGATTACGTATGTCTCCCATAGAAGACATCCAAGCTGACTAGTGGCCCATCTTATCCTGGAAAAAGAGTGGACATCCATTTCTGCCCTTAGTATTGGGTAGGCGGTGTGGGGTACACCCTGAATTTGTGGAAAAACTGAGAGTAGCCCTGGAACTGGGATGTGGTGTAGATGGGCCCAGGGTCCAATCCAGTGAACAGAATTTAGCCCAGTGCCCTTAATCCTTGTTCCCAGTTGCCCCAACCTAGAAAAGCACACTCCTGGGCATTTTGGGCTGGCATGTAACACTCTTCTCCAAAGGATGAATTCCTCCTCGTCCTTTAGGACACGGCCCCACTGTCACTTCTGCCAGGAAAGTTCCCGTTCTCTTCCCTGTACCCCTCATCGCCAAGTTTCAGTTTATTACATTATAGAGTAATTGTTTGTTTATGTGACTCTCATTCTCATTAGTCTGAGAGCTCTGTGAGGGGAACAGGAACAAAGGTTCACACAAGTGTGTATCCTCTGTGTCTGGCTAGTCAGCCTAAATTGTTCAGGAAATATATGCAGAACGAATGAAATCCCATTTATTCCTATATTTTTTGTATTTCATCTAGTAGTTTCTTCACCAAATTTGAGGACCAGATCTCCTAACTTCCTTCTCATTCCTGGGAGATGTAATGTCATTGCACCTGCAGTGTCTAATAAACAAGCTGAGCTTTATGCAATAGGTGGTGAGATTTGTTATAAGTGGAAGGAGCTCCCCGTCGTTTTTCATGAAGTCCTCACTGACTGTGTTATGTTTCCTCCTTTACACCACCCTCCCCCCTGCATTTGCTCCAATTATTGCCCTGGACTTATTTGCTCACATCTCTCTTGTGTGAGTTACTCCAGGACAGTGTCCATACTGCAGCAATCAGGGGTGTGGCCTTGACACATATATACAATGGAATATTACTCAGCCAGAAAAAGAAATAAAATTGAGTTATTTGTAGTGAGGTGGATGGACCTAGAGTCTGTCATGCAGAGTGAAGTAAGTCAGAAAGAGAAAAACAAATACTGTATGCTAACACATATACATAGAATCTAAAAAAATGGTACTGATGAACCTAGTGGCAGGGCAGGAATAAAGACGCAGACATAGAGAATGGACTTGAGGACATAGGGAGGGGGAAGGGAAAGCTGGGACTAACTGAGAGAGTGGCATGGACATATATACACTACCAAATGTAAAATAGATAGCTAGTGGGAAGCAGCTGCATAGCACAGGGAGATCAGCTCGGTGTTTTGTGACCACCTAGAGGGGTGGGATAGGGAGGGTGGGAGGGAGATGCAAGAGAGAGGGGATATGGGGATATATGTATACGTATAGTTGATTCACCTTGTTATACAGCAGAAACTGACACAACATTGTAAAGCAATTATACTCCAATAAAGATGTTAAAAAAAAGGGGGAGGGGGTGTGACCTTGAGAGGAACGCCTGGTCTGGATCCTGGCTCTACTACTTGTCTGAACTTGATTTCTCCACTTTTTTCAGCCTCAGTTTCCTCACCTCAAAAATAGGGGTAATATCAGTTACCACTTTTGAATGTGATTCTCAACTCTTCACATGGATTAACTTGTCTAATCCTCATAAAGCCACTATGATGTTGGCACTGTTACTAGCACCCCTGTTTTACAGACGAGGAAACTGAGGCACAGAGAGCATAAAATAACTGGCCCAAGATCCCAGAGTCAGAACTCAGGCAGCCCATGTTTGTAACCACCACACCCGTCTGCCCTGTGTTCACTGGACTTTGAAAAAGGACTTGCTTTGTAGGGTTGATAAGATATGGAAAGCCCAGCAGCCGACACAGAAAAAGCATTCAACAAAGGTTATCTGTTGTGACCTCCATACTCTCCTTTTGCAAACACTCAGTAAATGTTGACTAGTTTTGAGTGTTAATAAGTGTGTGTGAGGATATAGGAAAGAGACAGGCACACACATACAAGAAGACACAAACCCACACATAAGCATGCATCTTCAGACACGTGTGCACAGACCAGAGGGACTGAATGTGGAGTGTGGGGAGTCACTACGCATCACGACACCAGTAGAGATGGAGGAGCGCCTCAAAGGCAGGGCAGGAAGCTGGGAGAACAGAAAGCATCCTGGATGTCTCAGTGCTACTTTCAGGTGCATTCAGGGCCAGGGAATCTCAGTGAATGCGAGGAATGGCCATCAGGACTGCACGCGTGATGGTGCAGTCTGTGCCCTACACAAAGGTGTCAGCTGGGAGTGGCAGGGGGCGTGGAGGCTGATGTCCAACCTGCACTCTGTTTGCTATAGTGTGTCCCCCAAAGGCTGTGTGCATACCAAAGGGTCACCCTTTCTATTTATCCGCCAAGAGGGAGTGCCTTTTCCTAACTCTCACAATGGTGCTGTATAGGCTAATAATGGCAGTAAAGACCCCAGGAGACCTAAGAGATCCCAGGCAGAAGGTAGAGCTTATGGACAGCATCCTGTCTTGGGATTAAGCTGTGGGGTTATGCGTTCAGGGTACAGAGCCCCAGTAGTTCATTCATTTACTCAAATAATAATTAAGTACCTACTCTATGCTGGGCACTGTGCTGAGGAAGATGGACATGGTCTCTTCCTTCCTGGAGCTTACAGACCCAGGGGGGAGAAAGGCATCAACCAGTAAACTCACATATAATGCCAGATAGCAGTACGTGCCATAATGGAAGGAAAACAGAATCACAAGACTGAGAATGACAGGGGGAAGGGAGGACAACTCTGGGTAGATATTTGAGCTGAGAACTGGACGATGAGAAGGAGCCAGCCATGCTCTCTCGAGGATCAGCTCCTTAGGAAGAATAAACTGCTTTTGGAGTTCAGGGTAAGATCAGAGTAGTAGGTGGGGCAAACGGTCAGAGCCAAAGAAAACCTAGAAGAAGACTGGACCCAGGGTCTAGGCCAGCAGGAGCAGAACACTGGGACAATTTTGGCCTGGGGGCAATAAGGACACCAGGGAATTTACCACCCAAACTGGGGCCCTGCTGAGTGTGGAAGGGGCAGTGTCAATAATTTCTCCAGGACATCAGATATACACTGGATCTGTCCTGGGAAAACCAGGGTGAATGATCACGCTACCCTGGCGTAATGGGTATTGAGTTTATTGGGCCAAAATCGTTGGGGCTCATCAGTTTAGACTCAGCCACTTTCTCCTGGGTTGTGAGAGTAACTTAATTCCTAGGCACATTGGAAGAGATAGGATGGAGGAAACTGCTACGAGCTTGGTTCTATTAGAGCTGCGGTGGATCTAAGCTGACAGGAGTGGTAGATTCCACTGCCAGGACCCAAATAAGTGAAAATAAAGGGAATAAAAGTGAGCACCTACTATGTGTCAGGCGCATACTTTCTCACCTAAGACTCACAACAAACCCCTTATCATAGGTACAATTTCTGTCCCAGTTTACTAGGGATAAAACTAGCTCTGAGAAGTTGACAATCTGACCAAGATCATATAGGTAGGAAAGAGCAGAGGTAGGATTCAAACTCAGACCTACTGGGCTCCCAATGATATATTGTCTTTAGACAGAGGCAGGGAAAGCAAGGCTGACACAGGTGTAGGCACATTCGGATAGCTCAGAGAAACACACTTATAGACCGACACTCAGACGCAAGAGATCCAGACGCAGCTGGAAGCTTTGATGCGTGGATAGGGTTCTGTGCCCCGTACAGCTAGATGTCCCCCAACATCTGCTCTCCCCTGCTTCTATGGAATACCCCAGTTTTAGCTGAGCCCTGTGCCACCAGAATGACAGATTATATTTCCCTACTCCCCTCGCATCTAAGAGTTCTACCCAAGGTGATGAGAGCGAAAACAGTACCACTATCCTTGCACAGGCTTAGGGGGCACTGTTCACAATACGAGGAATATGTGAGTAGAAAGGATGCTGCAGCCTTGACTGGTAGAGGTTTGTTCTGCCCGTTCTCCCTTTTGCTCCCAGGAGACTGAATATTTGAAAGGAAAGCGGCCAGACCATATATGACAACAGAGCTCTGACCCATACCCCTGGAGCGACTGGCCTGGGATGGTCAGGACCTGCTCGATGACTGCCAGCTGTCCTACTTTTATGTCCCTGCTTCTAACTGAGGACCCACCAGAGAAAGTCAAGTATGCCCATAAAACAATCACATAGGATGCCCGCTTCTAGTTAGCTCACCTCCAGCTTCACGGAGCCAATAACCACCTTCAGGGCACACCTGAAGAGTCAGGAGGCTCTGCGTGTTCTCTTTCGGGCGATCTCCACTGATTTCTACACTCCCTTCCTGCTGGTGAGTATGGAATGAGCCATCGTGAATTGTGAGCTCCAGGATGGAAGGAACCTGATTCTCCGGTAGTTTGGAATCACCGTGCACCCTGGACTGTTAGTGAGAGAGGAAAACGATTCACACACACACACACACACACACACACACACACACACACACTCAGGCCCGGAGGAGGCTTTTTTGTCTCAGATTGAATAGTCAGACCTCTCCTATTTAAACCATACTAATTTGGAACTTGTGCAAGTTTGCCCTTGGGCAGCCTGGGAGAAAGGGTACTTTTGCACTGGATTAAAAATCAGAGGTTGCTGAGCAGACTCATGTATACACCTGATTTCACTCGTTTAAACTAGGATTTTTAAGGTACTTTAGCATCTTTCATTTGCATACGATGATTGATATGCTAATTACAATAGACTCTGACCTATTTATTAATACTTAGAGGCTGCTTAGTCTGGGAGGTCTGTGAATACCAATAACGCAAAGGAATAAAGCTGCATTTGTGCGTACAAGATTCAGAATGTCACCAATTCTGACCGCATTCTCCCTCACCAGGATAAACAACCGATTCTGACCGCATTCTCCCTCATCAGGATAAACAACCGATTCTGACCGCATTCTCCCTCATCAGGATAAACAACCAAGTTGCACTGCCTCTTTCTTGGGTATTTCCTTTGTGTCCCAATGTAATTCTATCACCCTCTGGATACAACCTTGGCCACCATGTGGCCCAGGATCACAGGACACCAAATACTTTTGGACGGGGAATTTATAAGGGCAATTCATTAATGCCCACATACGACTCATCCTTCTTCTGATCACCAGAGATTCAGGGCTCAGCTTCTGGGTGGTAGCAGCTCCCATTGGCCTCTGTGTCCCTTCTCCATGCCCATGGGGGATGCACAGGGCGGGCAGGCTCCCAGAACTGGATTCTTGGTACCATGTTCTCGGTCATTTGATCATCTAAGATGCTTGGGGTGGAAAGATGGGCTAAGACACAGAGCTAATATCTTACGTTTGTAAGTCTTGTAAGTCAGACTCTTATTTTCAGGAAGCTTCCATGATGCCTGACAGAGCAGACAAAGGCACAGTGGCCCCTGGAGGTTCAGCAATCCTTGCCAGCTTCTTGTGTGTCCTATGGAGCTACCTGGGAAGTGTCCCAGAAGTACAGTTCCATGGGGCATTCCTGTCCATGCCACCAGACCTCCAACATCCATCCACACACTCACACATTCAGCCATCAAACACTTGCTGTGTGCCTACTACATGCCAGCAAGATACAATCTTGACTCTTAGGGAGTTCACGGTCTATGGTCAAGACAGGCATTTACACAAATGATACTCTAGTGTGATAAAAGCTGGAACTGAGATGCATACAAACTACCAAGTGCAGAAGAGTGAGCAGATAACTCAGCTTGGTTGGGGGAGGTTTCACAAACATCAAGCCAGCGACAGCTGAGTGAAGTCTTATGGGAGCAGGGGTTTCCATTAGCTGGAGACACATGGGGGAAAGCATTCCAAGCAAGGCATGGAGACAGAAAAGGATCAAGAAAAGACACGTAGTTCTGTAAGGCTGGGTGAGGGAGGAGAAGTGGATAATCCCCAAACTGACATTGGGGTTGTTTTGGGCACCATGCTGGAGGATTCGGACTTTATTCTGAGGCCACGGTACACACTCAAAGCAGGGCTGTGAACGCAAATGCCTACAGGGTCAGGCAGATGATGAGGGGGGCCAGGTGGGAACTGAAAAATCGAGGAGTGCAGGTCCCATCCAAAGGTGACAGCCATTGTCGCCGTGCTGGAGCACAGACTCAGTGTGGCCAAGTCTCTATGTCATACTGACTGAAGTAAGTCAGACAGAGAAAGACAGATATCATATGATATCGCTTATATGTGGAATCTAAAAAACTAGCACAAATGAACGTTTTTACAAAACAGGAATAGAGTCACAGATGTAGAAAACAAACTTATGGTGAGCAGGGGGGAGGGGAGGAGGGATAAATTGGGAGATTGGGATTGACATATACACACTACTATATCTAAAATAGATAACTAATAAGGACCTACTGTATAGCCCAGGGAACTCTACTCAATACTCTGTAATGACCTATACGGGAAAAGAATGTAAAACAGAGTGGCTGTATGTATACGTGTAACTGATTCACTTTACCGTACAGCAGAAACTCACACAACAATGTAAATCAACTATACTCTAATAAAAATTTTAAAAATAGAAGCTGGAAATCCATATTTTTATACAAACACTCCCAAGTTTTAAATGTTGGAAATTATTTCAAAACATCCTGCTGGCCAAGCAGAAACATGTCTGATGTCCCATCAGCCTCTGGTTTGGCTTCACTTCAGATGTAAAGCTTAAACAGAGAGCTGACACCGTCAGACCATGTTTCAGAAAGAGGATGTCCCCACTGACCTCCCCAGGCTTTGCCAGCAAGAACCTCTTCTTCTCCCTCCTCCACCCCCTTCCTTCTTCCCTCGCTGCCCTCCCAGACCATCCCCAGTGCAGCCCCATCTTGCTTGGAGGAGCTGGATGAATGCGCCGTGCTCCAGGCCTGACAGAGAAAGCCCAGCCACGAGGACACGAGAGAGCCGTATTTATTTCACATGGACAAGCGTGATTCTGTCGCATGCTGAACATGAAAGCTCGCGTGAGGAAAGTACCCGTAACAGCAGAATTATGTGCCTTTGCCCACAGGGAGCAGGGAGAGTCACAGAGTGGTTTTCAAAGACAGTTCAAGCAGAGTTGAGACCACAGGCTTTGAAATCACTGGTTTATTTCATCAGCAAAGGGTCTGTCTCCTAAGGGTGGCCAGCGGGACACTTCCAGCTCTGTAATCTCGCCACAAGCTGCTAAGGTCAGGAGGACGAGGCTGGTCCCCCATCCATCACCCAGGGTGGCTCGGAGACTTAAGCTGAGAGGGGAGGTACATGCCGCTCGAAATTAACAAACCCACTCCGGGGTGGACGGTGACAGGGACAGACTGCTGTGTTCATAGCAACAGACCATCATCCCTTATAATATGTATCATAATTGGAAGACGCACTCCCACTCTTCCTAAAGCAATTTCCCAAGGCCTCTTAAGGGCTGAAGGGAAACCATTCAGAATTGACCGGACATGCCAGAGGCAGATCAGCTTTGCGTGGACAGACTGGGAGGGCTAGTGTCAGGGACCCCCCGTGGTCTCTTGGCCTTAGCTGGGCTCCCGGGTTCCAGGATCCGAGATGGGAACAGGGGTTGGAGCCTGGGTTCCCTGGGGGAAGAGGGTCAAGGGCTCTCAGGGCAAACCTCGCGGAAGAGACAAGTGGAAGAGCCCTGGCATCTCGATGGCTCACTCCCACCTGAAGTCCTGCCCAACAGTTTCATAAAATTTAATATTATAAGGTCTATAAAATTCCCGGAGCTGGTCTATCACTTCCGGATCGATCTGTACATGAGTTCTGCCTTTCGATTTGCCCAGGCATCGAGGCAGGAGGCTCGATTCTGTTTTTTTCAAGCAAGGGAATCCTTTGGTCTTGTTGAAGTAGAAGTGCTTGTCCGTGATGAGCCTCTTAATGCCCAGGAAGTCCTGGACCCGCCCCATCTCGCCGGCTGGGTCGGTGATGAGCCGCTCGCCGCTGACGAAGTGGATCTGGGCCAGCGGGAAGTAGCGCAGCCAGCTCTCCAGGTGCAGCGCGTACATGCCTATGCGGATGGCGTTCCAGGACACATCCACCAGGCCCAGCGTGCGGTTGCGGAAGGAGAGGCCCTCGAAGGTAGGGATGTCCGGCTTCTTGGAGAGCGTCTGCGTGTAATCGGAGATGGCGCGGGTCACGGGGTTCCGCACGACCACTATCAGCTTGGTGTCTCGGGACATGTTGAATATCCGGCGAGGGGCCTCTTGAGTGACGAAATAGCTGGGGGTCTTCTCCAGCGTGATCTGGCTCTCGAGGGTCCGGGGCATCAGGCTCCTGCGAGGCAGAAACGTACATGATCAGCCAGGGCTCTGTTGGGGGCTTGGAGATCACTTCCCTCCGCCCAGCTCCCTGAAGCACCCGCCCCCTCACCAACGGGACATTTGAGGCTCACCTGCTCTCATCTGATGAAGAACCCACTTTAACTCTTGTTGACTTTGTTTTTTAGGTCTTTAACAGTTTGCTTTAAGACAAGAACCAACCTAAATGTCCATCAGCGTGAAATAAATAAATTGATGGAATAGCCAATTAATAGAGTTAGGTAGATCTGTGTGTACTCTTATGGAATGATTTCCAAGATTTAGTGCTTAAATGAAAAAAAGCAAGATACAACTTGTTTATCTCAGGAAAGATACCAAGAAACCAATCGAAGTAATTGCTTCTGGGGAGGGGACTTGAATGGGAGCAGAGCCAGGAGGTCAGGGATAAATGAGAATTCGTTTTTATTGTGTAATCTTTTACGCTGCTTGAAATTTTTATTGTGTTTATTACATATTAAAAAAATACAAAGGAAGCCACCGAATATTGTTCTGGCAAAAGATACTTCTCTAAGTATATTAAGAAAATCTTTTGGGGGGAGGAAAGGCATGCTTTGTAGGAATAACACGTGTTTTAGAAATGAGTTCTGATGTCCTTCCCTCCTTGGTATAAGACTGAAGAAGCACAGAACTGCGGGCTGGTGGGGACCTCAGTCGGAAGCCCTAATGCAACCTCTTGCTCCCTTACTTTTTAATTTCCTGGTTCTTCTTAAGGTTTAAGGGAGGATGGTGGGACACGCTGATGTCTCCTTCTCAGGTGTGTCTCTTTCAGGCCCTTGTGAAGGAGAACACCTCTGGCTCCCAGTCGCTACAGTTTTCTCAAATAAAATAAAAATTTTGTTTTTATTTTTGGCTGCGTTGGGTCTTCGTTCCTGGGCGTGGGCTTTGTCTAGTTGCAGTGTGCGCACTTCTGATTGCGGTGGCTTCTCTTGTTGCGGAGCACGGGCTCCAGTAGTTGTGGCTCGCAGGCTCTAGAGCACAGGCTCAGAGCACAGGCTCAGTAGTTGTGGTGCGCGGGCTTAGTTGCTCTGCGACATGTGGGATCTTCCCGAACCAGGGATCAAACCCGTGTCCCCTGCATTGGCAGGTGGACTCTTAACCACTGCGCCACCAGGGAAGTCTGCTACTTCTTTCTGAAGGTTGTGTTTTACCCTTAACCAGTTTTTCTTAATCCTGGCTGTTCATTAGATCACCCAAGAAAGTCAAAAAAAAAACCCACAAATGTCTGAGCCCCATCCTAGACCAACTGATTAAAAATATTTGGGGGTGGGTTCCTTTCTGAAGCTCTTCAGATGATTCCAGTGTGAAGGTAGGGGTGAGAACCACCAACACAGCATCCTTCCCCCACTCTTAACACTACGCTTCCCAACACCCACAGAATGCATCTTCACAGTCCTCTGGAATAGAGGCGCCTGGTACCTGGTCTTCTTCATCCCAGCCCCTATCGTCATCTCTTTTCAGTAACCTGGTCTTACAGTTCTTTGACCAAATATCTCCTTTTTCTCTTCCTTTTAGCAACTCTTTCTCATGGCCATACCATAGGTCTTGTCCTCGGAATTGCCCTAATTCTGAAAAGGTTCACACTGAAATTCCACTCTAGGACTATGTTGTGGGTTGAATGGTGATCCTCCAAAAGATACCTCCACCCAGAATCTATGAATGTGAACTTATTTGGAAAAAGAGTCTTTGCAGATGGAAGTAAGTTAAGGATCTCAAGATGAGGTCATCCTGGATTAGGGTTCCTTGTAAGGAATATGCTTAGAAAGGAAGAGAAGGAGAGAAGAGATACACAGAGAAGGAGGCAATGTGATGATGAAGACAGAGCACGTAGTGATAGGTCTACAAGCCAAGAAATGACAAGCACAGTTGGCAGCCACCAGAAGCCAGGAGAGAAGCACGGAGCAGATTCTTCCTCAGAGCCTCCAGGAGGAACCAATCCTGCTGACAATTTGGTTTCAGAATTCTGGCCTCTAAAACTGTGAAAGAATAAATCTCCATTGTTTTAAGACATCCATTTTGTGGTCATTTGTTATGGCGGCCACAGGATACAAACACAGACTACAGCCTTCTTTCTTTCTACCTTTACCACAGTTTCAGATTCATTGTATTGATACCCGATCTTCAGATTCATCTGTGATATTCTCGATTTCACTTTCTTCTAACCCTTCTCTGGACCCAGTGAAAATCATTTCAATAGCATCATCTCCACATCTAACCCTAACCCTAACCCTAACCGCCATCGCCATCATCATCAACATTTATTTCTTCGTAATACTTGCTCTTCCAATCTCTAATAATGCATCTTGCCAACTTTTCATCCTTTCTAATTCTGTCTCTGTGTTGTCAAACAGCAGTAGAGAAAATTGCTGATCCTGACAGAGGATTGCTTCTCCTTTATATATTTATTAATTCTAGCTTAAATTGAGCCCTCAACACTGCTCAATAATCTTTGATGTTTTTTACATAATGATGCCCCCATCATTCCTCATAGTAAGTGTTCCAAATTCTCACCATAAACTGTCAACCACACTCAACCACCCTAACACACAACTAGCCTCCCACTACTCTAGAAAAGGATAAGCTGCCACCCCTCCACTCCTTCAGTCTTCCTCTCCTTCACCTTGAAAGTGACTATTATCCATCGTGAACCCCTCCCACTAATCTCAGAAGACAAGGTAGGCAAGGGCTCACCTGCCCACCTGTGCTGTCAGATCCCTTCCCCTACTGCCTTCCCTGCAAATCTACCCATTATCCCCTTGAATCTTCAAATTCTCTTTGCAGCTGGTAGATACGACTGATAATTTGCTTCTAGGCTCAGAGTCTATAATGCACCCTCATGGGTTGAAACTTTGAAAGTATTTATTAATACTGAGAAGGCCATTTTTTAAGTTGGATATCATTCTTGGCAAATAATCACAGGTGTACTTGAATAGAATTCTTTGGCCGCATTTTCTTAGACATCTGCCTGTAACATTTTACGACCTTGGCATACATTGTAATGAGGTTTTGGCCTTTATGACAAGAGTAGATGAAATTACATATATGTGACAGTGCATTTAAACTTAAGGACTTTCCAAACTTCATGGGGGTTATTGATATCAGCACACAAAAAGTTGACCTGATAAGCCATTAAACAGATTTCTTCACAATATCCTTTTTTAAAAAAGATTTATTATTTATTTATTTATTTATTGAATTTATTTTTGGCCGCGTCAGGTCTTAGTTGCAGCATGTGGGATCTTCACTGAGGCATGCGGGATCTTTTGTTGCGGTGCGCAGGCTTCTCTCTAGTTGTGGTACACAGGGCGCGTGGGCTCTGTAGTTGTGGCACACAGGCTTAGTTGCCCCATGGCATGTGGGATCTTAACTGAGGCATGCGGGATCTTTTGTTGCGGTGCGCAGGCTTCTCTCTAGTTGTGGCACGCGGGCTTCTCTCTAGTTGTGGTACACAGGGCGCGTGGGCTCTGTAGTTGTGGCACACAGGCTTAGTTGCCCCATGGCATGTGGGATCTTAGTTCCCTGACCAGGGGTCGAACCCAAGTGCCCTGAATTGTAAGGCAGATTCTTTACCACTGGACCATCAAGGAAGTCCCTCTTTGCAACATCCTTTGATACGCTAAAGGACATCCAAGAGAGGAATTGAAGGTGCAGCATTTCCAAAGCTTATGTGACCAAGGAGCTGTGAACTTTTGCCAGGAGCACCAATTGACACACCTTTCTGTTACCAGTTTGGGAAATTCTGACCAATTCCAGGGATCTTCAGAGTGTCACATCATTCCCCCAGCTGTGCACCGAAGTGAAGTTCCACCCTTCTAATTCCTAATTGGCATATCAGCTACAAAACCAAATTACAGATACTAAGGAAGATACAAACACCAGACTGTAAATAACATGACACCAAGGTCATCACGTCGTGAGTCAAACATGTACTCCAAATTTTCTCTATCCCACCAAAGGACACCCCTATATATTTATTTCTCATTCGGTCACTGGAATAGAGCACAGGAGGCCTTGGGATGATAATGTACAAGGAGACCATATGGACACACACCTCCCTGCTCTGTGGTGGGAAGGGGCCATTAGGCTTTTCCTTAAGGCTCATTTTTCCTCCTCATGTCATTGTTCAAATTTTGCTGATTTGTTTCCAGCTGCTAACAAACAGCTGAACTTTTCTCTCACCCTGTAACCCTTTTAAGCTTCAGCGTCCTTTTCTGTGTAGCTCTGCAAAAATTACTGAAAGAATGGTCTAACACTCATCATTTGGACTTACCCCCCATCTGTTATTTTAACCTGCTAAGCAACAATTTCCAC
Organism: Neophocaena asiaeorientalis asiaeorientalis; assembly: GCF_003031525.2. Lineage (NCBI taxonomy): Eukaryota > Metazoa > Chordata > Mammalia > Artiodactyla > Phocoenidae > Neophocaena > Neophocaena asiaeorientalis. The sequence goes on from NW_020173198.1 coordinate 6,471,161, forward strand.
CACATCTGGTAGCAGCTCCCAGATTTTTTAAAGGAACCACCACTCCTGCTTTAGATAAAATCTTAGCAGGCCAAGGGGAGGGTGCATGACTGAAGTTAGGTTAATTAGTGCCAATTGTGTCATAAAGACAAAAATGTATCGTGAAGACTGAAAGTGGACTGAATCTTCCAACCAGACACAGGAGCATGGAAGAGCCTCCCTATCGGTTTCTTTTACCAAATCCCTTCAGCTCTCTGGGTTCTTGCCCTTTCTGAGACCTGCTTTTCCCACTCTCCTCTGTATTCTGTGAGTTACTGCACATCCTTCTAATTTGTTTGTTTGTTTTGGGGCTACTTTAAGTTAGAGTCCGTTTCTGTTGTTTGCAACCCAAGAACTCCAACGTGTCGTACACAACTTGGCTTCCTCTCTGTGGAAGCTACACTCACCCCTACTTGATTATAAACTCCATGAGGGTGGACAGGTGCACCTTATTTGCATCTATATCTGCAAAGTCTACCACAGCCATGGCACAAGTAAAGTCTCCATCAATATTTCTGAGGTTACATGAAGCCAACAACCTAATCCAGTTATGCAATGAGGCCGTCATCCCTTTTCACATTCTCAACTCTCTCCAAACCACCGGGAACCTTCCCAGGAGTCTATCTCCCACTTCTCTTATTCTACATGATCTTCCTGGATGACCTCATTCCTTCCCCAGCCGTTAGCACTGCCCAGGAGCTGTCGACTCCTCACAAGCCAGTAACTGCAGCTCCAGCTTTCCCACACTATGGACTGGAACGTCCAACTGTCTGTGGAGTGGACACCTCATCTCAACAACTGAACTCCCCATTTTCCTTCCAAGCTTACTTCTCTCTTTTGCCTGTTTGTGTAGGTGATATCACTGTGAATCCACTCACAAGGCAGAAAAACGTCAGAGTCATTTTTGACCCCTTCTCATATCTAATGTCTGTCGTTCTTGTAAGTTCTCAAGTTTCCCCCTCCCCCTCCCCCAGCACTCATACACCACAGATTTTTCTCTGACCTCCATGCTTCTACTCTCGTCTCCCTTTCAATTTATTCTGCAGTCTGTGTCCACCAGGGAACTCCTTCTCAAGCAAATCCAATCTTGTCAACCATCAGTTATTCTTTTGAAGAAAGCCCACATTCCTTGACCTGGTACTCAAGGCTGCTGTCTACCTTTCCAGAATTTATCTCTTGCCACCTCCTGGCAATCTGACGCTTATACTATGCTGGACACAAAATCCACTCCCCAAACACATCCTGCTCTTTCATATGTTTTGCACTTGCTGAGTTTTTGTTTTTTTTTTTTAAGACTCTTGATCATCTCTCTTGTCTCTTTCACCCTGGTAAATGTCTACTCATCTTTCCAAGTCCAAAGGAAAAGTCATATCCTCTGTGAACCCTTTCTTGTAATTTCTTGGCACTTCCTGCATCCAACTACTAAGACCTCACCCCATTGTGTAGAACTTACTAGGTATCCATCCATTTATTTCCACAGATCATCAGCATCTTGGGTGTGTTTCTTGTTCGTTTTTGCCTTCCTAGCACAATACCTGGCATGACATAGGTGCTCAATAAATTGATCAAAGATCCAGTGTCAAAGGTAGGTGGCTATTCAGAGGTTATCTCGAGTCCTCAGAAGTTACCAGTGTTTACCTTAGGAAGTTTGGCCTTTTCTTGGCATTCTGGCCTTGGGCAGAGGAAGGTTCCAGCAGATAGTCCTGGGGCGAGGGGATCGCCGTGCCATTTTAAAAATTTCATCATGGCCATACGTGCTCAGGCTCACAGGCTGAGGGGAATCCAAGCTCTGCTTCAATCAAAACCTCCCAATAGGGCTTCCCTGGCGGTGCAGCGGTTGAGAGTCCGCCTACCAATGCAGTGGACACGGGTTCGTGCCCCGGTCCGCGAAGATCCCACATCCCGCGGAGCGGCTGGGCCCGTGAGCCATGGCCGCTGAGCCTGCGCGTCCGGAGCCTGTGCTCCGCAACGGGAGAGGTCACAACAGTGAGAGGCCCACGTACCGTAAAAAAAAAAACAAACCCCAAAAACCTCCCCATATATGAAGGTAAAATGAGATAGAAAGGAGCACATCTTGTGCCATTTCTGTTTTGCCATCTGCACTCTGTCCTTTGCCCCAGGCTCCCTCTAATGTTGAAAGAGGACAGGGCTGTGGTCACCTGTAGTGTGGCTGGGAGAGGAGGAGTTGGGGAAGTCAAGCTGGACTCTGGGACCACCTGGAGGGCTTTGGAAATATGTAAATAACCCCACACCAGACTAATTAAATAAGAATCTCTGGGTGGGCGCGGAGGCCTTGGTACCTGCAACTTTAAAGCTCCTCAGATGATCCCAGTGGGCCCCCCAGGGCTAAGAACCATGGCTGAGGACTGCATGTTCCTTTAGCCGCATAGCCTTCAATATGGTCGCTCAGGAGTATCACCTGGGGGTGCGCCTTAAAGAGTCCCAGTACATTCAGCTTCAGTGGGTTTGGGGTACAGCCCAGGAGCCTACATTTTTAACAAGCCCCCTGCCCCAGGACTCATGATCAAAGAAGCTTGGGAAGCACAGCCTTAATAAAAGTCACCCTCATAAGTAACACGATGGCGCTCATTACTACCTAAGATGTTTATATATTTATTTGATGGATGTCTCTGCCCACCCCTGCCCCGAGCCATAGACTGGAAGTTCCAGAAGAAGAGTGTTGGTGTGTGTCTTGTTCATGGCTGTGCTCTCAGCACCTAGGAGATGGCTGGCACTCGGTAGGGGCATAGTCAATATTTGCTGAAGAGAAAAAATAGAAAGGCAAGTTTTGGTTCCCAAGTCTGGGAACAACGAGGAAGAAGCATATTTGTGTGTGCCGGTGGAGATGTGTGCACTAAGTCCGTATTTTATCTTCTCCCTAATGGAAAAATCACAGACTTCTGCGGCCCTTACCGAAAACACACACACACACACACACACACACACACACACACACACACACACACACAAAAACCAC
>NW_020173198.1:6474207-6491706 GCF_003031525.2 Neophocaena asiaeorientalis asiaeorientalis
ACACACACACACACACACACACACACACACACACACACACACACACAAAATCCAAACACTCACTTGTCAGCTTGAGGCTCTCTGGAAATGGCATTTTCTGACCCACCCAGTGGGACAGAGACAGCTTCTGTGGCTCCACTGTCCACAGAGGGACGTGCTGTGCAGGGCCTCTGAGCAGGACCGGTACACCCCTGATTATCACTGATAGGGTTCTCTGGAAGATTTCATTTCCTGCTAAATCTGTACACTCTGTGTATGTATTCTAAAAGGCCTGACTGCCTGGGGGACTTCAGTGATTTATTAGCTCCTAGCTGGGTAACCAGGCTCCTTGAAAAAAAATAATTTCAGTCTCCAGAGGGATAATTAGGAGGGAAAGAGGAGGGGAAAGGCTTTCTTGCAAGAAGCTCGTTCTTAAAACTAAACCTAGAGGGGTGGGATAGGGAGGGTGGGAGGGAAACGCAAGAGGGAGGAGATATGGGGATATATGTATACGTATAGCGGATTCACTTTGTGATACAGCAGAAACTAACACAGCATTGTAAAGCAATTACACTCCAATAAAGATGTAAAAACAAAACAAAACAAAACTAAACTAAACCTGCTAAACCTGCTCACCCCCTACGTGCTGGCTGAGCGCAGGCACAGCCTGTGTAGGTAGCTCACAGCCACCGTGAGCGTAGAAATGAGGCCCCTCTGGCATCGTGGCAACTCCTCCTTCCAAGTCCACAGCCCCAAATCCTTACACTGATGTGACACAGGAGGAAACCGCTGAGTCCCAGCCTGAACCCCATCAATAATTCTTTACTGCTCACAGGATAAAGGCCTAAACTGGATTTATGTGGCTCATCTTGATCCAGCCCACAGCCACCCTGGGCTCTGGCCAGACTGGACTATTCAGGGTTCTCCCCCGAAACTGCATTTTTCATGCTAAGGGACCTCTGACATGTTTTGCTCTCTGGGGGAAGGCTCTGTAGCCTATCAGGCAGAATTTCTTTATCTCTCAGCTCTTAGCTCGTCATCACCTCCACCAGGGAGCCTTCCCTGATTGTACCCTTATTATTTCCCCCTTCCCAGGAGTTAGGCAATTTGTTACCCTTGTGATTCCATGGTAGTCACTACAGACACATCCCATTTTTTACACATTATCTGCATCTGTCATCACCCTAGAGTGTTAGGTCACGGAAGGCAGGGATCACCACTGTCAGATCTCTATCAACAGGGCCTGTCCTATGCTTGGTACGTATTCATGTATTCATTGGACAAGGATTTATCGAGCACCTGCTGTATGCCAGGATACAAAGACAGGCATGGTGTAGTCTCTGTCCTCAAGGAGTTAACAGTCTTGTAAACCCCAGGGGTAAGGGGGCTCCCTTTTCTCAGTGTGAGGGGCTGCACTGAACTTGGCTTCCCAGTAGGGCTGGTGGCTTCCTCCTCTGCCAGGAGGGGCCATGCCTGAACCCAGTCTCTGACAGTCATCAAGGCCCCCAGGGGCTGGACAGCTGGCTTTCCCAGATAACTTCTGTACACAGCTGGCACCTCAGCCCAGCCTAGCTGGTGTCCTAGTAGTTTGATTGTCCCCCCAGCTGACAAGGCTGTTCTCACCCCTGCCCTATAAGAAGGGAAGCTGATGTAGGTGTCGGGGCAGAGTCCCTTCCCTGGAGCATAAACCCACAGCTGGTCCAGGCTCTGGTATGTCCCTCAGGGTGATGGTGAGAAGACAGAGTAACCCCTTGCCTGCCTCTTCTAGTGCAAGTTTCCCCAGTGACGCTTATTCATTTTTTTTTTTTTTAAGATTTATTATTTATTTATTTATTTTATTTTTGGCTGTGTCGGGTCTTAGTTGCGGCATGCGGGATCTTCACTGAGGCATGCGGGATCTTTTGTTGTGGCACGTGGGCTCTTTGTTGCATTGCTCGAGTTTCTCTCTAGTTGTGGCGTGCAGGCTCTGTAGTTTGTGGCACGCAGACTCTCTAGTTGAAGGGCGCGAGTTCAGTGGTTGTGGTGCGTGGGCTTAGTTGCCCTGCAGCATATGGGATCGTAGTTCCCTGACCAGGGGTCGAACCCGTGTCCCCTGTATTGTAAGGCAGATTCTTTATCACTGGACCACCAGGGAAGTCCCCCCAGTGACACCTATTCTTTCACCCATACTTTGCGCATTATGGAATTTGTCTTGAGTCCTGCCATGTGACGGATGGAGACAAGAAAGGGATCATTCTGGGCTTCCCTGGTGGCGCAGTGGTTGAGAGTCCGCCTGCCGATGCAGGGGACACGGGTTCATGCCCCGGTCCGGGAAGATCCCACATGCCGCGGAGCGGTTGGGCCCATGAGCCATGGCCACTGAGCCTGCGCGTCCGGAGCCTGTGCTCCACAATGGGAGAGGCCACAACAGTGAGAGGCCCGCGTACCGCAAAAAAAAAAAAAAAAAAGAAATGGATCCTCCTTGCCTGATATATCCTAGAGATGTTCGGAGGGCAGTGGGCTACTTTAGCAGCTGGTTGTGAGTATAGGATTTGGAATCAAAGAGACCTGAGTTAGAGTTCTGCCACTTGCTAATCAGAAGAAATGGGCACACGGCTTACTTCACTTCGCATAATGTCCTGTGGGTTCATCCACGTTGTCACAAATGGCAGGCGTTCCTTCCTTTTTTATGGCTGAGTGAAATAAGCCAAGCACAGAAAGACAGATATCAATACTACATGATTTCACTTATAGGTGGAATCTGTATGTCGAACTCATAGAACCAGAGAGTAGAATGGTGGTTGCCAGGGGCGGGGGTGTAGGGTGGGGAAATGGGGAGATGTTGGAAAAAGGGTGCAAACTTTCAATTATAAGATGAATAAGTTCTGGGGATCTAATGCATAGCCTGGTGACTACAGTTAACAATACTGTGTGGTACACTTGAAATCTGTTACAAGGGTGGGTCTAAAGTGTTCTCACCACACACATACAAAAATGGTAACTATGTGAGGTGATAGATACGTTAATTAACCTGACTCTGAAAATCATTTCACAATGTAAACGTATATTAAATCATTATGGTGCATGCACACAGCATACATCAGCCATACACATAGTCTGCTACAGACTGAATGTTTGTGTTCCCCCATCCTCACCCCAAATTCGTACGCTGATGCCCTAACTCCCAGTGTGATGGTATTTGGAGGTGGGGCCTGTGGGAGTAATTAAGACTTGAGCGTGGAGGCCTTAGTGCCCTTATAAGAAGAGACATGGGAGAGATGATCTCTCCCTCTCTGCCACGTGAGGACACAGTAAGAAGGCATCCGTCCATAAACCAGGAAGTGAGTCCTCACTGGGAACCAAATCGGCTGGCACCTTGATCTTGGACTTCCAACCTCCAGGCGGTGAGAAATAGCTTTCTGTCATTTAAGCTCCGTGGTCTATGGCATTTTTGTTATAGCAGCCGGAGCTGATAGAGCCGGGGTCATTGATGCCTTCGATGTGACCGAGGGCCAGATGCGGTTCTCAGCTCTGTGTATGAACCACTGCCCTCAGCCTTCACATTAACTTCCTGAGGCCGGCACTCTCACTATTCCTGTTTATGGGCTGAGGAATCTGGGACACAGGGAACTAAAGTCAGTCACCAAAGCGATGCAGCAAGTTGCAAAATCTGGATTCAAGCAAGCGTGACTCTAACACTAGAAGAAAACATGAGAATATAAAATTAATCTTGGCACAAGGACAGCCTTTCTAAGCATGAGACAAAACTCATGGAGGAAAAGACTGAAAAGTTAGATACATAAAAAATGGAAGTCTTTGGGATGGAAAAATACCGTAAATAAAATAAAGGGAAAATGACTCACTGGAAAAATATTTGCAGATATAAGATAGGGAAACAAAGGATGATTTCATATATTTTTAATATCTATATACGTGTTTATATGTATTATATATTTTTTCAAAGTTCTTGCAAATTAATAAGAAAAAGAGCCAGCTGGTAGAATAAAGGAACACAGGCTGTGAAAAGTTAACAGCAAAAGAGCTACCTATGGGAAATATATACATGAAGAGACACTCCATCTCTCTTAAAATTAAAGAAATGCAAATTAAAACTAAGATGAGATCATATTGTTCACCTATAAGACTGGAAAATATACTTTAAAAAATTATAACCGAGGGGCTTCCCTGGTGGCGCAGTGGTTGAGAGTCCGCCTGCCGATGCAGGGGACACGGGTTCGTGCCCCGGTCCAGGAAGATCCCACATGCCGTGGAGCGGCTGGGCCCGTGAGCCATGGCCGCTGAGCCTGCGCGTCCGGAGCCTGTGCTCCGCAACAGGAGAGGTCACAGCAGTGAGAGGCCCGCATACCGCAAAAAAAAAAAATTATAACCGTTATTGCTGGCAAGAGCGTGTAGAACTAACTACTTGCCAATATTGGAGGGAGTGTAAATCAATGCATCTTTAGGAGGACAATTAGATATTATCTACCCAAATGTAAAATACACATAACCTTTAACCCAGCAATTCCACTTCTGGAAATTTAGTTGTGCAAGTGTGTAAAGACCTGTGTGCAAGAATGTTTGTTGCAGTATTTATGGCAGGGATGGGGAGGTATCCACCAAAGATCCCTGCTCCTCACTCCATAGTGTAGCTCTGTCTCTAGAGGGCGGTGGCCCAGCCAGGGACTACGTTTCCCAGCACCTCCTGCATCCAGGTGGGGCCCTGTGACTGGTTCTATGTGTGTTACCTCCAGACCCAGGTGCTTACAAAGTAGGTGTGTCCTTTTCATTTTCTTTTCCATCTACTAGCTAAATGCAGAGAACTCTGAGGCCCTAGATGGTCCAAAATGTAGAAGGGGCATGAAGACCCCTTATAACTGGGAAAACAACCCCCTTGGACTACCATGAGTAAGACATACACTTTTCTCTTGGCGTTTGTTACAGCAGCTGGCATTGACCTAATGACTGAAACACTGTTTGTAGCAGAAAGAGACCAGAACAACCTACATGTCTATTGGTAAGAAGCTGGTTAAATAAAGACAGACAATAGCTTATTTTGTGGCTGGTAAAAAAATAAGCTGGTTCTATAGATATTGACACAAAAAGGAGTCCAAGATGTATTCTTAAGGGAAAAATAAGCAAGATGCAGAACAGCGAGTTCAATATGCCCCTATTTACATACAAAATATACGCACAGATGCCAGTATGGATATGCATATACCATCTCTAGAAAGATACACAGTAAATTGTCAGCAGTGATCACCTTGGGGGACCTGGATGGCCCGTGGTATAGGATGGGCTTTTTTTCCACCTTTATCTTTCTGCACTCATTGGATTTCTTTTCCTTTGCCATGAGCATGCATTGTTTGTAGTTAAAAAAAACTAGCTAATAAAAAGCTATGTTAAAAAATCTCCATTGATATTGTTTAGGGAGAAGATAGCCTGCATGGAAACAGTTTTGAGGAGTGAGGGGGAGGAAATGTGTCTGGAGGAGCTGGGGTGTGGGTGAGAAGCAAAGATGAGGAAGGCCGGGAATTCACAGCTCTGCTCTCCAGAATCTTGGCTCGGAAAGGAGGGAGGGTGACCGTGGGCGTTGAATGAATGGATTTTGCTGCTGCACGTAGAGTTCTGATAAGTTTCCAGGCAACTGGACCTCAATTTCTCAGGTGCCATCAGGCTAGTCTGGCCTGACCATGGGCACACTAGCAGGGCACCTTCTGCGGGTAACTCTGGGTCTCTCACCTTCTCTCACTGTCTGGGCTTAGCTCCTTCCCCACACTAAGCCTACCCTCCCTTTTCCCCAGGAGTGGGTCCCTTAAGTCAGCCCTTCTCACACTTGGAGGCACATTTGTAACACCTGGGGGTCTTGTGGAAAGGCAGATTCTGATTCTGTAAGTCCAGCGAGGGGGCCAAGATTCTGCATTTCGAACAGGCTCTGCAGTGAGGCTGACAGGCTGGTCCATGGCCCACAGGCTGAGTAGCCAGGTCCTGGCCAGCCTGGCATGAACTGCATAGTCAGTGAATGTTTATGCACTAAATGGAATTGGCTAATGGATATTGGATGACGAACTGTAGATGATGTGAATTCAGAAAACCCAGATTGGAGGCCCAGCTTTTCCATTTCCTGGCCTTGTGACTTTCATAGTAGTTTCCCCAGCGCAACAGGTGGATGATGAGAAGGTGGGCTTCCCCTGGCTGCTGTGAGATCTAAGCTGGATGAACACATGAGGGGCCCATGTAAACCATAAAGCACTGTACCATGAATGGATTCCTCTTTCTCTACTTAATTTTCCCGCTCTCGTTTAAGTCTTTTCTTTTTTTTTTTTGTTCTTTCATTTATTCAGTTATTTTTAAAAATTGAGATATAAAAGACATATAACTTTATATTAGTTTCAGGTGTACAATGTAATGATTCAACGTACATATATATTGTGAAATCATCACCATTATAAGTCTAGTGGACATCCATCACCACACAGACTTACACACAGAGTTACCTTTTTTCCTCACGATGAGAACTTGTAAGAGCTACTCTCTTAGCAGCTTCCACATATGCTATAGAGTATTATTAACTATAGTTACTGTGCCATAGTGCTTGTCTTTCTCATTTTCAAAAAGCCAATCATCTGTCCCTTCGTGCTCTCCTGCTACAGCCCTATATAGCTCCTTTTCTTCCCAAAGTTCATGAAATAAAGCTCAATGGTTCTGGGCTTCCCTGGTGGCGCAGTGGTTGAGAGTCTGCCTGCCAATGCAGGGGACACGGGTTCGTGCCCCGGTCCGGGAAGATCCCACGTGCCGCGGAGCGGCTGGGCCCGTGAGCCATGGCCGCTGAGCCTGCGCGTCCGGAGCCTGTGTTCCGCAACGGGAGAGGCCACAACAGTGAGAGGCCCGCGTACCGCAAAAAAAAAAGCTCAATGGTTCTACTTTCTCACCTCACATTCATCCTCAACTTGTCACATCTGCCTTCTTCCTCCTCACCCGCTTAAAGCAGCTCTCTCTGAACACATCCATAAATGCCGGTGCCATTTTGTCCTGGCCTTGTTTTAACTTTCTGTGGTATCTGAGGCATTAGCCCACTCCTTGCTTCTTGAGGAATATGTTCTTTCTTGGCTTTGAGAACACAAGGTCTTGGTTTCCTTTTTACCCCTCTTACCAGTCCCTCTCCATATGTATTTCAGTTATTTTTCCTGCACTTACCACTTATCTCTTTATGTCTCACTTAATGGCCCCACCATCCACCAGTTGCCCCAGCAACACTCACATCTAATCTATAACCAAATCCAACTGGTAACCTCTCACCCAGTCTCTTCTGACATTGGTCCCTGCCAGCTTAGGACCCATCACAGCATCCTCGTTCATGGTCGGAGCTCAAGGAGCAGCTCAGCATCCTTCTCTAGGTAGACTCTGCTTGCCAGCATCCATTCAGAGCCAGCTTGCTCCACCAAGTGGCCCCAAGGCTACCAGGGGTGGTACCAAGGGGTGGCTTAGGGGACCTTCATCCTCCTTGCAGTCTCCTGAAATCAATCTAAGTGAAAACAGATGGAGGGGAAGAAGGGAAAGTGCTGCTGGAGAACGTCTGAAACTGGCAGGATGGCTGCATTACAAATACCTTATTCTTGACACAAAGGGGGCCTCGGCACAGCCAGCAAATTCCACCACATTCCTCTGGCCAACTCGCTGTCCCATTCTGCGCAATGACTATCTCAGACCTTTTCCATTCTCTGCAAATGATCAAAGCCAGCCCTTTTCTGTCCCTCTCAGCAGATGAGCTCGCACCATGGAGAATAGAGAAACTGTTAGCATGAAACATCTTCATGATCCTGCTGCCAAACACATAAAATTTTCCACACTGACCAGCCAAGGATGGAGATGGTCAACCCGGTGGCCTTCGGATGCTAGTCCCCCAGGCCTGTGCGTCTCCACCTCCCTTCACCTCCCAGTGTTCCCTGCCTGCAGTGTCCACGGAGGCCCACCTTCCACCTGTGCCTGGATCCATGCTAAGGACCTGTCAGTCCCCACCAAATCTGAATGCATCCCAGGTATCTGCAAATACCCCAGCCAAAGACTGGATGAATCAGTGAGTTCATCTTATTTTTTAACACCAAGCTTTACAATGTCACACTCCAGAGTCCCTATGGCTGCTAAATTTTGCAGGGTTGAGCTCCACAAGCCTGCCCCCACTTCCTGCAGCATAACAGTGCCCCCTGGTGGGAGGTGATCTAACTGCAGCTGGTGGCGGCAACACCTCTTGCCTGGTCCTCCACAATTCCGTCGCTTCCCTGGGAGACGTTAGCCACCATCAGGAGTTCTTTCCATTTTGTCTCCCGAAGAGGCAGGTGTATCAGAATATACGAAGCCCAGTGGTTGCAAAGGTGAGCAGGGCATGGCTTTCTGATCGTGCAGGGAGTAAGGAGAGCAGTGCTGTTGAGCAAGACACTGGGGAGTCAGCTGCTCGGATATCATCCAGGCCAAAGCCGCATGTATGGTTACTGAGTCAACAGAACTTCTACAGGGTCCAGGTCTCACCCAAACTGTGCAAATCTGGATTCTTGTCCAGGCTGTGGTGTAGAATGGTCCAGCTCTGCATTTCAGTTCTGGAAGGCATTCAGGACACCTTGCAAGATGAGATAGCAGACATTCTCAAATCCTTCAGTCCTACCCTTTCCTGCCTCCAGGGATTTTCTGCTCTTTCTGCCTAGAACACTCTCCCCTGACTCTTCCATGGCTCAGTCCTTCTCATCCTCAGGTCTCTGTTCAAATGTCACCACTCTCAAATGTCACTCTCTAAACCCCATGGTTTATTTCCCTCCTCGCACTGAGCACAACCTGTAAATCTCTTGCATATCTGTTTGTTTATCTATTGCCTTTCCCCCAGTTAGTCTGCAAACCCCATCAGGAAGGGATGCTGGCTTCCTTGCTGAGTGTGGAGTCTCAGTCCTTGTCACTGGGCCACACCACCACAGGCAGTCAAAACAGCATATGACTCATGCTGGTCAAATGAATAACAGGGGAAGAATCAAAGCCAAAGGGCAAGAAGACCTGGGCGCCTTGAGAAAATGCAGCAGCCTGAGCTCTTTAGAAAGCGTTTCCCAAAGTGCAGTCACATATAGTCTCTGGTATGCAAGTGATTCATGGGTGAAAGTTACATTTTTGTAAAACAGTTTTGTGTTTATTTTAATGCATTTTAGAAAATTAGAACTAGAAGATCATCTATATTTAACAGATTTCACTGCTTAGGATGAGGCTTAAATATGCAGTGAGCATAGAAAATGTGACTCGATCTAAAGACGAAAATTAAGTAAATAGTACAAATGGTACGTGAATATGGAAAAAAGGTGATCCTTATAATGACTCAAGTTTGGGAACCTCTGGCTCAAAACAATGTTAGTTTGGCCAAAAGAAATCCAAGCCAGACATAGACTCATTCAACAGATAATTATTGAGTACCTACTGTTTGCCAGCCATTGCTGGTGCCGAGGCCATGGCTCTAAGTAAAACAGATGTAGCACTTGCCCTCATGGAGCTTCTGGTCTGGTGGAGGACATAATGAACAAAAAATAAGCAAATATATAATTACAATTTGGGGTGGAAGAAAAGATGAGCAAGTGTAACGAGGGAATTGAGGGGTCGAAGAAACCCCAGAGTGGACATTTGAGCAGAAGTTCAGGAGATGAGTACCGGCTTGGATGAAAAGACCATATGATGAAATGAGAAAAACAATAGGGTAAGACAAAACAGGTATGGATGAGGTAAGACGGTACTGTAGAGAATCTAAAAATGCACTAGCAAAATACACTGACAGAAATCGAGAGTGGAACTAGCAACGTAGAAAATAAAAATCAGAACAAACTTGAGCCTCATCTTGGGCTTCTCAAGTAAAGATCCACAAGATTGAACTGTTGGGAGAAAAGATGACATGGAAGACAGAGTAGTCGTAGGCAACGAACAGTTTGCGATGTTACTGAAGAGGAAACCTGAAACAAATTGGACAGAGCTATTGGCAAAGATTTCATTAAATAGACGCTTCCAGAGATAAAAGATGGCAATGTGGGCAGATCAAAAGGCCAGAGTAGTCCAAACAAAATAAAACTTACATCAGTGAACCCATCCATCCATCCATCCATCCATCCATCATCTATCTATACAAGCATGCGTCAGGTCAAACATTTAACCTTATACGTAAAATGCAAACGTTTTATAAGTATTATATATACCCAGGATGGATAAAGCAAAGAAAACAGTTTTTCTACAAATTCAAGCCAGATAAGGACTTTGTAGCAGCAGTAAATGCTAGAAAACACAAATCATCATTCATAGAGTTTTGCAGAAAAAAAAATTGTTACTTCCAATACTTAGTAGTTAGACAATTTGCCTGTGAAGGCAAAAGAAAAGCACTATAAGATAAGCTTGAAAAGCATTCCACCTCTTTCTTCGAAAAGTTTTCTGAAGATAAAAGCAGTGACCTGAGTGATGGTGTGAAGGAACTGGGGAAAGGGAAGTTGAATATAAAAGGATAGAGACTGGGATTGAAGACAGCACAGAGTCTAAAGAATTAATACATTTAGCTCTTAATATCAATAGTTTTCTTTAAAAATTAGATGTAAAAGGTAATAATTTATACCCCAATACAGGTGAAAAAATTAATAATTTCATCAATCAAATTCAAGATCCCAGGTTAAATGAACACAGACTGAGAAATTGGCAATAGAGGACGAGGGGGAGGGAAGGGGCAGAGGGAAAGCACAGGAGATCCTTTACCAGAAGGTCCCTCCTACTCATTTGCTCTATTAGAGAAAAATACTATGAAGAATTAAAAACAGGACATGCATCCTTCAAAACATTGGAAAATAGAAAAGCAAAGTAAATGCAGCTCCTATAACAAAAGAGACAGGAAAGGAAAAAAGAGCCAAAATTGTAGAGCAAGATGACAGAAGTGCAGAAGTAGGATTGACTGTGTTAATATTCAAAATCGCTGGAAATAGGCTAAACCCCATACTTTAAAAAAATGACAACAATAAAGGTTTCTCATTCTCGCATAAAACCTAGTCAGTCATATTTGTGTTTATAAGACCACCCAGAACACAGGGGTGGAAACATTTTATATGAAAATGGAGGGATTCAGATGCAGCAGGAAAACGTCAGTCTAAAGAAAGCTAGAGTCACGTTCTTAACACCAGAAAAAGTAGAATCCAACGCAAAAGACATTAAATGAGACAAAGGGCATCATTTAATATTGATAAAGGGCCCAATTCATGGTAGTGCGTTCATATAACGTGGGGGAATCACAGTGTTCATCTCTCTTCCTTCTCTGGTCACCACTAAGTTGATAATGAATGGATAAAAGGTATAAAGTCAAAATATCAAGAGAATGGGTGAAGAGTTGGTGGCAGACAAGGAAGAGAGACTTACTTTTGGAAGAAGGGAGGCTGACTTATGAGGGGTATTGGTCTTGGAAAAGAAAGCTGAAACTTAAGTGGCTGCAGAGAGGAGGGGGTGTCACTATTGAGAAGAAAGCGGAATCTTCCAATAGCTCTGGAATCGGAGGCACCAGGGACCCTGGTGGGGTGAGAGAGCAGAAGCACAGTCAGTGTTACAGGTCTCTAGAACGAGCAGCTGGACCTACAGAGCTTCCCCCAGCCCTACAGCCGGCTGGAGCCACTTTTCCTAGTAGGGCAGTGATGGGGAGATTATCTTGTGGCGCTATTAAAACAGGCGGCCCCCAGACACTGGCCAAGGTGAAGAGGGGGGCGAGACACCTGCCAGAATGCTGGCAGGCAGCTTATCTACCTCAAGCTGACAAGTGAAAGATCCCTCTTGAGAGAAACTGACCAGTCAAGATTTCAAGTAATATCTACCAAAGCACAATTTATTAAGAGAAAAGCTGCCACATCCCATTGAGATCCATATCATTACATGTAATACAGAATCATAACTCAGTGCAGAAATAGGTCAAAAGGAAAAATGATCCTCTCAACTGATTCTGAAAAGGCACTTAGTAAATTCAACATCCATCACTAATAAAGAAAAAAATTACCTTAAGAAACCAGGAAGGCTGCATCTTTAACATGAAAAAGAATATCCATCTCAAACCCACAGGGACTTGTATGTTGAAGGATGAAATAGTGCCAGTAGCTAACTTAAAAAAAAAGTTCTTATTGAAGTATAGTTGATTTACAATGTTGTGTTAATTTCTGCAAAGTGACTCAGTTATACACACATACATATATGTATTCGTTTTCATATTCTTTTGCATTATGGCTTATCACAGGATATTGAATATAGCTCCCTGTGCTATACAATAGGACCTTGCTGCTTATCCATCCTATATATAATAGTTTGCATCTGCTAATCCCAAACTCCCAATCCTTCCCTCCCCATCCTCTTCCCCCTTGGCAACCACAAGTCTGTTCTCTTCAATAGCTTACTTTTATTGAGAGCCGCGTGGCAGGCATGGTTCTAAGTATTTTCATATCTATTATCTCATTTAAATCTCACCACAATATCACTAGGTAGGTATTTGTATTAACCTTGTTATTCACATAAGGAAATTTGGTGCAGAGGAATAATCTGCCAAAGACCCAATGTACTAATTGGTGAAGCCAGGATGTAAACCCAAGGGTTTTGATTCTAGTTGTATGTGCTGTAACCTCCAGGCTATGAGTCTCGTTAAAGTCAGGCAAGACAAAGATGCCTGCTAACACAATTGATATTTAAGATTGTTCCATATTGTATACACAGTTCAATTAAAACTTTAATAAATGGAGAGATGGGAAATCATAATATTAGAAAGACATCCATACTTCTCAAATTAATCTATAAATCAAATGTAATACCAATCCAAATCCCAAGAGGATTTTAAAAATTGAATTTGACATTACAATTATAAAGTTTCTTTTGGATGAATAAATTAAAAATAAGAGCCAATGCATTGTGTTAGAAGGAAGAATCATGGGAAGGAAGCTACAGTGTCACACAATATATATTATAAAGCTGTAGTAATTAAAACGGTGTGGTTCTGGCTCAGAAACAGGCAAATGGATTTATAGAACAGAATACAAAATCAGAAATAAACACAGCTACATAAAAAACACATGATAAAGGTAGTATTTCAAGGCAGTTGGGAAATTACACATTATTGGGACTTTGTTGGGAAAATTAGGTGATTAAGCTGGGAAAAATGTAGTCAGATTTCCTCATTTACATCTGTACCAATATTAATTCAAATTGAATGAAACATTTCAATGTTAAAAAGAAAACAATGGGGTAAGAGATTAAAATATCAGTAAATATGTATATATTCTTGAGAATTGGGAAGGCTTTATAACCATGATATCAAAGAAGAAAGAAAGAAAGAAGTTAAAAGCTAAAGTTTTGGGGAACTCCCTGGTGGTCCAGTGGTTAGGACTCAGGGATCTCACTGCTGGGACCCCGGGTTCGATCCCTGGTTGGGGAACTAATATCCCACAAGCCGCGAGGTGAGGCCCAAAAAAAAAAGTTAAAGTTTTGGAAGACAAAAAAAGTAACCATAAGGGAAAATAAAATGCAAAAAAGCAAATGGTGTTCCAGATATGATAGACAAATATTTAGTATCTTTACTAGAGTTTTTATAAATCAATAAGAAAGACACCCCAACAGAAAACTGAGGAAAAGACATAAATGATTCCTGAAAGAAGATATAAAACTGGCAAAATATTAAAATTCATTAGATATCAAAGAAATACAAATTCAATCCAAATAAGATAGCATTTTGACCTATCACAAAGTTATTATTTAGTGTTATCCATGGTGCATAGAAATATGCACTCTCATACAATGCTAGGTTTGCAAATAAGTTGAAAGTAGTAGATGCAAACTATTACATATAGAATGGATAACCAACAAGGTCCTACTGTATAGCACAGGGAGCTGTATTCAATATCCTGGGATAAACCATAATGGAAAAGAATATAAAAAAGAATGTATATATGTGTATACCTGAGTCACTTCGCTGTACAGCAGAAATTAACACAACATTGTAAATAAACTACACTTCAAAAAATAATTTAAAGGAAGGCTCTTGTTAGAATTTAGCCTGTTGAAATGTTAAGATATTTGTATAAAGATGTGTTATAAGGGTGCTCAACACAGTATTCTTTATTTAAAGTGGTGAACTAACAGAAACAACCTAAATACGCACAATACTATAATGATTAAATGATGGTATGTATATGCATTTTGAGAAACGCTAAGCTGTGATTATAAATAACTTTTCAGAAAATGTTTAAGACATGGGAAAATGCTGGTATTAAACTGGTAGTTTGAAAAAAAGAAGTTAGAAAATACCATATTACACATGATAACTGGTCTTCTCTGTGTGTGTGTGTGTGTGTGTGTGTGTGTTTGTGTGTGTGTGTTTGGATATCAAAAGCAAGGACACAGTTACCCCTGGATATTCTGGTCTCCTCTACTTCTCCCAACTATGTATAAAAATATACGACCTGCTGTTCTTGATGACTTTTCCTGAAAGATGTGTAGATAGAACAGACTGTTCTTCATTTGATATTTATACAAAATCCTTCCCAGTTTTGCTCCCAAAGCATTTATAAATTCTAAATAGGAAACTTCGGTACAGAGATATGGTCCATTTCAGCCAAACAACTTATAACCACAACTTCAAAGAAAAGACTGAGGTGTACATGCATAGTTATATTGGATGCTACGTAAGAGCATGGTAGAGTGGGCCTCTGGGAAGGGAAACCAGGAGACTAATGGCTGGGAGGAAACTCCATTTTCATTACACATCCTTTGTGTATCCTTTGGCTTTTTTGTCAAGTGCATTTTTTCTTCAAATGAAGAATGCAGAAGAGGAAAAAATACAGGCATTGGAGCCAGACATGTCTAAGTTTGAGTCTCTGTTTTGCCACTTATTTGTGTACAGCCTTGGGCAAGTAACTGTCCTCTCTCTGAGCCTCAGTATCCCCAATAAAGGGTAGAAAATAAACCTTACTCTGCAGGAATGTGGAAAGGATTGGAGGTGATGCATGGAAATTTCCCCATGTGTTGGCTGGTGCATAGTAGGCGCTTGTTAGCTGTGGCTATTATGATTAATCTTGTACCTGCCTGAGACTGTAGGCAGAGCTGAAGCAGAATGTAATTATCCATGTTGGAACAAAGCCAGGATACCTGAACCTTGCAAAACATGCTGTTGAATGTCCAATCAAGATATGTAAGTACACACAGCCACAGAACATACCCAGTGCTTTCCCCCAGGGTTCAAGAAGTAAAATGCATTTCACCATGGTACATCTGCTCGTTTTTTTAAATTCCACAACTAATTAACCAGAATCCTCATCAGCCATCTCCATGTGGATTAACTAAACATGTCAGCAAACCCTGGCCCTTTTCTGTTAAACACAGGAAATTTCTTCTCCCCACCAGTGGTTCCAGCAAGATGCTGACTGCAGAGGGAGTTGAACTGCAAAGTCTAACCTTCATTTAACCCACTGTAAGGCATTTCTCATGCAGTAGGTCAGTTTGATAGCTCCTCAACATTAGGAAGGCACAATATCTTAGTGGTTAAACCTACAGTCCCTGGAGTTGGTCTGACATGGCTTTTAATTCTGCTTGATCATCTCTTAACTGACAAATCATGGGTAAGTTATTTAACCTCTGTAAACCTCAGTTTTTTCCATCTGTTAAATGGGGCCAATTATGGTGCCTACCTCATAGGATTCTTGTAATAATTAAGGGTGAAGATGGATGAGCATTAAAGGTATTTTGCACAATGTCTGGTGCTAGGCAAGGCCTCAAGAAATGATAACAAAACAAAGATATATGTGCTTTTGCATTAGAAGATTCCAGGGAAGGATCATGTCCTCATGCAGGCAATGGGGAAGTCACCTACTGCAGAAAGATGTATGTAGCTGAGCTCTCTTTAAGGAGCCCTGTAATGACCAGAAAAAGCACTCACAAAGAACATGCACATTGTCCTCTGTGTTAAGTTTATAAATAATTTGCTTATCAAATATCCTAAAAAGGAAAATGCGAGGAAAACAGTTTAAAAGTATGCTTGCATCATGGTCAAAAACATTTCATTGGTTTTCAAAGAAAAAAAAAAAAACAATGTTCCTTTAAGGAGAAAATCCTTTTAGAAAAACCCAAAGTCTGGTTATTACTGTGATTAGCTAATTGTATCTCTCATATGTCAACATTTTTCAAGGGGTGGGATGTCATGTAAATGTAACTAATTATTATTTAATTCCAACCACTTATGTGAAAAGTACTTTTCTGATTAGCAAGGCGGTCAAAGGAGAGATGTCAGAATCTTTTTTTCTCTTTCTGATTGTACAAGATTGTTGTGGAGGAGATGTGGATTTGTCCTTATTATATCAAGAACCTTGACATGGAAGAAGGTAGTCACCATTTAAATGCTATATCTTGAATCAAACCTAAGAATAGCCATTGTGGCGGTCCCACCCCCTGTGCCCAGAATGGAGCCTGTGTTTCCACAGAGCTGGAACTCCTGGCTCAGGGTCTCTTCCCTCCACTGTCACTGAACTGCTCCCGAGCCCAAGGGGAGGGCGGCCAAATTGAGGCTGCCGGCTCTGGACGGGCCTCAGCAGCTGAAGCTGCAACAGGCCTGGGGACCGCGGAACAGCCGTGTGGATGACAGGCTCTTGGTGCTCCAGCCAGGCATCAGGGTTGTGCCTCTGAGGTGGGAGCGCCAAGTTCAGGACACTGGTCCACAAGAAACCTCCCAGCTCCACGTAATATCAAATGAGCATGCATATCAATGACTACCTTAAATGTAAATGGATTAAATGCTCCAAACAAAAAATATAGACTGGCTGAATGGATACAAAAACAAGACCCATATGTATGCTGTCTACAAGAGACCCACTTCAGACCTAGAGACACAACAGACTGTAAGTAAGGGGATGGAAAAGATATTCCATGCAAATGGAAATCAAGAGAAAGCTGGAGTAGCAATTCTCATATTAGACAAAATAGACTTTAAAATAAAGACTATTAATGATACATTAAACAAGATGGACTTAATTGATATTTCTACGATATTCCATCCAAAAACAACACAAAACAGTTTCTTCTCAAGTGTTCATGGAACATTCTCCAGGATAGATCATATCTTGGGTCACAAATCAAGCCTTGGTAAATTTAAGAAAATTGAAGTCATATCAAATATCTTTTCTGGCAACAACACTATGAGACTAGATATCAATTACAGGGGGAAAATCTGTAAAAAATAAAAACACATGGAGGCTAAACAATACGCTACTTAATAACCAAGAGATCACTGAAGGAATCAAAGAGGAAATCAAAAAATACCTATGAGAAAGAAAAATGGAGCTGGAGGAATCAGGCTCCCTGACTTCAGACTATACTACAAAGCTACAGTAATAAGACCGTATGGTACTGGCACAAAAACAGAAATATAGATCACTGGACCAGGATAAAAAGCCCAGAGATAAACCCACACACATATGGTCACCTTATCTTTGATAAAGGAGGCAGGAATATACAGTGGAGAAAAGACAGCCTCTTCAA
>NW_020173198.1:6491837-6555268 GCF_003031525.2 Neophocaena asiaeorientalis asiaeorientalis
TAGCTAGTGGGAAGCAGCCGCATAGCACAGGGAGATCAGCTCGGTGCTTTGTGAACACCTAGAGGGGTGGGATAGGGAGGGTGGGAGGGAGGGAGACGAAAGAGGAAAGAGATATGGGAACATATGTATATATATAACTGATTCACTTTGTTATAAAGCAGAAACCAACACACCATTGTAAAGCAATTATACTCCAATAAAGATGTTAAAATAAAAATAATAGCCATTGCTCCAAAGGCAGCTCTTTAGTCTGTTTTATTTTTATTTAAGAAATATTTTTGTCAAAAGTCCATTATATCCCAGAACAATGTTATAGGTAATACCCCAAATCTCAGGTCTTATCCCACCTCCTAGTTGTGGTGAAAACCTGCTGAATGTGTCAAGCATGACTCCACAAGGAAATGATTTCAGTGCAGTGAAAGCTCCGGCCTGAGTTCTGATCCAGTCTCCACCACTTACACTGAGCAAGTCACTTCAACTCCGAGTCACTTTCTACACATATGAAAGGGAGAAAGCGATCCATTTCTACAATGGAGAATTTCAACTATAACGCTAATGTTAAATATCAACTTGGCTGGGCTGAGAGATGCCCAGAGAGCTGGTAGAACATGATTTCTTGATGTGTCTGGGAGCTTGTTTCTGGAGGAGATTAGCGTTTGAATCAGACTCAGCAGAGAGAGTGGCCCTCTCTTTACTCCCAGCGTACGAGGGCGTCATCCCATCCACTGAGGGCCCGGCTGGAACGAAAAGGCGAGGAAGGGCGAATTCAGTCTCTTCCGGAGCTGGACCCCCATCTTTTCCTGACTTTGGACTTCGGGGCTTCTGGTTCTCAGACCTTCGGCCTCAGGCTGGGATGTACACCATTGGCCCCCCTGGTTCTTAGGCCTTCAGACTTGGACTGAATTCCACCACCTCTTCTGTCCTCCGGCTTGCAGACAGCAGATGGTGGGACTTCTCAGACTCTGTAACCACGTGAGACAATTCCTATAATAAATCTCCTTTTATATATAATCTATATATGTCTTATTGGTTCTGTTTCTCTGGAGAACCCTGGCTGATACAGTCTCTCACAGAGTTCCTGTGAGGGCTAAAGAAAGCGTATATAACGTGGTAGATCAGTTCCCCGCACGTGATCAGTGGAAGGATTTGAGGGAGCAAGGTCACTGGCTGCAGGGCTGGGAAGAGCAAGCAAAAGACTGAACACAGAATGCAAGGTCTGAGGTGGCCACTGAGGGATGGAGAGAGGGGGCCTCAAGGCTCACACACAAATCACTCAGAAGTGCTCGGGGCTCTGATGAAGCGTAGGATCCATAATTCAACAATAGCATCAAGGCCATAGTAACATCTTCCAAATGTGAGGTGTAATCCAGCGAAGGAGAGTGGAGCACACATCTCCTTGGCTTCTCGAATTTGCTTTTTTGATTTTGCTTTTAAAAAAAAAATCTATGGGGCTTCCCTGGTGGCGCAGTGGTTGAGAGTCCGCCTGCCGATGCAGGGGACACGGGTTCGTGCCCCGGTCCGGGAAGATCCCACATGCCGCAGAGCGGTTGGGCCCGTGAGCGATGGCCGCTGAGCCTGCGCGTCCGGAGCCTGTGCTCCGCAACGGGAGATGCCACAACAGTGAGAGGCCCGTGTACCGCAAAAAAAAAAAACAAAAAAATTATGAAGCAGAGGTCACTTTCTGGGCAGCATAAAAGTGCCTGCATCAGGCCCATGACCTAAAGTTGTACAAATTGTCTCCTGCCGCAAGGTGTTCCAGCTGAGGGAGAAATGGGGTAGAATCCAGTCGCCATCAGGTTTACTAAGTTTCTCCCATGCAGCTGGTTTACTGGTAGTCATGACTTTGTCTACTTTTCAGGAGGCTGGTGGTGACCCTGGGCTTCATACAAGGAGTTCTCTTTACCAAGGTTTGGGGCAAATGTGGCTCCTCAAAGGCGGGCCATCCAGGCCCCATGTCCAAGGGAGTGATGTGAACCTACCCTTAACTTACAGCTCCCCTCCCCAAGTTGTATTTTCCCGGAAAGGTTTTCCCCATTAGTATCAGAGAGAGAGAGAGAGAAGAGCTATATTTCAGTTTGTTTATTGCTCTAAAGCATCTGTTACTTTGCTATGTTTTGCAGGGAAACTTGGCATCTCATATTCATAAACTGGGCTGCTCTGGGTTTAATTGTGTAAATAACTCAAGCTATAAACTGGGATCTGTGGTGGTCTGGAAAGATTTTCGACAGAGAAGCAAGTGAACCTCCAGGGTTACTTTACTTAGAATATAATCATGTGTTAACTGCACCCCTGTAATTGATGCAAATGTAGCTCTCGGTCTTGGGTGTGAGGGAGCCTGGAGCCCCACACGAGAGAACAGCTGATTTCTGATGACCTGACCCTGGGAGAGAGCCAGGCTGGGCCAGAGGTAGTCTACTGAAATCTCTGAGTCCCCTGCTTTTGGCAACCTGATGGTATTGACCCCAAGACTGTGGGCCAGACCTTCCACTTGGTGTTGTACCCAAGACCTCATTTCTTCCAGATACACCATGGTTAGGTCAGTGCTGTTCTTCTAGGGAAGGGTCCCCACTGTATCCCCAGTAGAGGAGAATCTCCGGTAAAAATCTAGAACAAAATGGAATCTACAGGGACATACAATGAGGCCACTCTGGTAGGAAGTGACATTTGAGGGCAAGAGTCCCAAGTTCAAATGTTCTGTTCTTTCTGGGGTTTTCTTGGCTTCTCTCAATTCCCTCTTCAGAGACTGTGGACTGGGTTGGCCTCTGAAGGATTCTCCTGTATTTGAGGTTTAGGAAAACAAGGGTGGGAAAGCTTTCTTCCTCCAAGCTACCTCTCACAGATCCTTAAGTTAAAGAGGCAAAAATGGGGGAAGGGGCTTGGTACTGTGGTTGTGTGTTTTCATATAAGAGTGAAGAACACCATGGTCTAGGTCTGAAGATGTATCTGGCAAAAAGGAATAACAATCAACGTAGATGTCTAGATGGAATCAGATCCTGCCTAATTTTTCACAGGGGGTAAAGCTGACAGTAGATATTTCCCCCCCTCCATTTTACAGATGGAAAAACTGAGGTTAGGGAAGTTACCCAAGGTCATCCAGCTAGAAAGTGGCGGAGGTTTGAACTCAGCTCTGTCTGACCCAGCGCCTGCCCTGGAGGGTGAAACTGCAGGACCTGGCATCCAGGGAGGAGATACAAGATATGAAGTCCCTTCTATTACAGAGTCCTGGGCCAATGGGCCAGTGAGACTCCTGCCAACACTTGTATCCTCTCCGAGAAGCATCATGATGAAGCTTCTGCATTTCCTTCTATCTTGGCAGGAGCTCCAATTTGGAGTCAGATTAACCTGGATTTGAAGCTCAGCTCAACCTTTTACTAGTATGTTCTCAGGCAAGGAAACTCCTCTGTTCCTCAGGTTTGTTATCTATAAAATGGAGACAATAATAGTAGTACTTCAGAGGATTGTTGTTGCAAGGATTAAATGAGATAGTACGAGATAGATCACGTGAAGCCCTTAGAATGGTCCCTGACATGTAATAAGCACTTTGTAAGTGTTAGATGTCAGAATTAATTAATTACATGGTGATATTTGGGCCAAGCAAGGCTCAGCTTCTTTCCTGACCCTGTGTTTCTCCCTCTTCCTCTGTTTCTGTGACTTGCCTAGAAATGGAGCCCTTATCCTACCTGGGGCAGGTCCTACCTGTTCTGGTTTCAGGAGACAGGTCTGGAAACCACCCTCTGGCTTTTCTCAAAAGAGGGTGAGGCAGACCCAGAACCTCTCTGTGGCTGGCTGGTGGGGTGCCCCAACTTTTCCTGCAGGCTGGCCCAAAGTCAGGTTCAGGGGGTGGTGGGAACTTGTGGAATGCCTACTTTTGGTCTTGTGTTCAAGATGCATTCTCCAATCTAGCTTCATTTCCACCTACAACTATTTTTTAAATTTCGTTTAGAATCAGGAAGTGAAGAGGGGTGTGATTAATTGCTAACCTCAAACCTGAACAGAAGGGAAGTATACAGTTCAACTACCATCTAATATTTCATCCTTAAGCCAAAAACAGGAAAAACCCAGTTAAGTGGTTATTCCAGCCATTCTAGTGAGTTCTCAAGATAGCTCACTTCATTTTTTTTTTTTTTTTTTTTTTTTAACCCGCATCCCCTGCATCAGCAGGTGGACTCCCAACATGTCCACCAGGGAAGCCCCATTTTTTTTTTTTTGATTGTGCTAATTATGATATCTTGAACTTCCCATCCATCAACCACATCACAGACAGGCCTTCCATCAACGGCTCTTCTGTGGAACAGCTTTGCAAACACTTCTATCTTAGAGCTCTCTGGTCCTGGCAAAACTGCTCCTTTTCCTTCAACTCTTGCCCATCGGACCAGGTTTTTTTTGTTTCCTCTGGCCTCTCCGATATATCTGGCTCCCTCTTAAAGGGTATGAAAAACCCTCTGCATTGCTGGGCTGATGATCTGGGCAGCACTTGTCTGACACAGTGAGCCTGGAGAGCATTCCCTGGGCTTCTTCTGTCACTTTCTCTCATCCCGTGACTCTCAGAGAAGGAAGCACAAATGGTCAACATATTTGGAAATTGGCGTCTGTTTGCAGTTTATAATATTCTGCAAGTGCTATAAAGTGACCTGAATTTGCCCCAAATGGAGCATGTGGTTGGCGGGATTGTTGCTACGGTCTGGGAATCTTAACGTAGCTGAGTTCACCTCCCTTACTGATCCCCAAGACTCTTCTTGGAAATCCCACATATGCTATTTTTTAAGTGAAATGAGAAATAAAGATTTTCATATGAAAGTTCTCAATTATAAAATTTTGGCGTGTGTTTTTAAACAACATCAACAGCCACTAAAAACATGATTAGGTCCAAATCAAATACAGTCCGTGACACTACAGCCTACTGGCTGCCAGTTTGCAACCTGTGTGCCTTAGGCCACTGGCATGTTCTTGCTTTGACCAGATGTTTATTAAAGACCAATTAAATGCCAAGAACTTGAGATGATGTGGGGAGAAGAGAAGCAAGCAAAGGACCCACAGTTCTTGCTATTGCAGGTCTTGCAAGTAAGTAAATTAAGGCAAGAACCTAAGGCATCACTTTCTGAGATGCTATGACGTGTCTTCTCCAGCTTCCCAAGGTCACTGGAACCTTCCTGTCCTCATTTTGGTGAGCAGTGAGGATTCTGCCATGGAAGTCAGCTACCCCTATGTAAACCTTTGTTTCTACTCCTGTGGGCTTCCTGCAAGCTCTGCTTTCTTTCAACTTGGTTTGATTTGATACTTTCCATTCTGACATAGCTGGACATGCATTCTGGTACCTCTTTAGAGCATGGAGGGGGCTGGTAACTGAGGGACACAGAGGAAAGGGGTAGAGATAGTGCAAGAGCAGTGCCTGAGAGCAGCCCTTAGAGCCTGCAGTGTTCATGTGGATCCCGCCGTATATCCCCTCCTGACAGCACTGATGTCTGTACTGCCCACCAAGAGGTAGAGCATCAGGGAAGGAAGGGAACCAGAACTGCTCTGAGCACCTGTTGATGCCACGAAATAAGCGCTCACGTTTGCCCCTCCCAACAGCCCTAAGGGAAACTCACGTTGCCCCTCCCAACATGTCCCCCAGGGACATGCTTTATTATTCCTACCTTGCAGATAAGTAAAATGAATGTAGATCAGGTAAATTCTTTCCCAACATCACAGAATTAGTAGATGGCAGAGCTAGGATTTGAACAGAGGTCTATCCCTTGGTTGCAAGTGACAGAAACTCAGCTCAAACAATAAGAGAATTTACTGCCACACACACTTTGGAACTCCAGTGATTGATCTAGTCTCAGGGGCATCCAGACCTAGGGGCTCAAATGTGTCACTGGGGCTCTCTGTCTCCATCACTTGGCTCTGCTGTCCTTGGTATGCTGGCTTCATGTTGCAGACCGTTCCTTCCATGTGACTGGCAAAGACGTCCATTGACACAGCTTGAGGTCCCAGAGGAAGAGAGACTTATTTCTACCGGAGTCCATATGTCATATCTTAGGGAAGTTCTGACTGGCTCAGTTTGAGTCACATGCCATCCCTGAACAAATCACAATGGCCAAGGGATAGAGTTCCCTGATTGGCCAGCCTAGGTCATATGCCCACCTCAGTGAACAGGGTGCGGCCTATATACTCCCCATCCAGGACCACATGGCACAAAGGAGGTTCCCCAAGGTGAAATCAAGGTCTAGTACCAGCCAAAAGGGGAATGGACGCTGGGGGAGTAAAACCAATAGATGTTGTCTACACTTTATGATATCAAAACTTTTCCCACACCTTTATTGGAAAGAAGACAAATCGAGATAGGATAGGAGACAGTAAATTTGAGCCTTTCTTCATTCATTTGATTACTCTTTAATATCTAGGTTGGCAGAATGTCCTTAAATAATTTTGGGCTCTATGCCATCTGGAGCTTTGTGGGGCTAGGGTGTTCTTTGTTCTCTCTCACCCTGACCCACCCAGTCCGCGGCTGGCAATCAGGGGCTCTCTCCCAGACCAACGGCCCCTGACCCCTGCCTGGGAACCTTGGCCATGGGAGATCCCCAAGCGTTTGTGGCAGAAGAAGGAAGTGGCTGCCTTACCCACTCTGGGAGCCCAGGGAAAGATTTCAGACTCAAACATATTTGCAGAAAGGATTCGGCGGTGGAGTTGCTACCTCCAGATTAATTTACACTCCAGTGGCCCCCAGAGAGGCTGACAGACTGATGGATGGTGATGCCTGCTGGGTGTGCGACCACATTAATGCTGCCACAAGCTCAGATCATTAGCTCCGAGGTCCTCGCCACACCTTGGACACAGCTAATCTCATGTAAAATGGGGCCAGCTCCCAGGGCCATGTGCACTCAATGGCAGATCCCTGGGGTGGATACCCAGCTGGGCTACCAACACTGCAGAGGGTGCAACCGCCCCTACCCCCCACCTCCATCCATCATCTGCTTTCATCCTTCCAAGGACATGGTGCGGGACGCGTAGGACGCCTGGCAAGAACGTCCTCCGCGCGAGGAGCTCAATTACTTGCCCGCGGGGAGCTCAGTAACAGTTCCGAGGATAGAACCCTCCACGTCACAGTCCCACCCTGCAGGGGATTGAGCCGAGGAAGGCTCCTAAGTCTATGAGACGCTGAACCTCCTGGTGGATTCTGTTGGAATCCAAAGAAATAATCAGTCAAACTGGTTATTTGCTCAGAAAGCAGAATCCGAGTGTGTAGCCAGAGCTCAGGTACCCTGCATAGATGGTCCTGGCACTGGCTGATGAAGGCTGGTGCTCAGCTCGTGAGAACAGAGCACACAATGGCTGACCAAATTTTTCACATATTCCCCCCAAAGACTGTGGCAGGAATATATAGATAGGGTTTTGGGTAAACGCCAGGAGACCTTCTGCAACCTCCCCTTCTGTGACTCCATCACCCACCACTTCCCCCTCCTCACTCCAGTCCAGCTTCACTGGCCATTTTGCAGTTGAGCACGCCAGCCACACTCCCACCTCAGGGCCTTTGCACGTGCTGTTCTCTGCCTGGAAAGCTCTTCCCTCGGAGCTCTACGCCTCCCTCACCTTTTTCAAGTCTGTACTCAATGCGCCTTCTGGAGGAAGACATCCCTGACCACCCTACTTAAAGTTGCAACACCCCTCCCCCGGCACTCCTTGCCCTCATGTCTTGATTTATTTCTCTCTGCCTCACTTACCACTTCCTAATATCCTCTATAATCTACTTATTTCTGTTGTTTGGATCATGTTATGCCCCTGCTTAATATCTTTCAGCAGTTCTCCATGTCTTACAGGTCTCCCATGAGGGTGGGTGATTTGGTTGGTCCTTGGGCTCAGCATTTATTAACATTGAATCATAGACCAAAAAGTTTAACCTTTCCACTCTCTCCTGCTTAGTCAAGGACAAAGTCTCAGTCGGTGTTAGCTTGTCTCTAACAAGTTATTCTCCATTTTCAACAAAGAGAGATCAGTTCTCAGGCTCTGAGCTTTCAGCAGGCGAGAGTGTCTAATCAGAATTGAAGAATATCATTTTGTGTTTGTTGTAGTTACTTCTTTGACAAAAGATACCAGTTTTTCATTTACCAGTGATAAAAAGTTTACTTTCTAAATAATTTAAGTAGAAAGCCCAAGTACCTGATACGAAGAAAATCATGGAGGGGCTACACGAATGACACAAGTTTAAGAAATCGTTATGTATACAACAGATTCAAAATATCCTTCAACGGTGCACTCAGCCTTTCACGACGTGGCACGTGGTGCAGTCTCTTAGATACTCTCCTCATGCACCTTGACTCTGGAAATACAGGAGGCTTTACGATTCCCCTGGCGTTTTTTGCAGTTTCACACATCTGTGCCCAGAATGGGCATCCCAGCATTACCTTCTGGGTGAAACCCTGCTCATGCATCAGAAGTCAGCGTCACCATCACCACCTCTGAGAAGCCCCTTGCAATCTCTCCATGCAAGACAGAATTCATCCTTTGCTTCTCTCTGCTGCCTGTCTACCGTGTTTATACCTGCATTGTTGCACGAATTACACGGCACTTGTTTAGACAACGGTTCGTTGAGAGCAGAGACTGCCCTGTGCCTCTTGTATCTACTGTGTGGAGTGGCTCGCGCACATCAGATGCTCAATAACTGTTGAGTGAAACACTGTATCTCATGGACACTGACAATCGCAGGACAATCTGATTGCCTGGCACTTTGGGGTCAGGGATGAGTCTAGAATGAAAT
The DNA here is from genome assembly GCF_003031525.2 of Neophocaena asiaeorientalis asiaeorientalis. Lineage (NCBI taxonomy): Eukaryota > Metazoa > Chordata > Mammalia > Artiodactyla > Phocoenidae > Neophocaena > Neophocaena asiaeorientalis. Next base: position 6,500,575 of record NW_020173198.1, read on the forward strand.
CCAAACTGAACCTGGCCTGCACCGTCCTCAGGGTAAGTCAGGACCTTGGGGTTCCCTCAGATTCCTCTCCTCTATCCGAGTGAGACTCTCCCAGCCCAACACAAAAGGACATGCATCCTGCCCTGTACACCGAGTCACCTGGCCAACTGGGTATGTCAGAAGAACCTCCATTTCCCTGCCCACTTAGAACCACGTGGAAAGTCTTCAGCTAGAATAACACTCCTGGTCTCTCTCGCTACCCTGCAGTCACTCCTCACATTGCCCTGATTAGCTGGTGAGTTTGGGAGAAGTAACAAACCGTGATGTGGTCAGCAACCCTCCCAGAGCCCTGCCAGAAGCAGCTATCCCCCAAAAAGGCAGTGCCCACTCCTCTGGTCCATCGACGCTGAGGGACAGCACTGGGGGATGCCCTAAGTCCCAGCTCTGCTGTGACCAGGTGTGAGTCTAACTCAGCAGGGCCATCGGCAGGCTCTTTGGACCACACTCTCAGCCACCTTCATCAGTGACAGAGCTGACTTTTTTCTTTTTTTTTTTTGCGGTGCGCGGGCCTCTCACTGTTGTGGCCTCTCCCGTTGCAGAGCACAGGCTCCGGACGCGCAGGCTCAGCGGCCATGGCTCATGGGCCCAGCCGCTCCACGGCATGTGGGATCCTCCCGGACCGGGTTATGAACCCGCATCCCCTGCATCGGCAGGCGGACTCCCAACCACTGCGCCACCAGGGAAGCCCAGAGCTGACCATTTGATCGCCATTTGTCTGACTCTTGACAACTGGTCCTGAACTTGGGAAGGGAAGAGAGGAATGCAATCTCACATGTTGCCCTCCCCTCTGCCCCAACTTTCAACAGGGTATAAAGTCTTGGAAGTCTCTAGAAGTCACAGGTTCAGGCAGAGGACCTGGGCTTGAGTTGTCAGGGAATCTATAGTCAAGACCCAACTGGGGGTGCTCTTGGAAGACTGCCCCACAGAGGCTGTATTTTACCCCCAACATACACCTACACTCATGCCAAGGCCCCAGGGTCCAAGTCCCTTCAGAGGGATCTGATTTGTGTGAGAACTCCACCACGGCAAGAGCCCACCCTTCTGGGTTCACTCATCCCCCTTTTCTGCTTTCATCCTCTGAGCCCACAATTCCAACCACTCCTCCCCGTCTTTGGCATCCAGGTGTAGCCAGTTAAGGGCATGGGCCCCAGCGTCAGACAGACAGGCTAGGGCTTGATCATCATCCTTTCCACTTACCACTGGCTGGGCCAGTACAGTGACAGCATCTCCTGGGGTCTCAGTTTGCCCTTATTTAAATAGTGATAACAATAATACCACCTGCAGGGTACATGCTCAGTATGGTGCCTGGGACATAGCAAATGCTCTGTCAATGTTGGCTGCTGTTATGATGGTCCGACTAGGGCATGTTTCTGCAGCCTTGGCCCCCGACACCCTTTCTTGTTCGTGTCTGGTATTGACCTTCCTACTTTAGCCACAGGTAAGAGTCCTGCCCACTGCATCCATCCAGCCCTAGGGGAGCCACACAGGGAGATGTAGCCCATGTTGCCTCCCCACAGGGTACAAGGATCAGGCAGGTCCCAGATTGTCCAGATATAGGCAAAGTTCTGGGGTGTAAACCCTGGTGAGTCTCCTCTGAGTGCCTGAGGGGCTCAGAACACTAGTCCCCTTTAGTTCTAGTGGCCTAAGGATGTAGGACCCAGGGATCTCAGGAGAACCAGGAGAGCTTTCATTAGTCCAGCTGCTTCAGCTTCCTGGGGCCTGTGGGTACAGCAGGTCTCAGTGCTCTTCCCGACTGTGACAGGTTCCAGCCCCAGCAGCTGCCTCTGCCAGTTCTCAGCAGTGACGTTCACAGTGAATAATGCCTTTTCCCAGACAGCATATGGCTTTGGTAGAGTTTGGTATTCAAAAGGCACAAACTCACGGTCGCGTGGGCCCGCTGCCCAAGCTACTCTGGCCAAGTCAGGCCACGCAGGGCAGCAGGGGTTGGGGGACTTGAATGAGTATCACCGTGAACCAGGCTTGAGGGGAGCAGAGTACCGGCCCCGCTGGAAGGCTTGCTGGTGCATCCGCCAAGGAACAAATTCCCCGCAAGTCCAAGAATGTGGAAACTGGAAGTAAGGGAGGAATACTCCCTTTCTAGATTTTCCACTTGTTAGAAGTCAAGGGAGTAGTCTTCCAAGTAGGCTTACAGTCATGGTTTGCAAAAATGGTAACAACTCCCCTTCCTGTATGAACCCCCTTTGGTAGAGCCCTCCCACAATGACTTTAAACTTGGCCACGTGACTTCCTTTGGCCAATAGGATAGCTGCAAATGTGAAACATGCAGAAACGTGAAAATCGCTGTTGCATCAAGGCTTGCCCTCCTGCTGCTCCTGGAACCCTGTGGCCACCACTGAGAGCTCCCAGGCTCACCTGCTGGGGGATGGGAGACTGTGTGGAGATGGGGCTCCCATCATCTCAGGCATCCTGGACCAAGACACTGTCTACCAGGCAGCCCGGCCACTAGCTGGCCACAGATGCACGAGGGAGTCCAGTTAAGTTCAGGTGAGCCTGGCCCAGACCAGAACTGCTCAGGTGAGCTCAGGCCAAATTGCCAAACTGCAGAGTCGTTGAGCTTAACACATGGCTGTTAAGTCACGACGTTTGGGAGTACTTTGTTACGCAACAAAAGCAAACGGAAACACGTGGATTTTGTGTTGTCAGAGATCGCCAGAGTAGACACAGCTTAATCCAGCTAGACTCTGCCATACCTGTTTAGAACATCCCAGGATGGCGATTTATAGAGATTTAAAGAAAAAGGGAGTGATTATGAATTCAAAGTGACCTGTATCAGGAAGAAAAAGCCATCTCCCAATGCTTCCTCCCTTCCCAGTCTAGTTTATCTGTCCCCCAAAAGTTTTAGGCGGATGTAAGTTGAAATAAGGGTAAATGGTCCAAGAAGCTTGCCGTTAAAGTAAGATAAGACTTAATGGACATTTAAATGCCTACCATGTGCCAGGCTTTGAAATTGGTGTTTTAAACATTCTCGGTTTCATTCGCCCCCGCTTAACCTACGAGATAGATTCTGCTTCCGCAGGTTCTGAAGCCCAGGCTCAGAAAAGAGGCGTTGTTTTCCCCGGGAGTGGAGGAGCCAGGGTTTGAAATCTGCTCTGCTAATTCAAACTTCAGGTGTTTTCATGTTACCACAGGATCCCTATTCCAGTGAACTCCTGTTGACCGCTACTTATGTGCCAGGTCCTTTTCTGAGTGCTTTACATAAAGAATTTAATCCTCAACTCTAACCCAACGGGGTAGGAACTGTTGTTACCATCACGGAACAGATGAGGAAACTGAGGCATGGACAGCTTAAGAAACGTGTGCATGGTCACACATCTGATGAGTGGTCGATTTGACACCAGGCCTTCTGCCTCATGGGCTTATTTTAGCCAGATTGTTCCGTATTCGTGGCTGAAAGCCTGGAAGTCATTATACGACCACCTCTTTCTCATTTTGCTGTTTAGAAACCAGTTTAGGCCCCAGGCAGGGAAGCAGATTGCCTGACAAGCCCATGTTTTGGATTCTCTGGGATGAAGTTTGGGAGAATCTTATATTCTGGGGTCCAGAGCTGCCCCCTTCTCTGTCCTCAACGGAGCAGCCCACCACCTAGTGGACGGTGCTAGAGTTGCCAGTTTAGGCACTTCATGGATCAGGCAGGTGACTGGTAAATGCAACGGGCTGGGTGGGGCTGGTGCGGAATCCTTGGCTACACACTTCATCGAAAGAGGAAATTATTTCTTTCCAGATGATTGTTAGCAGGCAGGAATGTGGGTGCACTGTTGCCCAATTTTCCCATTTTTCAAGGCAAGCCAGAAATTTAATTTTTTCATGTGTTTTTATTTTTAAGTTGGCATCCAATAAATTTTTTTTCTCAAAATACCACGTGAGCCAAACAAAACTTCTTTAAGCCAAATATTGCCCAAGAACAGCATTTGCTATATTTCGCAGAGGAGATAAAACTCGGGGTAAATGACAATAAAAATCAGAATGAATTTAAGGGGGAATTTATCTCCTAGAAAATAAGTCTGGAATAATCATCTTTAGGGTCGATAAGAGAAGTGAAGCGTGGATTATTAAATAGTCTTTCACTGGGGTTTATCTCCAGGGCTGCCATTTGACATCCTAATACTCAGTTGACAAATCACAAGACTGTCCCATTTCTGTGTAGAGAGCAGATTTACAAGCCAAATTCTGAAATCTTCATCTCAGAGAGTCTGCTGTGCTACTGGCTCTTTGGGTATCTACAACAGTCTACAGATCTTGTTTCCATCAACAATAAACACACAGCCTGGAGAAGAATAGGCACCATCTGTAGTCGTTCTGCTGGCACCCAGCAAAATGTTTATATGCCTGGTCAGTTCCCACAGGCCTATTCCAGGATTGTTTGTACCTCCCAGGTGAGCCTACCCTGGCTCTAAAAATGAATCCTTTTCCTGGCCAACATCGGAGTCTGAGCTACACAGGTTTCTAGCCCATGAGGTATTGCTGATAGCGGCTGCTCTCAATGTAGGAGACTTGCTAGCTTCCTTGGGAGACTTTGCCTCCAAATCCCAGGGCCCTGTGGGTGGAAGGATATTGGACCAGGTTCATTCATTCATCAAATGTTTATTGAGCACCTACTATGTGTGAGGCACTGTTCCAGAGTCCAAAGGTAGACTGAACGAACGAGACAAAAACCCCCGTCTTCATGGAATTTGTGTTGTGGGAGATGGACAATAAACAAGATGAATAAGCAAAATAGCACATTAGAGAACATAAGTGCTAAGGAGAAGAAAACAAAGCAGGGACGGGGATGATGAAAAGTAAGGGGATTAAAGTTTTACAAAGAGTGTCTGGGGAAGCCTTTACTCAGAAGAGGTGTTTGGGCAGAGTTTTATTGCAAGTAAGGGAGGAGGCACGAGGCTCTTGGAGGAGAAAGCATTCCAGGTGGTACAAACACAGGTGCATGATCCCTGAGGTGGCACTGTGCCTGGTGTATGCTAGGGACAGTGAGGAAGCCGTGCTGCTGGAACAGAATAGCAGGAGAGGAGGTCAGAGGGACAAAGCAGAAAAGGCTGGGGTGTGGGACATGGGAGGTCATAGAAGGACTTCGATGTTTATCCTGAATGAAATGAGAAGCAGAGGAGTAATCTAATCCATCTATGTTTTAGCAGATCCCACAGGCTGCAGTGCTGGAGACGGACAGAAGAAAGCAAAGGGCAGAAGCAAGAATCAGTTAGGAGGCTATTGACAGTCGTTCACAAAAGAGATGATGCTGGCTTGGTGAGAGAGGGTAAGAAGTGGGCAGACTGGTCAAATCCCCAAATTCTTGATTATTACTGCTACCACAAGCTTATTGGGCATTGCTGGTGGGCTTCGCTGGGGCCCATGGGTCCCCTGAAATTGTCTGCAAAATGCTGTTTTGTGTATTGTATATATATGGGAGGGTCAGTACATGATAGTACATCCCAGGGATTATAAACTGCCCTGTGCAGTCAAATGGCCTGAGCTCAAATTCCACGTGAGCACCTTACTCTCTCTGTAACCCTACACAAGCTTTTAAACCTTAGTATACTCACCTGTAAACTCAGGGATATTAATAACTGTGCCTACCTATGTGTTTTAAGAATTGAAGACTATATTTGTAAAACATTTCATAGTAAATATTCAATATACGTTAGCTATTTTTATCCCATTTTTTCAAAGCGTCAGTAACCCAAATAAGGTTGAGACTCTAAGGCTTTGCCTTCACCCTGAGCTGGACCACATCTGGTATAAAAGGGCTTCTTTTGTTCCCCTGACTTAGATTTTAAAAAGGTTGAAGATCTTGAGGTTTTAGCTTAGGCCTGCTCTGTAATCTTGAATCAGGAAACCGAGTCTTGGTTAGGCTGAGTAGACTGCAGAGCTAGAAAATGGCAGGGCTGAACCCCCAGCTGTCTGATGCTAACCCACATCTTTACAATACCATGCTGCTTCCCGAATGTGGTGGAAGACTTTCTCCTCAAAGATTTGTCCAGCAAGGCTGATAAGGGAGGTCTCTAACAGAAGGCAAAGTCAGAATCAGCCCTGCCTCGGAGGGCTAGTTTTACAGAGAACCCCTTCGCCAGCTTCACTGGGCTTCCCTCTGCTCTTCCAACAACATACATCGCAGCGGCAGGTCTCGCTGTTGAATACCTGTCAGGAAAATGCTAATTTCATTGTAGGTCCCACCGCTGTTCAGATGATCACAAACAGGTCCATCAGAAGTCCTCAGGGGACAGCATTTATAAGCGATTCCCCCTGTAGGCTGTACCAGTGGAGCCTCCTAAAACTGCTGCTTCATTAATGGGCCATCTTCATATTTGTTAATGTCTAATTACTGACACTAATGGACTCATGTATTTTAAAAATGAAATGATGGGTTTTATTCAATTAGGGAAAGCACCAGATAAACTGCTGAATAAATCTAGCAAGGGACACAAAGGACTGCTAGCTAAACAGGCACCCCCAGCTCAGGAGACCTCAGGATGTTGCAGTGGCAACATTAACTCCAAAAAGAAAAAAATCAATGCCGGGGATTATAAAATGGAGCACAGTTGTGGCTGAATTCATCTTTAGATTAACAACAGTCCTGGGGACGGCCCACCCTCAGAAATGGATCTGAAACTTAACTGCTGCTGACTTTCAAATATTTCCTGACTTTGCATTCTCTGGCTGATTCACACGGAAATAACATACTGGATAAGTAAAAAGGAAAAAACGAAGATCCTGTGTAATCCCATCATATACAAATAAACATTATTAACAGTGTGTTGTATATTCTTCAGACTTTTTGTGTTTCTATTTATATGATTTTGTGCGTGTATTTTCAAAAGCTAAACAGAATCACACTAAATGAACATGATGTTCTGTAACTTTCTAAAACTTGTTAATATACAATGGATAATATTCCATGTTAATAGTTTACACTATGGACTTCATCGCTTTAAACAGTTGTATAGTATTCCATACCAATCTCTTATATTGGATATTTGTTTGTTTGCGTTTTAAAATATTCAAACGAAACTATATTAAACATCCTTGAAGTTAAATATACATCTACCCCTTATTTTCTTGAACTTGTTTTCTAAAAAGCAGAGTGTCTGAATGTGACTGAGTCTAAGGCTTTCCAACAAACAGTAAAATTTCCTTCCAGAGTAGTTATACCAGTTGACATTCATAATAGCACTACAAGAGGGTATTTTCACATTTTCCAATAAGTGAAAAAATGCTGCCGTTATTTTACTTCATGACTACTGAGTTGAGCACTTTTTTTTCACTTGTAGATTGTCCATTTGAATTTCTGCTTCACACATTGCTTTTTCACGCTCATTGCCCAATTTGTTATTAGGGTGGCTGTCTCTTTCTTATTTATATGTTATAAATCTTTACAAGTTAAGGATAGTTAATGCTTGACTGTCTGTGTTGCATATACCATTATCCATTTTTAACTTCTACTTCACCTTTATCATTTTTTTGGTGTAAAAATGTTTTTACATTTTTATGGAGTCCAATTTCTTAGTCTTTTCCTATATGTTTTCTGTCTTGGTGTCATGCTTAGAAAATTTTGACCACTCCATAGCTATAAAGTGGTTTTATTTTTAACAAGCATGTTGAGACATTTTGATATATGTGAGGGAAGAATTATTTTCCAAATGGCTACCCAGTTGTCCCAATACCATTTCTTAAATAAGTCTTTCTCACTGATTCAAGTGGCACATTATCATATAACAAACTCAAATATTTTATGAATTTTCTATTCTACTCCACTGAACTTTCTTATAGAAGTACTATACTTTTAATTATCATAAACTTACATTATGTTTTAATATAATCATATTCTCCAAATTCAAAATCGTCTCCAGTGTTCTCACTGATCTCCAGATGAACCTTAAAAGTCAAGATTTTTCTTTTCATTGGTGTTTCCATTTAAGTGAATGAAAGGAATAGATTAATTTGAGGAGAGTTGACATCCAGGTACATGCCATGCCCTCCACTCATTCAGGTCTTTGTTTACATTATCTAGTAAAGTTTTATAGTTCATACACATTCTTTCTAGGCATTTATTTAAGTATTTAGCATTTTATTTCTGTCATAAACAGCCTTCCTCCTTGTATATTGTGTGTAACAATACACAATATTCTTAACTGATGTGTGTGTGTGTGTGTGTGTGTGTGTGTGGAGGTATTATTCCCTCTGCCAAACTCTGCTAAACTCTTTTATTAGTTCCTAAACTGTCAGTTGATTCTCTGGTTTTGTGGGCAGACAATATCATCATCTGCTAATCAAGAAAAAGGGTGACTTCTTTTCAGAATCTGTGTCTAGTTTCACCTTTTTCTTGTCTTGTTGCATTGGCTATACCTTCCAGAACAATATTAAATAACTGCAGTCATAATGGTGTTGTTCTGGGCTTTAAATGCCACTTAAACATAATGTAGGAAGCTAGTCAGATAAACAAAAAGACTATCCACTAGTCCTAATTTAGTATTTTGTTTTCAGAAATGACCGCTGACTTCTAGCAATGCCTAATTTAAAAGCCATCCAACTGATTGTGATTTTTTTCCTTCCTTTTACCCACTATATGCTTTACTCATATTATTAAGCACCCTAATAACAAGGCATTCCTAGCATTCTTGGAAGAAATTCTACTTGGCTACAGTAAATACCCCCTCACCAATTCTCTAGATATATATTTCTTTGTGTTAATTTAACTGAATATCATTTGCTCCTTTATCATTAGGTTTTCTGCATTAGTGTTCAGAATTTGGTATCAGGGAAATATAGTTGCTTGCTAGTAAAATAAACAGGGAAGTATTTTTTTTTTTAATGTCTGGAATAGCATAAATTATCAAGCTCCTTGAAGATTTGATTGAATTCATACATGGACTAGCATACATGGTCTAGCAGCTTTTGGGGGGGGACATTATTTTCAAATACGTTCATGGTTGTTACTATGTTTTCCGTTTTTCTACATCTTCTTGAGTCAATTTTTTTCCCGTAGAAAACCATCTGCTTAAATGAGGTTTTCCCTTTTAATAAGTGAAATACATATATTTTTAAATCTGCTGTTTTGTCTTTCTAATATTGTGCATTCAAGTTTTCTTCCCGCCCCCCCCCCTTGATTTACCTATCCAGAAATCTAGTTTGCATTTTTAAAAAAGCAGCACTTGGGTTTATTTATCAATTAAAGTGTCTTGAGGGCCATGCTCCTAGCAGAAGTTGTAAATGTGTGATTTGTAGGTACTCAGTCATATGTATCTAGGGCTGTCTGCTCAGTCTACATCTCCCTTTCTGCAAGCGACCCCTTCATTCGCAGGAGTGGCCCCTGCATTCTGTTTGTACTGAGTAGCCTGACCTCCTAATCTGGACCGGAGCAGCTGTAGACACTTGGCTCGAGCTACAGCAGTCAAGCAATCTTGTGAACTTGGAACTGCGAATCAGGTATACTAGTTAATATTTGCCATTTGCTCAAATAGGTAATCACTGCCTTGGTTCCTGGCTACAGTTCTTCATGAGGTCCTGCCATATTTCCTATACTTGGTTCCATGAAATATCCCTGTAACTTTATAATAAACCCCCCTTTTCTGCTTTACCTAATTTGAATAAGTTTCTGCTATTTTCAACCAGATGATACTTAATTCAGACGGTCGCTGAGGGTCAGACATCCATCACAACACCTCCTCCAGAAACAGAGAAACTGCATGTTGGTCATGTTGGTGTGGCCTTGACTGAAGGGACAGTGTGGATCAGATGACTTTCAGTCCCTCTATATTCTTATTTTTAAGTTTATATGTTACCTTGAGACTTCAATTTCTACCCAACTTACCAAAGGAACGTTTGTGCAATACATTTGCAGTTACTGTGGTGTTGAGAGTTTATCTAAGCTACTCCATGGTACTGCTGCCTTGGCATCCATTCTGTTTGGTCAAGTGGGCTGTGGAGGCTTTAAGCTGACACTAGCCCCCGCATGTAAGCACATGCCCTAGGTAACAGCCCCCAGAGTCACAAGCAAATGTAACTTCCTGATATGACTTCCCCAGCAGCCCCACACTCCTCCCATGGTCTTCCCCTTGTGTGCCCCTTAGATAAGACCCCCATGGAGCTTTCCAAAACCCTGCTCTTTCTGATTCAAACTGACCAATCTGGCCTTAGCCCGGGAACCCCAAAGCACCCCACACACAGACCCTAATAAAGGCATATTTCCCAGGTCCTATCTCTCGGCCTGCCCCCTGCCTTGACTGCCCTGTGTGGCCCTGCGAGATATGCCATGTACTTCCTCCAGGACGGGTGAGTAATTAACTTCTCTATTTCAGCTTCTCTTGTGGTCTTTTGTTAAACCTCCTCACCATCCAACACCCTGTTGTTCCACTTAGCAAACGTTAATTTAACAAAGTCTTAAAACCTGGTCACATGAGCGCCATGATTAGGGACTTTCAGATGGAGTGAGGAACCCTGCCAAACTCAACAGAGGAAGGAACGGTGGAGTGCTGTCATGGGTGCTGGGAGCTACAGAGGATGAGAGGAAAGGGTGGTGGGTGTTTGCCACTGAGCATCCTGGCTGGCCCGGAGAACTATGGATTGTACTAAAATAGCCAGAATCTTTGCCTCACTGATGGGACTTTTGGCACTCCCCTGTGTGTGAGCCTTGTGAGTAAAGGACACTTGCTGGGTCAGAGGTGTTGTAGCAGGAGATGATGGTCTTAAGGGCATGGGTCCTTCAGAAGGGCCCTGGCCTGGGAGGTCAGAAAATTTTGAGCGCTTCTCAGAGGAGGAGGAGGGCCACTGAGTCAGGGGACCTGTGTGTGGAATGACACCAGTGAGTGAGATGGCTGCTTTCATAAGCATCACGAGAATAAGAACAGCTTTATGGGCCTAAGGTGGAGACAAACTAGCAATCACATCTACCGACGTAACATCCCAGGAGGCAGGATTCAGGAGGCACATCACTCTCAAACACATACCGTGAATCTGCTCATTTGGGGGCACTAGTGGGGTTACCAGGAATCCCAGAAGAACTTATATAAGGTCCTGGGCAACTTGTAGTGCTTCACTTGCAGCACAGCACAACTGGGAAGACTTTGTGTAGTTGGTGGAATAATGGCCCCAGAGATACAAGGGCCTAACCCCTGGCACCTGTAAATGTGACCTCATTTAGAAAAGCAGTCTTTGCAAATGCGATAAAGTTAAGGACCTTAAGTTGGGGAGATTTTCGTGAATTATCAGGGTGGGCCCTAAATTAAATCACAGGTATTCTTTGTAAGAGGGAAGCAGAGGAAGATCTGACATGCACAGAGGAGCAAGTGGTGTGGAGAGAGATCAGAGAGAGATTTAAAGATTGGAGTGACGTGGCCACTAGCCAAGGAATGCTGGCAGCCACCAGAAGCTGGAAGAGGCCAGGACCAGATCCTCCCCAAGAGCTTCTAGGAGCACAATCCTGCCAACACCTTGATTTTGGCCCTGATTTTGGGACCCTGGCCTCCACTATGTGAGAGAATAAATTCTCATTATTTTAAGTCAAGGACTTTGTGGTAATTTGTTACGGCAGCCTTAAGAAACTAATACACTGTACTTGTGGCTTCCCTGAGAGCACCCATGGCCAGTGTGTCTATTCACAGAATGTCCACGAGAGAGGACATTCACAAGAATGTTCTAGGTCAGGAGGCAGAGAGCCACTCGTGAGTGCCAAGCAGAGCTCCGGTGTCAAGCTGGCAAGATCTCAGGGCAGAAAAAACCATTTGCAGGAGCTGGTGGACCCATGACTGTTAAGAGGTTGGAAGGAGTCTTTGAGTTGCAAACAGAAACCAAAACAAAAAGGGTTTGAATGGAGAGAGAATTTTTGCCACAAAATGGAAGTATGCAGACCCCACTGGATCCGGGGGTTCAGAGGATGTCCTCAGAGCTCGGCCTCTCTCTGCCTCTCCCAGTCCCAACGCCCTCACTGCTTTATCCACATGCCAGGGGCAGGCATCCTATCAGCCCAGTAACTTCAGTAGAAAAACGAAGTTGCCCTGATGACTCTGGCAGGAAAGTCCTGCCGCAGACACTATGGCTCAGCTCGTACCATGAACCAATCATCACAGCCAAGGGGGCTGGGCATTCAAGGAGGTGTGAGACTGGGAAGTGGACGTAGGGGCAGAGATGCAAACAGTGCACCTGTGGTTGACAAAGCTGAATGGCAGTGCAGAGATCTTGGGATTCCGGTGGTGGGCATGGGTGGTGAACACATTGCAGAAGGCTTGACAACACACCTTCATCTTGAGGACCAAAGGGCCTTCTGCTCCAAGTGAGTTGTTACCTGTCAAGTTCAAGTTGATGACAGTAGGAAGCTTGTGCCAGGGAATTCTTAGGATATGCTGGCCTTGGCAGGTATGTTGCATTTTTTTTTTGGGCTACCCACACACGCTATTACTTTTGCCCCACTGCATCTTTAAAGGCATCCCAGGACACCAAAATCACCACTATGTGCTTTCTCTGCTCTTCCTACCAGGCTGATGGGGAAAGTAATAAAACCTAACTAAATGGGGATGCTGTAAGTTCAAGAGCAAGCACTGTCATTTCAGCCAGGGCCATTTAAAAAATTGTACTCAAGTATTTCCTCAGCATCCACTATTTTCCAAGCTGCGCCGGTGCAGAGGATATTAGCATTGAACAAAACAAACCTGTTTCCTGCTCTCATGGGCTGCCTCCTTCACACCCGTAGGGATGTTCCAAACCTTTACCCTTTTCCTCTCGGCTGTCAACCTTGCTCAGCTCCTTTGGAAAGATGAAAGCCAGCAGGCATAGCTTGCTACCCACCCTGAGCCTGGGAACATCAGAGACACGTGAGATGACTGGTTCCCCAGCCAGCTTCCTGAGAACGGACTCTGATCCATGCCGGGAGCCAGTAGAAGCCACAGAAGGTGTCTGAACAATCTGAGTCCAAAATGATCCAACGGTCTAGGGTAGGTAAGCTCAAATGCTGCCAGAGCCAGGCAGGTAACAGAGATGTGTGAGATGGGAAGCGTGTAAGACAAGTGATGCTAAACAGCTGGGATTGCAAGAATAACAGGTGCCTGGTTAGTTTGCCTTTAAAACACTGTGGGAGGCCAATGAAACCACTTCAGCAAATCCACAGGCTGCATCTCGCTCCACATTCCACCAGTTTGCAACTGGTGCTGCTGACTCTCTTCAGAGAAACTGAGGAGAATCCTGCCTCACAAATGAGACACGCAGCCACACCAGTTGCCTTTAGATCCTAAAACAAGAATGCCTAGTAGGCCTTTTGGTGCATTCACTCACGTATTCATTCGACAAATGTTTATTGAGTATTTATTAAGTGCAGGATGCTGTGCTAGGCATTGGTAAATGAACCCCCCGATCCCCACCATCCCACACAGATCACATTCCCAAGGTGGGGTGGAGAGGCAAGCAGTAGACATTAAACAAGTAAGTGAAATACGTCATGAAGAAAATACACAGGATGGGAGAGGCTACTTTAGACAAGAAAGGTCTCTAGAGTGGATATACTGGGCTCACGTTTGAAGGATGGGAGGCAGCCAGGACTGGGGAGCAGAGTGCTCTCTCTAGGAATCAAGTGCAAAGGCCCTGAGGCAGGAAAGTAGCTCAGTGGGTTCAGGAAACAGAGAGGACCCCTGTGACTCTAGTGAGGGCGGTGAGCCAGGGGCCACAGAGGTCGGCAATAGCCAAGATCTTGGAGGCCGTGGTAGGAGGTTTATATTTTATTATTTTAAGTTCCATTGACCCATGACTCCTGGAAGGAGGCCCCCTCCACAGCTCTGGACTAAAAATTAATTCATATTCAGATAATGGTACAGGTGTCTGCCTAAGAAAGAGGACCAAGGCTGGTCTGAGGATCTCATCTCCTCCAGCACCCCTGTGACATTCCAGAGCGCAACCCCATGTCCAGGCCCCTCTGAAATAAGAACCACCTTCCCAGCAGGTACAGGGTGTCAACACGCTCTGCACCAGAAGCCAACTGGGTTCGGCTCAGTGAAGATCAGCTGAGGCAGCCGCTCCCAGGCCACAAGCAGAGACAAGGGTGAGGAGAAGGGTGCCTGCAAGCCTCATGTCCCTGATGGACCCCCAGAGTGGGTGGGAGTTCTGGGGGCCAGAAAAGCAACGTACACATCCAAAGGCCATGACAAAACTATGGCTGTTTCATCCGTTCCTTCCACAAATATTTATTGGGGGTCTACAATGTGCCAGGAAGAGTTCTCGGTGATGGGGATTGCAGCAGTGAACAAAATGATGATAATTCCTGCCTAGAGGGGGAGAGAGACTCCCCAAAAGTAAATTATATAAAGTGATACTTGCTATGAAGAAAAGGCACAGAAGTAGGATGGGGAGTTCTGGTGTGTATGGGGGATGTTGTAATTTTAAATAATGTTTAGGGTGAGTCTCACTCACACTGAAGCAGAGATTTGAGCGAAACAGGGGAGCGAGTCACGTGGCTATCCGGGGAAGAGAATTCCAGTGCAAAGAGCAAGTGTGAAGGCCTTGAGGCAGGTGTGCTTGATGTTTAGGGATGAGCCCTGTGGCTGGCCATCAGGATGCAGAGGAGGCTGGATGGAGCTGGGGCACACATATCAGTCAGAACTCTCCCAGGCTGCAGCCACCTGGAGGCTCACTCTCCACCTGCCCAAGCCTACCTCTCCATGGAGTCTTTTTTTTTTTGCGGTACGCAGGCCTCTCACTGTTGTGGCCTCTCCCGTTGCGGAGCACAGTCTCCGGACGCGCAGGCTCAGCGTCCATGGCTCACAGGCTTAGTTGCTCCGCGGCATGTGGGATCCTCCCGGACCAGGGCACGAACCCGCGTCCCCTGCATTGGCAGGCGGACTCTCAACCACTGCACCACCAGGGAAGCCCTCCATGGATTCTTAATTCAACCACCCCCTCCCCCCAAGAAACCTTCTGACCAGTTGAAAGTGAGTCTCCCTCCTCAGAAATAAGGCATTTGTTTCCTGCCACCTCATTTGGGACTGCTCAGTTACTGCCAGAGATTAATGTTTATAGGTTTAATTCAGCTATAAATCGCAGGTTACAGATTGCTGGAATTTTCTATCAAGACTGCCAGTGGGAATTTTGAAGGGAGGTACAGACTTCCTCTAAGTTGGGCTAAGAAGCCAACTCTGACAGGAGAGGACCACCCTGGCCCAACAAGGAAGTCTTTGAGACAGGAGGGTAGGCACAGCTCAGGAAGGCTCTCAGGAGACCTGACAGTTGGCATACCGACCATGAGACTGAGTAGTAAATTACTGACTCAGTTACATTTTCAGCAAAGAATCACAGAATAGGTACTAAATTCAGTTATCCAGCCTTCTTCAAATTGTGAGTTCCCACTATCTTTCCCCAAATATCCCCTTTGTGCCAAGAATTATTAGAGGCCGTTTGCATTGTTTGCAGACACGAACAAGAACGTGTACCGTGAGTGTGGCAAAATACTTCGTGATCTTCTCGAGTGTGGAGGCGTGGGTCTTTCCTGAGTGTGGGTAACATTTGACTGGGATCATTGGGTGGGGAGGCAAGATCAAAAAACAAGGACAGAGTGGTTTTATCATATTTCTGGTCAGCAAGATTTGGTGTTTTCTTTATTATATATATAATATGTATATATTATATTATATAGCACTTTGCAATATATCCAGTGAATTCATGTACATCATCACAGAGACACCCAGCAAGGGAGGCATTTCCCTCATTTTGCAATGCAGAAACAGGCTCAAAGAGGGGAAGGGACTTGTCTAAGGTCGTACAGTACAAAGCAGGGACTTGAACCCAGGCTGTCTGACTGTATCTTTAAAGCTCTTACTACTCTAGCCTCCTTACTAAATTGACTACCTCCCCAGAATAGCTCACTCCCCCTCAAACAGAAGAAATTGATTCCAAAATAAGTCTTCCTAGAATTATCTTTGTAATAATATAGTAATCTACTTATGCTATACTTCATAATTTGAGAACATAGAGAATTCTGTTGTCTCAGCGGGTGAGTTTTCTGGTTTAAAAACAAGTACAGGTCTTCCCTGGTGGCGCAGTGGTTGAGAGTCCACCTGCCGATGCAGGGGGCACGGGTTCGTGCCCCGGTCTGGGAAGATCCCACATGCCGCGGAGCGGCTGTGCCCGTGAGCCATGGCCGCTGGGCCTGCGCGTCCGGAGCCTGTGCTCCGCAACGGGAGAGGCCACAACAGTGAGAGGCCCGCGTACCACAAAAAAAAAAACAAACAAAAAAACAAGTACAATCCACACCACAAATGCATGTGCTTACACATCCTCCTTGACAGCCCATGTGCTGCTCAAGAGGGCCTCAGCACATGTTATTCTTTTACCTTTTGTGTCTAGCACTGCACCCGGCACGCTGTAGATGTCAGGAAAGGTTTGTAAAATGAATGAATGAACAACAACGGAAAAAGCTATCCTACTTAAGAATCCCTCACATCTCTCCTTCAGCTCCCCTCCGATGCACTGAGTGGCTTATTAATTATGGATGGAAATGGAAGCTCTGAAACAGAAGCTGATGTGGGTATAAGCACACCCTGTGTTTGCATAATCATAAGTAGATTATTAAAAATGGATAAGGCAGCCGTAATTGAGCTCCAGCCCACCAGAAATCTTAGAGGAAGCAGATGGAGCATTTGGGCCTTTTCTGTGCTTTAATCTAAACCAGCAGAAAAAAAAATTGATTAGAAGATTGTCTTTCATATTCCATTATTGATTTCCAGGCTCTCATTAGCAAATGGGTCGCTGTAAGAGCTTTCCCCAGCGCAGAATCAGAGACATGGGGATTTTACTTAGAGGGAGTTAAACTTTTATCTGTTTGTCAGGCTCTTTTGAGAGTTTGGGCTTCTGGCCAAAGTTGTAAGTGAATTTTTCCCCAAACACATTTTCCTTTCATTTTGAAGTGGGGCTGGAAAGGAAATGATATTAATGCATTTTCCACTGTTTATGCTTTAAAATCATCTCAAATACTCATCAAGAGGCTCCAGTGGAAATAACAAGAAGGCTTTCTTAAAGGGAAATCACGCAAAGGCTTGAAGAAAGAAAATGATGGTTGGATAACACACGTGAGGAAAGACGCAAGAAATGTCTTGTGAAACAGAGTACATGTTGGCTCACGTGAAAAATTACAACTGTGGAAACCCAAGTTAACAAGTAAATAAATGTAAATAATCAAGGAGGAGCATTTCTTGAGTGCTTATATCATTGCCAAGGGGTCATATCGACTCACTTCATCCTCCTGACCACGAGGCAAATGTTATCATCTCCACTTTACAGAAGAGAAAATACGTGCTCGAGGTCAAAGAGGTATTAAAGAACAAAGGTCAAATCTGAACGCAGCCCTGTCTGATCCATGTCACAGGCCATCCACCTTTGTTGTACAGATCTGAGTCATTAAAATTAATGTTATTTTTGTCACTATATTCAGGAAATCTCACATAAAGTCACGCGTATGAGAGCTAACTGAATTTTTATTATACAAACAGGTGTCATTCAGCCTCCCTGAGCCTCACTTTCTTTCCTCACTTATAAAATGGGGGTGACAGTAATATATACCTGTGGAGTTGTTGAAAGGGTTAAATGATGCAGTGTGTATAAAACGCCTAGGTCAGGGCCTCATACATATTAGCATCGAATAAAGTGTTATTGAGACTACATAGCATCCGTTGAAATGTTTCTATTCTTACATTTGAATGACACCCCCAGGCATCAGCTGAGAGCTGGAAAAACCTTCAGAAATGACCCAGCACTGCTCCCTCATGTAAAGGCCCAGAGGAGAGACATGACATGCCCAAGGCAGAGAAAAATCAGGATTTCTGCTTCCTGGGGCACTTTAAGGTCACTACCAACTGATGACACAGCGGTTACCAAATGGAAGCAGACGTGGAGCTCTCCTTCTCTTCCAGAGCCTGATCCACCTGCCCCAGAGTGGACTTCCTACCACTCTTTACCACCAGAAGTGCTCAAAACCTAAGAGGTAAGAGATGGGGAAAGCTCTGGTTTCCTAGTGAAGGTATATGTTTTGGGGCTATAGGCATGGAGGCGGGAAAGAAGAATAGTCCTACATTAGCAATAAGATTTCTATTTCTGGGGAATGACAGGATTGAGGATTTACATACTTAAACATGCAAAAATAAGCTGAAGAAACTGCATCAGGACTAGCAGTTCAGGGAAAGCAATTACAGATTGCAGAAGGAACCACTGAGTAAACTACACCTCGAGAAGCCTGCCTTTGATATCAGCCTATAAGCCGCCTTTATGCAATTAGTACAAGATGCCCCATCTGATACTTCCATCTGTTGGGAAACTGTAAAGTTTACACAAATCTATAATGTCTATGATGTGACTTGGGCCCCTTTAAATGTGGCATGGCTGTGTAGTGCACGACCTGCCCAACTGTACATTGCATCCCTGCTGGGCCAATTCACTACTTACCACTCTGAGGAAGGAGAGTGGTTTCACAGAATTAAGTGGAGAAGGTTTCTACAGTGGACATCTATTGGTTGTGTCACTACCATCCATTCATCCTTTTTATAGTAATAGTACCCTAACATTTCTTTTTTAGGATTTGGATGGGGTAGATTCCAAACCCTGCTTGAGAAGTAGGACTATGACCCATGCCAAAACTGGGCAGAATATCCCATCTCGTAGACATGATGAGTGGTTCAAAGATGGGCATGTGATCCAATTGGAGCCAACGAGTCTACAACCAGACTTTCCCTGGGAATGCTGGGAAAGAAGAAAATGTTCTTTCTGGTGTATTTGGAGTTGTGAGGATATGAGGGCTGAAGCTGTGGTGGGCATCATGCCACTGTAGGGAGCCTGAGAATGAAGTCAACACACAGAACAGAGAAAAGAGAGAGACTTGATGCGTTGTTTCTGATACCCCTGTACCCAGCCGGACCTAATGACCTCTGAACTTTTCAGTTATATCAGATAAAAAGTTCTCTTTTGCTCAAGGCAGCCTAGGTTTGTTTTAATGTCACCTGCACACAAAAGAGTCCTGAGCCTCATAACCCCCACTGATTTTGAGAAGTCTGGACATCTGGAATGTTCAAAACCTGTGATGTTGGCCTGGTCAGTTGTGGAGAAGGCATAGCCCAGGGCTGGGACTGTCTGTGGCCTCACCTTCCTTCTCTGCCTCCCAGGATGCTCAATCCAGGAACTTGCAAAATCTTCCAGCTCAGGATCCATGTGAGGGAAAATTATTAGGAGAATCCACTGCCCTCTACTTGGGAGGAAATGCCAGAGCTGGATGCAACTCTCTTCAATTAAAAATGATAAAAAGGAAAAGTATGAAGCCTCAAAACTGCATCATAAAATGGACAGAGCACAATTATACTTTTGAAAATGGTTTACTGAAGGGAATAGGAGTAAATTCCAATAGCATTTGCTTTGGGGTTTCAATAAAATTAAAGAAAATGCAGACATCATGAAACAAAAACATAGATGAGATGAAAAGAAAAAGAGACGAAAATGATTCTGGTTTAGAGGCAGAAAGAAATTAAACCATTTAAAAATGCTTTTGATAAATGTCTATCAACAGATGAATGGATAAAAATGTGGTACATATATACAATAGAATATTACTCAGCCATAAAAAAGAATGAAATAATGCCATTTGCAGCAACGTGGATGGACCTACAGGTTATCATACTGAGTGAAGTAAGTCAGACAGAGAAAGACAAATATCATATGATATCACTTATATGTGGAAACTAAAAAAATGATGAAGGTGAACTTGTTTACAGAACAGAAACAAACTCACAGACTTGGAGGGTGGGCATGTAGTTGCCAAGGGGGGAAGGTGGGACTGGGGAGGGATGAACTGGGAGGTTGGGATTGGCATGTACACACTACTATATGTAAAATAGATAATCAACAAGGACCTACTGTATAGACAGGGAACTCTACTCAATACTCTGTAATAACCTATATGGGAAAAGAATCTGAAAAAGAATAGGTATGTGAATATGTATACCTAAATCACTTTGCTGTACACCTGAAACTAACACCACACTGTGAATCAACTATACTCCAATATAAAATTTAAAAAGTTTTTAAATGCATTTGATACAGTAACAGCTAAATGAACAACGCAGAAAAGCAACTTAGTGACAACGTGGCAAGTGTGAAAACGTTCCCCAGGATTCAGAGGAAGAGAACAGAGGTGAAAATTGTGGAAGATGGGAGATATTAAAGACAGGCAGCGTGAAGCAGCACTAAGAAAACTTGTATCTGTGAACAAGACGCCAAAACAAATGTAACAGAAGCAATGTTCGATGTGAGAAAAAACGTTTCTTGAATGAAAGAAAAACCAAATCTGTGTTTCAAAAGAATGCAAAAATCATATCAGGAAAAAAAATTCATAAAAGACACAAAAACCTAGATGGTATTCTGGTAAAGTTCTAACTTCAAGGAAAAGAGCTACAGATATTCAGGGGAAAAGCTAACCTGTAAAGGATGAGTCAGCCTTGCCACAGACTTCACCTCTGCAGCATCAAACAGAAGACAATGTCGAGTCTGGGGGGTTCTGGAAGCCTGCAACCCCAGGTCTCTAAACACACAGCCAAGCTGCTGTCCCCATGTGCCACAAAAAGGAAGCTATTCTCAGCTGTTGAAGGCGCAGAAGGTTCAATGGCCATACTCTATTGCAATAATATTCCAGCCAACCACTGGCTGATTCAAAATACAATTGTGAGACCATGCGTGTCTGCGTTTATAAACTGAAAAGTTGGATGAAATGGATGTTTTTCTAGGAAAAGATAAATTACCAAAATTGACTCAAGAAGAGTCAAGCTGCTTAGACCAATAAAGGTGCTAGGCTTCTTGTTCGACCAGACAGGTAGCCTTGGAGAATGCTAGCCCCAGGGAGATGCTAGCCCCAGGGAGATGCCTTCCACGGAGCTTTGCGGCACACGGCAGCCTTCCAGTATGGAGGGAACCCAGCCAGCAAAGGGCTTCTGCTTTAGGGATCTCCACCCGCCGGTGGCCCTCTTCCTTCCTCTCAGGATGGGAAAAGTGAGGCTGCCTTCCAAGGCACCTTCAGACCAGACTTATCTGTAACCGATCTGGTAGAAAATCCTTGAAGCTTCTACCAAACAGGTGAAGCTATTCTTAATATCTAAAACTAATGCATTGGGATTAACAGATACAGACTAGTATATATAAAACAGATAAACAAAAAGGACCTACTGTAGAGTACAGGGAACTATATTCAATATCTTGTAATAACCTATAATGGAAAAGAATTTGAAAAAGAATAGATATGTATATGTATAACTGAATCATGTTGCTGTACACCTGAAACACTGTAAATCAACTATACTTCAATAAAAATTATAAAAAGATAAAACAAATGCAGATTTTCCTCCTATTGTGTTGATCCTTGTCATGGGCATGAGGGGGAAGGGGAGGAAGACTTAGATGCCCATCCTCTTCAGAAGTCTCTAATCCTGAGATACAAATCAAAACTACAATGAGATATCATCTCTCACCGGTCAGAATGGCCATCATCAAAAAATCTACAAACAATAAATGCTGGAGAGGATGTGGAGAAAAGAGAACACTCTTGCACTGTTGGTGGGAATGTAAATTGATACAGCCACTATGGAGAACAGTATGGAGGTTCCTTAGAAAACTAAAAATAGAATTACCATATGACCCAGCAGTCCCACTACTGGGCATCTACCCTGAGAAAACCATAATTCAAAAAGAGTCATGTTCCAAAATGTTTATTGCTGCTCTATTTACAATAGCCAGGACATGGAAACAACCTGTGTCCATCAACAGATGAATGGATAAAGAAGATGTGGCACATACATACAATGGAATATTACTCAGCCATAAAAAGAAACGAAATCGAGTTATTTGTAGTGAGGTGGATGGACCTAGAGTCTGTCATACAGAGTGAAGTAAGTCAGAAAGAGAAAAACAAATACCATAGGCTAACACATATATATGGAATCTAAGAAAAAAAAAAAAAGAGGTCATGAAGAACTTAGGGGCAAGATGGGAATAAAGACACAGACCTGCTAGAGAATGGACTTGAGGACACAGGGAGGGGGAAGGGTAAGCTGGGACAAAGTGAGAGAGTGGCGTGGACATATATACACTACCAAACGTAAAATAGATAGCTAGTGGGAAGCAGCTGCATAGCACAGGGAGATCTGCTCGGTGCTTTGTGACCACCTAGAGGGGTGGGATAGGGAGGGGGGGAGGGAGGGAGATGCAAGAGGGAAGAGATATGGGAACATATGTATATGTATAACTGATTCACTTTGTTATAAAGCAGAAACTAACACACCACTGTAAAGCAATTATACTCCAATAAAGATGTTAAAAAAAAAAAGTCTCTGATCCTCTCTTTTACCCATTCATGGACTCCTGGAATAGCAGTGGTAGAAATGTTACCAAATTTTTCCTCTTCCCTGTGGAAGAAGCCATTTAGCCTCCTCTAAATAATACACTCAACCACATGGATGAGTTTCAAAACATTACGTGGATGGAAAGAAGCCAGACACACATGAATAAATACTGCATGACACACTGTATAATTTCACCTCTATGAAGTTCAAGAACAGGCAAAATTAACGTTTGATGGTAGAAGACAGAATAGCAGATGACCTCTGTGGGGGTAGTGATTGCCTGGAAAGGGGCACAAGGGGACTTTCTGAGGTGATGGAATGTTCTAGATCTTGATCTGGCTAGTGGTTACACGGGTGTATACAGATGTAAAATTTGATCAAGCTGTACCCTTCAGATTTGTGCATTTCACTGTATGTAAATTTTACAGCAATCAAAAAAGAAAAAATCCTTCCAAGTGGATGAGGAAAGGTGAGCTGGTATGAAACAGGACTGCATATTCAGTAGGTAAAAATGTTTCTATAATTTTTTTTAACTTTTAATTTTACACTGGAGTATAATTGATTGACAATGCTGTGTTAGTTTCAGGCGTACAGCAACGTGATTCAGTTATAATACACATTTCTTTTGTGCAGATTAGTCAGAACCTGATTCTTTTCTCAGTTTGAGAACCAAGACTACATAAAAACATCCTAAGGGAGGTGGAGATTTTATAAAGGACCAAAAGGAACACTTTTCATCTTTTCTGAAAAAGTGCAGAATGAATTAAGATCCTTGGGGATACGAGTCACCATTGAATGCACGTAGCCGTCGGGACTGGAGAGTCTAGCCTGGAATGATGAGAGGAAAGGCGAGCTTTTCTGCAGGAGAAAACAAGCATTAATAACCAGCTGGAGAAAATTCTTCAGACAAGTTGAATGTGACAGACAGGGGAAGGGGCAGACCTTGTGAGGCAGAGAGTCATTAAGGGCTTCAGGAGGCAAGAAAGAGGATGATATGAAGCTTGAGGGAGGAATCTTTGGGGCTTAAGGTGGTGCCCCCCTTCCCCAGGAAGTAAGAATCCAAGCTGATCTGCTGGGCTGCCCTTTGCCAGAGGAAATGCCTGGAGGACAGAGCCAGCAAGGAGATTACAAAGCTTAGCTGGGAGGAACCAATCATGAGCTTGCCCCATAAAACATGCTTCTCTCATTTGCCATCGTATCTGCCATTTATTACCTCTAATTCTGCATTAAAAACCTCCCCCCAAACTCAGAGGTTTCAAATAACTATCACTTATTTCTGTTCGTGTGTCTACAGGTAGGCTGCAAGTCCAAGGTTTCTCAGCCTCAGCACTGCTAACGTTTTGGGCCAGATAATTCTTTGTCATGGGGGCTGTCCTGTACATTTGTAGGATGTTTAGCAGTATCCCTGGCCTCTACCCACTAGATGCCCATAGCGCCTTCCCCTTAGTCATGACAACTAAAAATGTCTCCAGGCATTGCCACGTGTTACCTGGTGGGCAAAATCACTTTCCGCTGAGAACCACTGGTCCAGGCTGAGCTTGGGCTGGGCTCACCTAGGCTTGGGCCTAAGCTTCTGGTTGAGGCCAGGCCTGTTCCATGTGTCTGCCATCCTTCTAGGACCAGGTGGTGGTTACAGAAGCACAAGGGAGCAAGCCCAATGACACAAGCACATTCAAACCTTTGGTCATGTTACATCAGCTAACATCCCTTTGAGCAAAGCATGTCACATGGCCAAGCCCAACACCGATGGAGGGGAGACAAGAGTGATTATTTATGGAATAATAACCCAAACTATCCCAGCCATCAACACACCATTGGCTGAAAATTATATTAGTCTAATAAGTTCTTTACCTTTTATCTTAAATTATCCTAGGGGAGACCCAGGAATGAAATACAACAAGTGGGGAGTGGAAAATTCCCATGAATCAGGGGAATATGGACTATACCCTCCTTCAGGATGATGGGTTTTCATCTTTATTCTAAAATACATGTATAATAAAGGTCCCACTCCAAAGAATAGACAGCTGGGCTGCCATGGAGAAAAAAAATAACTTTGACTTGGAATTGGAAGACCTGAGTTCTAGTCCTTGTTTTGCCACTTAGTAGCTGTTTGATTTGGGGCAAGTCTTTTGACTCCACCGAGACTTTGGTTTCCTCGTCTATAAGATGGGGCTACAACAGTTTCTACCCAGTAGGGTCAATGTAAGGGTTAAATTACATAACATACGTAAAATGCGTGTGGTTGACAGTCTCCAAGATGACTCCATCAATCCCTTCCCTCCCTTTACACACATGGCGTCTCTTCTCATAAGTGACGGGGTCTAATTCCTTGCTGCCCTTGAATCTAGACCAGCTTCAGTGACTTGCTTGACTAACAGAAGCCAGCAAAAGTGAAATTCTGGAACTCCTGAAGCTAAGTCATAAGAAGTCCCGCAGCTTCTGCCTGGACCTCTTGGAACACTTGTCCTTGAGATGCTTCTTCTCAGAACCCAGCTGCCACGCTTCTAGAAGCCCAAGCCAGGTGGAGAGGCCACACATCATCACTCTGGTTGACAACACCAGCTGAGCTCACAGCCAACAGCCAGCGTCAACTACCAGCCATGTAAGTGAGCCACCTGGGACATTCATTCCAGTAGAACCTTCAGATGATAACAGGCCCAGCTGACATTTGACCGCAGCCGCATGAGAGGTGCTGTGTAAGAACTGCTCCGACGAGCCCAGTCATTGCATGGAACCACGAGAGACAGCAATAACTTATTGGCTTAAGTGACTGAGTTGTGGGGTTGTTTGTTACACATGCCATTGTAAGGTATTATTTCAGAGCTATATCACACATATACATCTAAGAGAAGCGTCACAGCCATTCAGCCCTAGCATAGTTATTATGGTGAACAACTTGTGGTTGATGACACTAAGTAGTCTCTTATTCTGATAATACAGCATCCACTCTTTGCTTTGAAGGAACCGCTGGCTTGGGAAGGGGGTTCCCATATGGTGTTGCCAGTTTTAGCGAATAAAATACAGGATATCCAGTTAAATTTGAATTTCAGATAAACAATGAATAATTTTTTAGTTTAAGTATGTCTCCTGAAATAGTTGGGATTTACTTATACTAAAAAAAATTCTGTGTTTACCTGAAATCTAAGTTTAACTGGGTATCCTGTATTTTATTTTATGGGAACAACATTACTCCCATACCCAGCCCTAAAAGTGGAGATGACTACACTAAGCTGACAATGCATTGTATTGCCCTAGCCTTGGTTATCACTTCAGGATGGCTATATTACTCAATCCAGGACAAAGAGAGAGGGACTTCAGGGTTTGTGTGGGAACTATTTGAGGGAACCCTGTATTTTCTGCTGAAATGGGTGTGTGATGATGGGAAGCCTAGAACTGCCAGAACCTGAGGCTAGAAATAACCCAGAAGAAGCAGGTCCAAAGGATAGAGCATAACGGCCTTGCTGGGGCCCTGGATCAAGCCTTTCCTGAAGCTACTTCCAGGCAGAAATGTTAAGAGCCAGTGCATATTATTTGCCACATTCCCTTTCCACCACTGTGGTGAACTTGGAAGCCCATGTTGAGATGAGGTCTCCATGAGCTGGGTCCCTCAGTGACCACAAGGAGAAGAGGTCCCCTGCTGACACTTGAAGGACATGTAGCATAAGCAAGAAACAAACCTTTGCTCTGCTAATCTTAATGATGTGTTGGGATTGTTTGTTATGCAGCATGACCTAGCCTATTCAGTCTGTCTAAATCGAGTTAGAATGAGAGCTAGACAATAAAATGGATGGTATTCCCACATACTGAAGTTGAGCTGTAACATGTCCATACAGCAAACATTTTAGTAAAAGGTTTTTTCCCCCTCTTAATTTATGGTCTTAGTATCTGAGTGGGCTGGCTTATTTTAAAGAGACAGAGGACCCAATTATTTCAAAGAGGTAAATGTATATGTCTGTGAGCTCCTGCTGGCTGGCAGTGGTGAAATAACATGAGTGGGGGAGTGATAACTGCCAGCAAGTGAGAGTATCTCTGTTAAACCTGCTATTTAGGGCTCGTTGCTTGCTTCACGACACTCTGGGTGTTTAAATACACC
Source organism: Neophocaena asiaeorientalis asiaeorientalis (assembly GCF_003031525.2). NCBI lineage: Eukaryota > Metazoa > Chordata > Mammalia > Artiodactyla > Phocoenidae > Neophocaena > Neophocaena asiaeorientalis. The sequence continues at coordinate 6,527,059 of NW_020173198.1, forward strand.
ATGCTGAAGATCATTCCCGTTTCCTAGATGAGAAAAACAAGGCCTAGAGGGGTAAGAAAAACCCACACAAATCACAGTGAGTCAGCTGCATTGTCCAAAATCTGCTGGATTTAAAATGTTCAAAATGTGAACGCTTTTAAAGACTTTCAGGTTGAATACAAGATTTTAGAAAGCAGCTGGATAATTGTATAGCGTGTATAACCTGCTGTTAAGATGAATGCAATCAATCTAAAGCCCCCGGAAAATCATCACAGTCCGCGGTAGAGTGTCAGGGTTTCTCGACTCTGTGGCAGGCGTGGGGATAATCATCCAGCCTCGCGTTAAGTTACGGTCTCTCTAACAGACAGCAGAGAACAAAAGGGAGAGAGAAATCAGCTTGAACACACGAGAGTCCTTCTCCCCAAGACCAGCGGGGAGGAAGATAAGTGAGAAGTCACGGAGTCCTCGAGCCTGAAACAGGGCCGGGAAGTGGGATGGCAGAGGCATGTGTGAAAGCAGAGACTTCCTTTCTAAAGGTGCTCAAAGGAGAATATTTCACAACCCCACTCAGAAGCAATCTGGATGCTTTAAAACATCTAAACATTAAAACATTTAAAACATGTGCAGAAGCTCTGTTTTAGCTACACCTAAAGCAACCATTTTCTGCTCCAGTCTATGTAAACATCAGTCCATTTCTGTTCAAAAAGTCTTGCTGGAACACCTAGGATATGTTGGAGACTATAGAAAATATAATCAAGGAGAGGATGCTAGGATTTACTGAATATCTACTACAGGTACTGTACTGGGGACAATGGTTCATATTTCCTCATTTAGTCTTGGTAAGATTCCTCAAAGTTCTTTGCGCCCCTGTTTTCCAAATGAGGAAACTGAGGCCCAGAAAGATAACATGACCTTGCCCAAGGTCACACAGTCAGTGGAAGAGGCTCATCCGGCCCGCAAATCCATCCTCTTTCAACTATGTCTTGCTGCAGCCATGTAACGACAAATAAGACGTAACTCCTGCAATGAAAGCGCTTATCAGTGAGTTGGAAGGAAAGGACACATATTAAAATAATAATTACAGGGTTCTAGGAAACACACAAGGCTGGCCTGATCAGGCAAGAATTCAAGGAGAAAATGAGACTCCCAGCTGAACAAATGTTTCTTTCTTATTTATTCTTCTGAACACCATGTGTTGAGAGTTAATCATACTCCTTGCTCTGTGGCTTGTCATCATCATTGGTCTGTGACAGCCCCTTTCTTATGTATTTATTAATTAATGTACACACTTTTCTCTTCATTCCCCTCTTCCACAGGCAATCCATTCTCATATATTTACTGGATATCTTTTTGCTTGAGTATGTTCTTGTAAAATGTATATTGTTTGGCATGTAGGTTTAAAACAATTTACATAAATGGTATTACGCTGAATATCTCATTCCTTTTCCTGCATTGTTCACTCGGTGCTCTACTTTTCTTTTCTTTCTTTTTTTTTTTTTTTTGCGGTATGTGGGCCTCTCACTGTTGTGGCCTCTCCCGTTGCGGAGCACAGGCTCCGGACGCGCAGGCTCAGCGGCCATGGCTCACGGGCCTAGCCGCTCCGCGGCACGTGGGATCTTCCCACACCGGGACACGAACCTGTGTCCCCTGCATCAGCAGGCGGACTCTCAACCACTGCGCCACCAGGGAAGCCCGGCACTCTACTTTTAAGGTCTATCTGTGTTGCTTCGTGTTCATCTATCTGCTGATGCTGAGGGCTGCAGGAGACTCCACCTGTGCATCCCCACCCCTGTCCACCGACTTTCCTGGGGATGGAGACTGTGTCCAGCTCCCCACCTCTATAACTACACTGCAGTATCTTTCCCTGTACATGTCTTTTTACGGAAATTTGTGAGGCTGTCTTTGGGTTATCTGCCCAGGAGTGGAACTCTGGAGTTTTTGATATGTTTAATTTGACAGTCATGTCAGATCGCTGTACAGAATTACACCAGTCTGCCTTCCCACCAGCAGTGCCCGAGAGCTCTCATACCCTCTTATCTACTCTGACACATAGCATTTTTCTAATTTTTGCTAGTTTAATAGGTGTGAAATGATATCTCAAATTGTTTTAATTTTAATATCTCCAATTACAAATGAGTTCATATAAAGCATACAGGTTTTTTTAAAAACTGCCTACTATGTGCTTGGCACTGTGGGTGATAATGGAACAAGTAGGTGACTTGGTCCAAGATCTTACTAAGATTACATGAGGGTACAAAGTAAGACCAAGCATATAACAAGGGAGGCATTAAAGGTGGGAAGACAAAAGGGTTTGCAATGAGATTGGGAACATCACTGTCCGACGCCAATAATACGTTAACAAGGGCTGACTGGACCTCCTGGCTCAACGCAGCAACCAAGCTGAAGGACCAGTTTATACCTGACCACCCTGAATGAAATCAGACGATAAAAATCTTTTGTTAAAGAGAAGAAAACTCAATTTGAGAAGACTGGAGGGGGCTTCCCTGGCGGTCCAGTGGTTAAGACTTCGCCTTCTAGTTCAGGGGGTGCAGGTTTGATCCCTAGTCAGAGAGCTAAGATCCCACATGCCTCGGGGCCAAAAACCCAAAACATAAAACAGAAGCAATATTGTAACAAATTCAATACAGACTTTAAAAATGGTCCACATCAAAAAAAAAAAAAAAAAAAGACTGGAACTTTACCAAAAGTTGAATTTGCTTTATCAAAAAGCCTCAGGGGGCTTCCCTGGTGGCGCAGTGGTTGAGAGTCCGCCTGCCGATGCAGGGGACACGGGTTCGTGCCCCTGTCTGGGAGGATCTCACATGCTGCGGAGCGGCTGGGCCCGTGAGCCATGGCCGCTGAGCCTGCGCATCCGGAGCCTGTGCTCCGCAAAGGGAGAGGCCACAACAGTGAGAGGCCCGCGTACCACAAAAACAAACAAACAAACAAACAAAAAACAACAACAAAAAAGCCTTATCTTCAACATCCTACTAAGTTGCTGATCGTATTGCTAAGCAAATAGAGCCATAATTAAAGAGACATCATATGGCCCTGTAGCAAAGTAGCCTGAGTTAACATGGACTCTCCTATCAATAGAAATTCTAGATAAAATATTATTAGTAAAAATACATAGTTGAGTTCACAAAAGAGAAAGGGAAATCCCTGAATGGCAGACATGAAGAGAACTTTGATAGTTAGAATGATGCCACAGTGGCCCATAGAGATAACAGACCATATATAGGCTTTAGCCGATGGAGTTGTTATGCCCTCAGAAGGACTGAAGGTGTGACCCTAAGCTCATGGGAGGTGGTTACCTGGAATCAAGACCCCTGTATAGAGCTGTGAAACTTGCAAGCATTGTCATCTTTGGGAAGGAAGACTAGAGAAATTTGTCCCACTGGCCCAGGGGAACTGTAAGGAACTTTGTCTTTATTCAGGGTTCTGGGAGGAAAAACTGTCTTGAAAAACTGAAACCTTGAGCTTGTGTTGAGCATGGTGCAGGAGTCCCAAAGCAAGAAATTAACACAAAAGTCTGTCCCAGTGCTGCAGAAGCAAATGCAAAGCCACTCGGTAGAAACACTGCCAACCCAGGACACATAGTACTCACAAGGCAGAAACAATCCCCACTAAGATGAGCTTGAAACTTAAAAATTAAAAACACTCCAGGAAATAATCCATCATAATGGAGAATAAGATGATATGACAAAAAGGGAATGGGTGTTCCCAAGAACTTGAGATAATAAAGCCATTTAAAAGAAACTATGAAATAAATATGTTTAACATAATTAAAGAGATTAAAAAACCCCAGAAACATGAATGAAAGAATAGCCCATTATGGGGGAAAAAACAGGCAAATCCTAGTTTTGGTAAAAGTTCTAACCTTTCCAAAGTGAGCCTTTCTCTTGTTAAAAACAAATACTCTCCAACAAATGAAAAAACACAAAGGAAATTTTCTATAGTTTGACACTGAGAGATTAAAGAAGGCAAACAGGGGAGAATATTAAGAGATGAGAGAAACGCATTAGAAGGTACAACATGTGTCTAACAGGAGGACCTAGGAGGAAGAAGGGAGAATAGACAATGGGAAAGAAAATACTCAGAGATGATGGCTGAGAATTTCCCAGAATTGATAGAAAGCATTAATCTTCAGATTTAGGAAACAAAGTATGTTCGGATCAAAATAAAACAAATCCATACTTTAGATACATTGTAGTGAAATTACAGAACATCAAAGAGATAGTGAAAAGCAACCAGAGATAAAAGACATATTTGCCATAAAGGAATCACAACTTGATTCAGAGCAGATTCATCAACAATGATATGAAAGTTCAGAAGATGCTGGAATTATATCTTGCAGGATCTGAGGGAGAATAACTGCCAACCTAGAATTCTGTACTGAGTTAACTATTAATCAAGAGTGAAGGCAAATAGAGACATTTTCAGAAAAAAAAGATATTGACAGAATTTAGTAAAAACTAGTGAAGGGCATACTTGAGTAGATAGCAAGTGAATGTAGAAGGAGGAAGTGGATGAAAGATGCAATGGTGACCAAAGGAATTAGGAAACCTCTGGATAGATCTACAGAGAAGTTTCCTGTTTTTAGAAAAGGAGGTAATAATGATAATAGGATGTGGGCTGGTAAAAACAAGGTGTAACTAAAATCCTAGATAAAAACACGGTAGATGGGGGCTGGTGATAGGGATTTGTATGCTGAGGTTCTTGTATTTTGGGGGAAGAAGGTAAAATATTGACAGGTTGTAGACTATGAAGTTAAAATTATAAGGATAGCCCCTGAAAGCATCTGAGTATTACAGATAACGTCCAAAGTAGTTGAAGGAGAGGAGTCAGTGTGGCTTACGGTGTGGGGCAGTGGAAGAAATGTAAGATGTGCCTCGGTAGGACATTGTCACCCACTCCAGAACCACTGATGTCTCTCCTAATAGCATGAGGCAGGTCATGAGGGGAATGATAACTGCGCCATTCTCTCTGGACTTGCAGGTGGACAAAATCGCTGCTCCCTCCCAGGGCAGCCAGAAGCTCGTTTTCACCTTTTATATGCACTCTGACACCATCAAAGAATTCCTATTTTGTGAGCTCCTTTGGGTAATTGCAAAAGCAGGCGACATCTCTGAAAGAATAAAGTTTCTTTGCCAAGCAAAGAATATGCAGACTGAGCGAGAGGTGACCTCCCTGACATGAGTACAAAGGAAATGATGTGGTATGAATGCAACTTAAGGAGTCTTGAGGAAATGTTGTACTCCTTGACACCAGGCCACTCTCACAGGGCAAAGGAACCCACTGAATCTCTGATTTCACTTGCTTCTACTTACCTTTGTAAGTCAGGTGCCCATCACCATGAAAACCAAAAGTCATAATTGATTTGATGTCAAAGATGACATGCGCACTGCACCACAATCTCAGCTTCTTGTACCAGCTAAACGCTGGCAGCAGCATCATTGAAACTTCCTTTTGAGTAAAGTTAAAGGCAACTTTTTGTCTTATTCTGCACAACTCTGGGCATTTTTTTTCTAGAAAATGACCATTTATTTTACATTAAAAAGCTGAGGTAAAAAGATGCTTTTTGCAGGCATCACATTCACAGTGCATGGACTTGAAGGCAGCCAATTTCCATTGCAATAAGATGAATTCTGCAAAATGTTGCAGGTACATATTTATAAATTTGAGGGGAATGGGAATATAGTTTTCATCATGTTCTTGGAGATATTTATGAGCCAAATGAAGTTAGAAGCACCTAAGACATTAATTCTAACTAGCAGCAGGGATAGGTATGGGGCATATTGGAATCTTTGGGTGAAAGGGGACAAAACTGTGTGTCATCTAAAAAAAAAAAAAGCATATAATATGCTACCTTGCGTTGGAAAAAAAAGAGTGGAGTGGCTTCTACCCTGGAAAGAAGATTTCACATAACTTACAGAAGTTACCCATGCAAAAGCTTTTGTGCCAAGAAGTAAACAACATTGAGAAATACTGCTCTAAAGTATGATTTAACTTATCAAATGTGATTGACAGGCCATTCACAATCACAACTACTCTAAAGCTATAGGCAGAAAGGAACATTGTACCTCTCCTCCTTCGCTACTTACAATTTTGTTCTTTTCAAGAGCTCCTTCCAGATTTCCTGAGAAGCTTTTCATTCTCTTGTGAGCCAGCAGTGCAATGTGGTTTCAGTGGGTGCCTGTGAGTGAGGCTGAGTCCTGCCCTGCTCAGGTGCTACAAAGCCTCGTTGATTCATTCAACAAACAGGTATCAATGTTATTAGGTGCCAGGCACAGAGGAGATGGCCAGGGACAAGGTTGGGCTTCATTTTGCAGTAATGCACAGATGTTTGAGGACATTCAGTGTAGTGAGGGAGTGCGTTACACAGGGTTGCTAAGGGCAATGTAGGGATGCGCCGTGATCATCACAGTTTAGTGCAGTTCACAGATGGGGTGACAGGCCAGCTGGCGTTGCGCAGGGAAGTGTGGGCGGGGCGTTCATGGTTGGGCATTAAAGGGCAGCATCGGGCGGGGCTGGGCAGCGCTGGGACCCTGTGGTAAAAACAGTAGATCAGCATTACTATACCTGAGTCCCAGGGTAATGAGACCAAGGCAGGATCTTATAGGAAGAAAAAGCATCCCCCGGACTCTTTCCGAGGCTGCAAATGGCAGTAGGGCACACACCCTAGCACAGGGGTCCCCAAACCCCCGGGCTGCGGACCAGTACTGGTCTGCAGCCTGTTAGGAACCGTGCCACACAGCAGGAGGTGAGTGTCAGGCAGGCGAGCGAAGCTTCATCTGCCGCTCCCCATCGCTCGCATTACCACCTGAACCATCCCCAGCCCCCCAGTCTGTGGAAAAATTGTCTTCCACGAAACTGGTCCCTGGTGCCAAAAAGGTAGGGGACCGCTGCCCTAGCAGACCCTGTACCACCCACCCTGCCACCTGGAACGAGGAAGGACTGGATTTGCAGTGGTCGCCTGCCTGCATACGCTGTGGTCCTTTCAACAAATTGTCTCTTCTCTCAATCCCATTCTTGCACTTCTCAGTGACCCCTGCCCTTTCATAAATACAGCTCCAGGAGCCTCCACTGCTGGGTTTCAGCAGCCGTGGACACCTAATCGATAGCTTTTCATAACAATTTTCTCCCCAGCAAGGACTCTGGCCCAAACTATTCAGCTACGACACACCTGGATTGAACTAAACAAAGATGTCAAAGCAACCGAAGAGGCAATTTGTTATTTATGCTTTTTAAGGACTCATTCTGCAGCTGCTGTGAGAGTTAGGAGCCTCCACCAACTGTCAAAAAAGCCTCTTTGATCCAATGTTGCGGAGGATATTGAATCTGAAGGGTGGTGCTTGGTGGGTCTGCTGGGAACACCTTCCAAAGGAATCCAACATGGACAATTCAAAATCCCAGGCCATGGAATGTTTCATCCTGAGTCCCAACTGCATGATGGAGTTTTGCTCAAAGAGATTCTAGAGTGAGACAAAGGAGCTTTAAGTCCATTTTCTCCAAATCCAGTCATTCAGATACAACCCACACAATCCTGGCCATATTCTTGCGCTATTGTTTACTTTCTATTTCTCCTTAAAATCCACTCACTTTTTTCTGCTTACATAAACATATATTTTTTTAGTTTTAAAAAACCTTTGTTAGAACCATAAACGGAAAACCATATCTCTTGCCACAAATGGTAGGTAACCGTAAAAATAAGTACAGAGAGGAAAACAAGATTAAACTCTAACTAGGTAGCGTTGCAGTGTTAGCTATGAACACCAAGCAGACCTTCTCCTTGACTCAACTGGAATGAGGAATGGGTATTGAAAAGGGCATGTTTTCACCATGAACTTTGATGTGTAACATGAGTAGACATCATCCCAAATCACCTCAAGGATCACCCCAAACCCCTAGTTATGACACATTCTGCACTCAGGTTACACAAACCTAGTCTAACTCCCTGATTGTACAAATGAAAACACTGACACTAAGGGTACACAAGTCATCCACCCAAGAGCAAAGGCAAGTTGATGAACTTGTGGGGACTGGAACATGGGTTTCCTAACCCAAGACCAGAGCTCTTCTGACACCACTGTTGGATTAAGCTTTCCTTCCTTCAAGACTCAGGACCTCTGAGCATCACATGCTTCCCCTGGGAGACCCATCTGGAGACATTAGTCTAGGAAGGCTCAGCTACCTCCCAGCCACCCGAGGTCAGCACTAACTGGACACAGTGGAGCACAGAGCCCTGGGAATGGCTGGCTGCCCTGGCGCTGGGCCTCAGGGACCCTCCTGGAGTAGATGGCCTGGCCTGAAGGATTCCGAGCAAACAAAGGCCTGATAGGCACCTTTTAGCAAGAGACTAAGATGGGACCCTCTGTCTAGACCAAGCTCCATCTAAAAAACTGGAGGACTTGAAAGTCACGGCTGAGCTATCACTACTGAGCAGCAAAGTAGATCCCTGGTCCTTGGGAGATCTCTGTGTCTGCTTCCAGAGAAAGTAGTCTGGAAGAGTAAGCAGCTGGTTAGTAACCCTAACCTAACCTTGACTTCTTTTTGAGCTCATGGGCAAGAAAGAGTGCACGATATGTTATGTGACAGATACATTCTGTGCCCTGTTTCACTCCCCTTAGCCCACCTTGGACTTCAGCGGCAGCTATGATGGACAGTTCCTGTGAACCCTGACAGCACCCCTGCTCACTTTCCCCTCACCCAGGGCAGTCCAGAAAGAAGCACAGGGAGGGAAACACCCCTTGGAGAAACTCCTATGTCTCTATTGGCTCTCCCATGAGAGCCAATGGCTCTCATCTGGAGAGACAATTCTGAGGCACTTTCTAGATGATTCCTTAGAATTCCTTGGATTCCCCAGCACAATTGAGTCCAAGTCACCACCGTGCCAACCAGCTATTCATAATTGACTTTCCCCCCTTCCCCTTGTCCCTCTATCCACTATCCTTCCTGCTTCCGGGAATCATCTCCAAAATAGGTCAACTGTCTACTCCTGTAGAGAAAAGAGAAAAGATCACCAGATGTATGGAAGAATAAAGTACTGTAGCTCATAAATCAGTGCGAGAAATAAGAGTAAACATTCAAGCACGATAGTCGCTACAAGGAACAAAAGTAATATTAGAAACAGCTGCATTCTCAACAAGACTCAGAAACCACTACGTCCATTCAACTGTAGAGAGGGAATAATCTGAAGTCAATAAGGGTTGCATGGAAAAGAAGAAATGATTGATAAAGTAAAAGCCACAAATGGAGATGGGACTCCACATTTCAAACTACATATCAGTGAATAAAACAACTCAGGAGACACTTGTAGAATTCCGAGGCAAAAGAAAAAAGTGATAGAAGAGAAAAGAATTTTAGAGGACAATCTGTCAAGTTTATTAAGAATTTAATGGAAAATCCAGATGACTGCTATTGATCAGAGTAGAAGTGCTAGTAAGTAGCGAGGAAAATTCATGAACCACATCTAAACATATCCTGATTCAATGTTTTAACTTAAACAGTAGAGAAAAATCACAAAGCATCCAGGCAGGGAAAAAAAACAACCACACAAAATGAAGCAGTTTGTCTGCAGAGGAAAAAGATGAATCCAGCTGACATCAAATTTCTCTTCTGTCACACACACACACACACACACACACACACACCACAGGACAGTAGAACACTGTTTTCAGAAGGGTTTTTGTTTTCTTTTTTCAAGGTTTTGCCCTAAAAATTTTAATTCAGCCAAATTATCGTTCATGTGTGAGAAAAACAGAAAGATATGCTTAAACCTACCAAAGGGCTCAAATTAAAACAGTAACAAAAAAAAAAAGTTATTGATAAAAGTTCTCCAACTGGTTGAGAGATAAATAAAAACAAACAACTAAAGAAAGGTATAAATTAATGGAGGAAGGAAGGTGAATACCGGCACCAGTAAACACAGACTTATGCTGTGACTACAGTAATGAAGCTTACGGCCAATATCAAATGTAATATTTGCACTAAGATACATTATATGAGATGATTTAATAATAATTACTTAGAAACAAAGCCCTCAGCACTTACCATTCCGTTCTCACCCTCCCTGGCCCCTGGCGATGTCTCTTTCTACAGCTCGCAGGTAAGCTTTTTGTGTTTAGCTGTTACACTTGAACTCTTTTATCAATTATCTACGCTTTACCTAGCACTTCTGTGATCTCATCAGCAGATAGAGTTTGGGGGAAATGATACCCAGGTGAGTTCAGGATGTCAGTTAAAAACTATTTTTAAAATCATGAGAAAAAGTACCTTTAAGATGCACTAAGTGTTTTATGAGGATTAAATACGAATTCGATTTCATCTAGTTCTTTTTCAGCATTATAAAGATGCTTGAGCCCTTCGCAGATTTTTTTAAACCTTCTGGCTCTACTCTTTCTCTCATTCCTCCTAATTTTGTCTATTTGTGCTCTTTTTTGTTCTTGATTAAATACCACAGCTGTTTGTCTATTTTATTGATTTTTTTCAGAGAATCAGTTCTTGGGTTTTTTGTTTAAACCAATATTACTGTTTTCCTAGGTTCATTTCCTGTTTTTATCTTTCCCAATGATTTCTTCCTTGTTTCCTTACATTTGTTTTATCATTCTTCCAACTTTTGGGGTGGAGTCCTTAGTCAATTCGTCTTCTTCGTTTAATAAAGAAGCGTGTCTGCTGTGGAGTAGAGCTTTGACTACATCTGACTAGTTTCTAAGTATTGTACACATTATCATTATTTTCCACATATTGCACAATTCTTCACTTACCTGAGTAATTAAGAGGTGTAGTTATTTTTGCTTGTTTTTTGTTTGTTTGTTTGTTTTTGCGGTACGCGGCCTCTCACCACTGTGGCCTCTCCCGTTGAGGAGCACAGGCTCCGGACGCGCAGGCTCAGCGCCCATGCCTCACGGGTCCAGTCGCTCCGCGGCATGTGGGATCTTCCCGGACCGGGGCGCGAACCCGTGTCCCCTGCATCGGCAGGCGGACTCTCAACCACTGCGCCACCAGGGAAGCCTGATCATCATCATATTTGAAATAGGTTAGTAGGAACAACGAGAGCTGACCATGGAAAAGTCCAAATAGACCAATAATCATGGGAAAAAGGTAATGTTAGGAAATACAAACCATCTTTTCTTCAGGGGCCAGCACAGAGTAAGAGATGTCGGAGGGGTGGACACCTCAGACACATCTGGTGCACCTACCCCTTGCTTCACTGTGGTTTATGTGCGAACTGCCCGTCTCTATCCCTCCCCATCACTGTGTCCATTTACTTCCTGGTCACGCCACACCTTGTGACCTCCCTCTCCAGCGGTACAGGAGCCTTTGTTATTGCAGCTCCTTCCGTGAATTCAATTAAAACCCACAGGCTGGCAACACTCACATTTTTGCCTCCAGCCCAGGTGACTTCAGCATAACCACCCAAGTTGTGTCTTCATCACCTAATGAAAAGAAATCCGTTCAAACTAACCCAAGGGAAAACTGGGGTTTGTGAAAGGATGCTGGGGTGGGTGCCTTGCAGATATAAAGTGCAGGCAGTACAGTCAGACTTTAATGGCCTCTCTCTATTGTACACGCAGTCTCTGTGTCTAATTCAAGATGCCACAGAAAGAAAGAACACGATTGCTCGCCCCTCTATAGTGGTGGCTGAGGAGTGAAGTCTTGTGGGGCTCTGGGAAGCATGGGTTCTTCACCAAGTACTGAGAGGAGGGAGCTGTGGGCATCTCCAGTCCAGGGTGGGTGCTCTTCCCAGCTCTGGGGGTGCTCGGGCAGGAGAAGGTGCATAGGGAAGCTTTTTGTCCCTGCTAAGTTGGCTCGGGATGGAGGGAGTGGGGAGCAGGGGAGGCTTCTGTCTCCATCCTTAGGCTGTCTGGTGCTCAGGTGGTCAGACCTGCTGGTGGTAGAGTGTGAATTGGTTTGTTCTGAGGGGGAAATCCTTGGATACCTCTTCCTCTGTGGTTTGTGATCCATTTTTCCCCATCGCACATGCCCTGCCAACTCTCCCCAGGACCTCAGCCAAATCTTCTTATCCAGCAACAGGCACTGATTATGAAATGCATTTTGCACTGCTGCCTCCTTCATGTCCTGACCTCAGACCTTTAGATGGAGGCCTGGCTGGACATCTGCACTGGCCACCAAGGCCCCAGACCACAATGGAAACCCAACCTTTGCATCAGACTCCAGCATTGTTCGGAAATGTGGGTGTGGGGTGGGGAAGATTTAAAGGCTACCCACATTCTTGATTCTGACTCATAACAAAGATGGAAGGTAGGCTTGTGAACTCCAAAAACATGGGAGCTGGTTCGCTTCGATAACTAAGAATTAGGGGGCTTCCCTCGTGGCGCAGTGGTTGAGAGTCCGCCTGCCGATGCAGGGGACGCGGGTTTGTGCCCCGGTCCGGGAGGATCCCACATGCCGCGGAGCGGCTAGGCCCTTGAGCCATGGCCGCTGAGCCTGCACGTCCCTGTGCTCCTCAACCGGAGAGGCCACAACAGTGAGAGGCCTGCGTACTGCAAAAAAAAAAAAAAAAAAAGAATTAGGGATATAAGATGGCTCTTCAGTAGCCGAGTTCTACAATCATGGATATTTTAAAAATAAAGCTTTACTTTTTAATTTTATCTTTAAAAGTATTACACAGGAAAATAGACTTTTATTAGTGTTAAGCACTATGAATTTTAACACATGTACAGACTCATGCGATCACCACGACAATCACGACACAGAAGGGTTTCACTCCCCACCGCGCACCTGCTGCACATTCCGTCGTCTGCCTCTTTATATTCACACCCTCCCCCTGCCTTAAACCCTGGCAAGCACTGAGTTCTTCTCCACCATTTTAGTTTTGCCGGTTTGAGAGTGTCATGTAAACGGAACCATACAGTACGTAACCTTTCTCTCAGTCGGCATAATGCCTTAGAGCTTCATTCAAGTCACAGTTTTTGTTGTTTGTTTGTTTTTTTGCTTTAAAGAACAGTAAATAAAGGTTTTACATAGGCCATTTAGGTTGGAATTGTCAAGAAGCTTTGGGTAGCCCTCAGGTAATTGGTCTTATCAAACCCAGAGTCCAGAAAAAAATCATACAAAATCGGTCCAGAGAAAAAGATCTAAAAATACTACATAGCTGGATCTTTTCCTTCAGTTCTTCACGTCTGTATTTGCTTTTCCCATGATGCCCCATCAATTTGCAATTTAAATTGAAATCACAGCTTTTTAAACCACCCAGACTTTGTAATGTCAGCCAGTCCCTCCCAAGCTGTTGATGGACCATGACAACCAAGTATGATAAAATAATACAGTGATATCAAAGCGAGAGGGATCCAGGTGGGTAGGTCAGCATTTCCCAAAGTGTGAGATATGTACCACTACTGGTTAAAAAAATATTTGGGGGGCACGTAGACATGCCTTTAAATGCCACCTAATCACATCATTACAAAATAATCATCTTTCCTTTTTCATTCTATTCAAATCTTCTGATTACGTCATGGAGAAAGTCTTAGGTGCTATGATGTTAACACCTCCCTAACAGATTTTTTTTTTTCTTTTTTGCGGTACGCGGGCCTCTCACTGTTGTGGCCTCTCCCGTTGCGGAGCACAGGCTCCGGACGCGCAGGCTCCGGACGCGCAGGCTCAGCGGCCATGGCTCACGGGCCCAGCCGCTCCGCGGCACGTGGGATCTTCGCGGACCGGGGCACGAACCTGCGTCCCCGGCAGCGGCAAGCGGACTCTCAACCACTGCGCCACCACGGAAGCCTCTCCGTAACACCGTTTGATCTCTCTCTTTAACAGAAAAAAGAGGCTGCCTCAGGCATAATGTGACACAGGCAACAGTATCGGGCTGGAGTCTAATTGCATTGTTTGGTTTTTACTACATTGGTTTCTATGACCTGTTTCTGGCAAGTGATGATCCTCATTTAAGATAGTGATATAAAGTTTCATGCTTAAGTAAATAGGTTAAAGCAAAAATTATGAGTGGACTTTAACACCATGTAAAGGTTATAAAAGTATTTGTAGATGGCACCCGAACGACTGAAGATTGGGAAACAATGTGTCAGATTTTAGACAGAACTTTGCTGACTGTGTGATTGGAGAAGCTTGTTGACAGATTACCCCAGAGGCAAGACAAACCTGGACGATTGCCTAGCTCTTCCACCAATGGTTCACACGCACAGACTCTCAATACTCATCATTCAACCAACCCAGCGGAGCTCTCTCCACATCAAAGCTCTGCTTGGCTTTAAAGGGAATTGTGTCAGAAATGACACAGTTCATCCTCCTGAGGGGTGGCTGCCTTCTCTTCTCCATCATACCCTTCTCCCTCCAGTCTCCTCTGCACCACCGTCCCAATGTTCTCCTGTCGTTCTGCAGGTGCCAACTAGGCTGGAGAGAAGTCTTTCCAGAATGATCTTTATGGTCCACCCCTGCCCATCCCTTAGCCTCTCCTTGTAACCAAGACCTCACTCTCCAGGTTGGACTTCTATCTGCACCAAACCACCCAATCAAGAGAGGCTCTCACATCCTGTGCAAGCTAGGTCATCTCTAAAACATGAATCTCTGAGCATCTCCGCACAAGCCAAAGGAAATGTGTAGAAGAATGGAGAGCTCTGAGCTGCTCTGAATATGGTACCATGAGCTGGGGACAGTGACCAAGCTGCAGAGGATTTCTATCCCCTGGGGAAGCAGTTTGGAGCCGTGGGGGCATCACAAACTCAAAATCCTCAGGGACTCTGTGAGCATGTACAAGAATGACAATAAGAAGCAGTAGGGATTGCTGGCTCCCTCCCTGGGGGTTGGTTCTACAACCAAATGGGTTTCTCCAACCTCGGGTCATCCTGGCTCCAGATTCTTCTCCTCCCCATCGGCCCAACAGATAAGGCCCCAGCGGGACCCTCAACAGTAATAAGATCTAACACGTACTTATGACATTGAATCACTACAACAACCTAGCAGGTAGGAATGCTTGATATCCTCATCTTATAGAGGAGAAACCAAAGCTTAAGAAGGTAGCAGCTAAGCCCACAACTACCACGTGGCAGAGGCAGGATTAGAAAGCCGTACAGCCTGCATCTAAGGCCCACCCTCTCAGGGTGATGAGAGGACAGCTTATGGGTAGCATCCAGCCCACAAACCTGTTCTGTTCGGTCCACAAGGGTTCTATAAAAGGTGTGAATCAGAAAAACACAATTATAAATCGAGAGTTCACATTTTTTTAAAATGTCATATTTCAAGCTTTTTTCTAAAAAAAACCCACAAAAAACCTAGAAGATCTGGCAATATAGGATGGCAAGAAAAGTCTGTTAGGGACTGACTACTGGGACAAGTATCCCCCCACCCCTTAATGCCCCACAGCCAATTTCATTTCTTCACATACATGCCCACAGAGTCCCTACAGGATGTTGAGTCTGCGATGCCATCACTGCTCCAAACTGCTTCTCCAGGGGATAGGAGCTCTCTGCAGCTGGGTCACCACCCCCAGCTCCCAGTGCCATAATCAGAGCAGCTCAGAGCTCTCCATCCTTCTACACACTTCCCTGGGCACCAGCCACCTGGACTGGGTAGAGGTGCTCAGAGGTTCATGTTTTAGAGATGACCTTGCTTGCACAGTTCACATTTGAATCATGTCCAAGTTTGAGTACCTATAAAAAAATAGCTTTGAAAAAAGTACCTCTCAGAGTCTTTGTGTCTATTTCCTCCTTGTCATCCTTGGTAGGAAAGAACAATCGAATTAAGTCAAATTCTTTCCCTCCTGACAAAATGACGGTCAGACAGAGATTTGGCCAAGTTGCCCAAGAATTTCTGGTTAACGGAGATGTTCATGCTAGAGAAAATAGGAGAAAGAGGCCTCAAAGTAGTAGGGATTTTGCCACCACAGAGCTTTGCAGTGACTTAACTCATTTCTCACAGAATTAATAATTCAGATCCCACACTGTTTCAGCCAGAAGTGGTCATAAACTGTAGAGAGTTTAACCAGCCACTTCTAAAAATGGGGCTCGATCCTGGGAAATGCTACCTCCACTTTAAGCCATCTCACTTGAGCAAAATGAAAGCTGTCGGATGATTTCATACCTTCATTAAAACCATCAAAGCAGAAATGCACTGCAAAGAGGTTGCCAAGGCAGAGGACATTTCCTCATGCTCCAGCAGCTCTGGCGAAGGTGGGGAGATTCAGATCCTGATTACCTTGGGGGAAGGCATCATGGTGTTCGATTCTGTTTGAAAGAAACCACACGTCAGCCCCCTAAATCTAGCATGCCATCGAGGCAGCTCCCTTGCCAGGCATGTTTATGAGGCTGGAACAAGAATGAGAAGCTGGGTGATACACACACTGAGTGACACGTGCCTTTTCTGGGTTGGAGCAAAGCTAATTCAATCTTCAAAAATCTCAAGAGGTTACCTAAGAACACTGCATTTATAAAAAGGGCCTCAAAGGCCTCCAGAAAGAGGGACTCTGCCATCTCTCACCAATTTGGGGGGGACCCTGCAGCCTCCAAGCTACAGTAGAACGTGACGTTCCTTTCTTTGGCTAGTTCAAGGATACCTCCAGGTAGATGCTCGGCCCGTCAAGCCAGGGGCTGTATTGGGAAGTATGTTAGGTTCAGACCCCAGCCTGCTGACACTTGGAAGGGTCTGAAAGATAGCAAGCCCTTAAGAGATGTCATCATCACACCAGCACCTTCCCTGACTCCCCTCTCGTACCTGGTCCCTATGAATCCATCCGCAAAACCTGCAACTGTACCTTCAGAAGGTACCCAGCACCTGCCCACCTCTCACACCTCCACCGTTACCACTGTAAAAGCCTCCTAATTAGTTTCCCTGCTTCTGTCAAGCCGCCCAAGAGATCCTTTTAAAATACAAGTCAGATCATATGACTGCTTAGCTCCAAACCATCCAATATATCTCCCCACTCGCTCAGAGGAGAAGCCAAAATTCTTGCAGTGTTTTGGAGACCATTCTGGCAGTATGTATCTCGAGCCTTTAAAAAAGTTCTTCACTGTGACCTAGTAATTTCACTTCTAGGACTCTAGGCTAAAGAAAGAATTAGAGATCTAGGCAATGGAGAGTTACTTAAATAGAAAAAAAAAAATTGGGGATCAGCAACTAAATGTCCAAGAAGAGGGGAATGGGTAAGCGCTCCACGGGACCACATGATAGAATGAGACCCAGACACTGAAATCAAGGTTTGGAAATATTTAATGGTGTGGGAACATCTTAATGATGGAATATTAGGCAGAGAATGCAGGATTGAAAATTGTGCTTTATGTATCTATACTACGGGTCTTAATTTTGTTTGAAACAAACAAAAGTCCCAGTTCTGCTGCTTCCCAGCCAGGTGGCTTTGGTCAAATCTTTGAGTCTCTGAGAAGACCAGTTTCTTCAACTCTAAAAGTGAGAGGGGAACATTTTGGATCTCTCAGTTTTCACTGGTACATGACACAGCATAGACTTTTTTAAAAAGTAATAAACAAATCATTAAAAAAAATTCTTGCAATGCCCTTCATGGATCTGAATGGGGACCTGGCCACCTCTCTGAATTGACTTCCCATAACTCACCTCCTTGCTGTGGCCACTCCAGCCATTTTGCCCCTAGATTTCCCTCAGTCACACCAGAGACCCTGCTGTCCTCAGAGCCTCTGCATTTCTTTTCCCTCTGCCTACAGTGCTCTTCGCTCAGATCACACATGCTTTGCTCCTTCACCTCCTTCAGGTCTTTACTCCAACATCACCTTCTCTGTAAGGCCTTCCCGAAAACACCCCGTCTAGAATCGCAGTGGCCCCCTCCCTGCCCACCGAGCTCTCTCCATCCTCCTTCCCTATGCTTTCCCACAGCACCTGTCAGCATCGGACATAGATATACTTTACTTACTTCTTTATTGACCATCTCCTTCCCACCCCATAGAAAGTAAGCACCACAGGAGCAGGGATTTTTGTCTGCTTTTTTTTTTAACTGCTCTCTCCCCGGGGACTATGACAGTACCTGGCATGGAGCAGATGCTCACTAAATATCTGTTGAAGTGGTGGCTGAGTTACCAGCACCGCACCCTGCACTCTCTTGCCCAGCCTCCCGAGACCCACGTGTGAAAAGCCTAATGAAAGGCTGGGGCCAGCCTGTAGCCTTGGAACAGACTCACCAATTCCTAGTCATCCTGTACACCTAAGCATAGTCACTCAACAACTATTTATTGAGCACCTACTGTGTGCCAGGCACCACTCTGAGCTCAGGGGACACAACCATGCACAAAACAGACA
The DNA here is from genome assembly GCF_003031525.2 of Neophocaena asiaeorientalis asiaeorientalis. Classification (NCBI taxonomy): domain Eukaryota; kingdom Metazoa; phylum Chordata; class Mammalia; order Artiodactyla; family Phocoenidae; genus Neophocaena; species Neophocaena asiaeorientalis. The sequence goes on from NW_020173198.1 coordinate 6,545,278, forward strand.
AGATCCCTGCTGTCCCGGAGTTTTCGGTCTGGTGGGGGAGACGGTGAGTAAAAAGAAAAATGAACAAGATCATTTCAACTTGCAATAAGAAGTAAAAAGTAAATAAACCAAGGTGGAGACAAGAGATAGAGGGTAATGAGGAAGGTGAGTCAGCTTAGACTGGGTAGCTAAGGAAGGCGTCTTCAAGGTGACATGTGAGCTGGAACCTGCACGATGAGAAGCAGCCAGATCTAGGGATGCTCTGGGGGAAGAGTGATTCAGGCGGAGGAAACAGCCACTGCAAATGTCCTAAAGCATAGGCATCAGCTCCCCGGAAAGTCTCTTTGACCCACCCTGAGTGGGGGCCCCTCCTGTGACCCCATATGCCAGGAGTATTTTCTCTCTCAGCATATCTTGTTATTGGATTTGTCTGCCCCTTCAATTCTTTAAAGGAGAGTCCTTTTGTATCTTAATTTTTCTGGGACTTAACACAGTGCCTGGCATACAGTAGGTAGTCAATAAATGAACTACAGAACTGAAGTGATTTGAAAAAACTTTACTTTTTGATTTGACTGTAATCAGAAGTGAAATTGTGCAATGAATGTATTTAGAAACAGCATCCCTATAGGGCCACCCCTTTCACCCGCCTCCTGCAAAAATCCCATCTGCCCATTGAGACCCAAATAACATACCATCTCCTCCAGAAAGCCTTCCCAAATTCCCCCAATCGGATTTTGTCTCCCCGCCATGCTACGATAGCTCTGCTTGCATCTCTGTTATGGTTCCTATCATCAGCTCTGACTTGCGTAAAAACTTCCCATGAACATTTCATAACCCATCAAACTGGGAGGAACCCAGGAGCAGGACCTGTGTCTTATTCTCCTTCAGGTTCTTAGCACTTAGCTCAATAAAGGAATGACGAGAAAATCAACGACCGATAATGACAGCCAACACTTGTTGGACACCTTCCACATGCTAGAAATTTTCTGAGCACTTTTACATGATATCACTCGTTCAGTCCTACATGTAGGCAAGAGGGTTGGTCCCCATGTGCAGATAGAACTGGGGTACTTGTTGGTGGACCGACACTCTGTGGTAGAACCAAGATTCCCGCTCGTTCATCCTGACTCAAGAGCCCGAGCTTTTAATCACTGTGCTGAAACTGTCTTCTGATCTCTGTTTTGAGTTCATCTCGTCCATGAACTCAGGGCTGCCCTCCTTCCCTCTTTCCGGTGTTCCCTGAGGCACTGCTTCAATGCCAGCTCTTTTTTCCACCAGGCCTAGGGTGGCTCTGGGATTCCATTACCTGCAGTGAGCACCAAGACCCGGGGGCCCTGAGTGAGCAGGAAGCCACCACCTCATCAGGGTCGATGACTACTTACCCATCTGAAGGCAAGCTTGGGGAGCCCTGCTATCACAGACACCCTCTAAATGGGTTCTGTTGACAACATTTGGTAAGTCCCAAGGACAATTTTCCCCATCGGAGCTCCTTTTATGCAGCTAAAAACTATTTACAAAGATATGACATTGTCTTCCCCTCTTTATACAGTGAGATCAAACTGTCTGAGAAAGCAAGAGTGACACCCTGCCCCGCCGTTATGTTTAAGCCTCACATATGCATCGCAGCGGGGGAAAAAAAAGGACTCTGCATCCTGAGATTTCAAAAAGACATCCTCTCTCACATGAGTCTCAAAATTTTAAAAACAAAAAACAGAAAAAAGCTCTGAGCCCCTTTCACATAAGTTGCCAAGTCCCTAGTGGAAACAACTTTACTTTTGACTTTTGTAACACTGATACCTGCAGGTATGTAACGACCTATGGAGATACGATATCCATGGGGGAGACCGCTGATTTTCCACCAGCAAAAGCGGTGATGAAACCAACAGTAAACTTGTGGGATTTTTTTTTCTTTTAAATACCTGCTATACCCTTTATTCAGGGAATCCTGTTCTTCTGAAGGCTAGACTACTTTGTAAATATTGCAAGTACCAATACTTTCTGAATGCTGAGTTTTCCTTTGGCTTGTCTCTTCCAATCATTAACACATCAAAGGAATCTGAACGCTAGACACATCACTGGATTTACTTACACTGGATTTTCTGCAGACTAGTAGTGTTTCCTATGATGCTGGTGCATAGCTCATCTCAGTAATTTTAGATACTACATTAGACCTACTGGTGAGAAAATGTATTACCTTTTCCACTTCACTTTCATTCCTTCTGATTACATTAAGGAGAAATGTTTCACATTGATATTAGTATTTCTTTAGCTGCTCTTCTTAGTATCCCCTGACGTCCTCTTTTAAACAAAGATAGAGCAGGCTACAGGCTTGGAACGTTCTAGCCACTTTCAGTAGCAAAAATTCAATAGCACTGTTTGTTTTCAATCTACTTATTTTTATAATTACTTTCTAATTATGGCAAGTGATGCTGGTTTTCCATTTAAGGTGGTTTTCAAATAAAGTTGTTTTCTAAAAATATGTTTTTGTTTTTGTTTTGTTTTACGGTACGTGGGCCTCTCACTGTTGTGGCCTCTCCCGTTGTGGAGCACAGGCTCCGGATGCGCAGGCTCAGCAGCCATGGCTCACCGGCCCGGCCGCTCCCCGGCATGTGGGATCTTCCCGGACCGGGGCACGAACCCGTGTCCCCTGCATCGGCAGGCGGACTCTCAACCACTGTGCCACCAGGGAAGCCCTAAAAATATGTATTTTGACTACATTCGCATAATGGGTGTTAGGTTTACAAATGCACAGCACATCTCTAGAAGGATACACAAAAACGGATCCCGTGACTGTTTCTGGGAAGAGGAACTGCGTGGTGGAGAGACAGAGTGGGAAGGAGCAGAATGGTTTTCATTGAATATCCTTTGTCATTTTTGAAGTCTGCACTATGGGAACATATTATCTATTCTACAATGTACACACTGCAGAAAAATCAACCCAGTTCTTTATAAAAAATATAATTTTTAAATGTTAACATAAACATACAAATTATTAAGAAAATAATAGCAGAGGTCATGCGAGGTTTTGGCAAATATGAGGCAGTACAAAAATGACTGAAGCCTGGAAAATGCTACCCTCCGAAGATGTGGGCGTGATGCTGCCTCTCTGAGAACAGCACTGAGAGGTCCTTGAGCCTCCACCCAGAGCAGACACCCTGGGTTTCTTACTCGTGGGAGCCGGCGGCCACGAGCACTGAGATGGAACCACAACGAACACCGCTGACTTCTGAGCTTGGGAAGCCACTCCCAGTGGACTTGTGTCCGGGAAATCATGTGATGCTCAAGCCCCAGGTAACCCAACCAGTCCATCTGGCCCAAGTTCCTTGGAAGCACACGCTCAGTAGTAACCCCTTGCCCCCCCTCTCTCTATGCCGTTATCCTCTGAGGAAGCCCCGTGAGAGAAGCATCGGACCAACAGCCCAGCTGTGGAGCTCGACAGGCAACAACTACCTCTGAAATGCTAAGTTATTTCCATCACTGTGGCTTTCACCCACCTCATCCAGCTGCCCATGGACTACAAAACCTTCCAGCCCATCCGTGCAGCCCACTAGGAGAACACAGTGGCCGCAGAGCCGGTCTACAGCAGCTCGGCACTGATTCCGGCAAATGGTAGGCGTTTGACAAATAAATGGATTAACCCGCCCTGGGGTTAGTTCTGGAGGGGAGAGAGAGTCCCACAGGTTTAGGTAGACAAGTTGACCTTGCAAACGCCCTCCAGCCTGACTCACAGCCAGCGAGCTTACCTACCCGCCCCAGACCCACGGCCGAGCCCTCGCTCACAGAGAGGGCGTGCCCTCCAAGGGCACTCATTTCAGGCGATCTGAATCCGGGGCTGTGTGCTTCCGCCCTCGCCCCGCCCACTCGGTCTCTCAATCATTCAGGAATGATGCGTGGAGGTCTAACCAACGAGGAGAAAGCTATTCTACAGTCCTGCACGCCAGATGCATGGAACAGAAGCAAGCCCTGCAGGTAACAGCACCTGTTGGGCGTCAAGCATGCCCTGAACCTGTTAGGGACTCTTGGGATATGACTCCAAATATCTGGGCAGAACAGCAGCCCGTGAAGAACATGACCTCCAGAGCATCTTGTTGTCTCGTGGTGGCTGTCAACCCACAATTCCCCTCATTTCAGGATAGGAAATGGCACGGGTAACAATCAAAAATCTAAAATGGGTACAGCTCCTTCACCAATCAGAAGAGACCCCTGCTGGCTGCAGAGACAAGCAGGGTCTTAGGGGCTCCCTGCTGGGCCGGGCATTTGCCACCTAGCTGCTGGCCCTTTGTAAGGTCCAGTGAGTTTCCAGAGCAGAGGGCATCTCTGGGGGAGAGAGTTTCCATCCAATATGGAAACATCGTATCTAAAGGACTTAAGACCCCATCAATCATTAGACACATCCTAATTTCAGAGATATTAAAAGGTGAAAGAGAAAATGTGCTTCTTAGAATCTATGTAATATTTTAACATCCGAAACAGATGTAACAATGTGTGCCGGTTGAATAGCACTGGGGCTGGTCCAGGTCTTTCCCCCCTAAATAGCCACATACCAAAGGCCATGGGGAAAGCCCAGTCTTCATTCCAAGCTCTTCCACTGTCCCACCCAGCTCTAGGGGGAAGCAAAGCCAGGCTTCAAAAAGCCTCCTTGAGCGATGACAGTCCTTCTTGCCCATCCTGAATATTCCTCGGTGCCTGACAAGAACTGTACATGTGCTGGAACTAACTACTATATCTCCAGCTGCTGCGAGGCTGACAGAGACCTACAAGGCAGACAGAGGATTTATGGACTCAGCGGATCCATTTAATCAGCATGTGTGACATCCTCCTGGACAGAAGCAGGAAAACTCCTTATGAAGACGTGTCTGCACAGACACTGGAATTGTGTGTGCGGGTGCCCACGTGTGAGCTGTGCGTGCACACACATCTGTGCACACGGCAAGCACGGGTCCATCTGTGCCATGTGTCCATCAGTTTGTTAAAGGTGGTAAAGCCTTCCACATTCATTACTTCCCCTGCCTCCTGCCTTTGGTTTTATTTCTTCTTAAAGTTTGCCTTTCTAGAGTTTGGCTTTGTTCTTGAAATTTGATTTCTTGATTGAAATGAGCTGGATAGGGTGATAGACCTTATTCTGTGCTTTTAATTCTCTTTCTCACTTAGACTATTGCCTCTAGGGCAAATGCTATGTCTTCTTTGCCTTACGCCATCCGCAGAACGCCACTGCCACTGAACAAATAAATAACCAGACTTGTGGAGTCTAAAACTTACAGAACAGGCTCATCTATCACAATTTTGACACCAGAGCACAGAGTCAATTATCACATATTAACTTGCTCTTGTTGGCGTTTCAATGCATTTAGAGAAGATTCACGTCGTCTTCACACTGCCACCCCCCAACCCCAGTCGCTGAAAACTAGCAAAACGGAGGACACTTTACACAAAATTCAGTTTCCCCTAAGACTTTAAAAACTACTGGACAATGCACAACTTATGTCTCTTTATGAAAGATGAAAGCCCTGAATACTCTGTCTCATACTCAGCCTTTGATGCATCCCGAATATAATCTTAGATTGGGAGAAGCATTTTCACATACATTGTCAGATATCATTCTCATTTTAAAGGTGAGCAAACTGACACCCAGAAATGAGAAGTGACTTTTTACCAATGCAGGAGGAAGGAGAGAAGAAAGGGAGGGAGGGGAAAAAGGACAATTAAAGCAGAGTTGAAAGTAGAACTTAAGGCCAGGACCCTTCCCAGGCGTTCATGAAACTACTTTTCCAGCAATTAATTAATTCCTCAGCCCCATGTAGTAACAGCAGTGGGGAAAGAAACTGATAGTTTTAATACTAATAGTACTGATGGTGGTAAAAGGAGTGTTAGTGAAGTAGTAGTAGTAATAGTGGTAACGGTGATAACATTACTGTCTTATCTTTATACACCAGGGAATTTTCCAGGGCACTTTCATATACAGGGTTTCATTCATTCTTCAAAACAACCTTCTGTGATAGTTACCACAGGCGCCATCATATGACGAGGAAGCCAGGACTCTGTTTCCAATTACCCAGCATAGGGGACTATCTCCTGCCTTCTGACAGCAGGTCCTATCCTGGGTCCCTTGGTAGCATGGTCTCACCCTGCCTCCCTGTCCAAGCAGCTAGCCGACCCCACCCTGCACACCCAGCTGTTGAAAGTAGAACTTAAGGCCAGGACCCTTCTGTATGTGGAGCAAATTGGGAGAGGGGAAGCTACCCAGGTGCAGAGGAGAGGTAAGCTTCAGTGATGGTCCTTTCTAGGGTGGCCTGAACTGGGCTAGTTCCAAGAGAGGATTCAGGCTGGGGGTAAGGAAGGTGCAGATTCTGTCTCCTGGCCTCTGGCCAATGGTGCCTCCCTGGATGTTTCATTTTGCCTTCAGGCACCGTTTGTCACCTCCTGGTTTATCTCCACTTACTCACAGAAAGAAGTCTCTCCTTTTGATTTTTCCATCATCTACCTGACTGGGGCCTCCAGACCTGGGAGGTTATCCCCAGGGGCTTCAAGGTGGGCAGATCATAATGAGATCCACTGCCTGCAACTCTGCAACTCTACCTTTGGAAAACACAGTCCCCTACAATAGGTGCAAGGGCTCTTTGGCCATGTCTACCCAGTGGACACTGGCTTTATGGTGGCAAGCTGTGTAGAACACTGGTTAGAGCACTTGGCTGGAAATGCACACATGCATGAGCTCACACACACACACACACACACACATACACACACAGCGTGTATGTGTAAATCTTGGTGGGACAGTGCATGCCAATGAATTTTGGGCCTAAATTTCATCAGCTTGCTTTGAGTCTCATTCCAGATGCTCTCTTTTTGGGTTGCAGTTTTCACATCTGTGAGATGATAAGGGCAACAGGCAGAGAGAGAAGCATCTTACCACCTGCCGTCCTAAGTCATGGAATTCAGGAATAAAGTGAGAGCATGGGTTTTAAAGAAAACCATCTATCCCCATCACTTCTGCAACTAATGCATATTACTTGAGTGATAATAAAGAGTAAAACACATACAGAGAAATGTTCTGGAAAGTATGGAAACAGCATCCAAATGGGGCAGTATTACCTTATGCAGAAATGACCATCCACACCCGAAACCCTGGGCTCTGGGGGTGTGGATTTGCAACCCAAATAAGCACAAATCACACAGCCCCTCCTGATGCTAGAGGCTCCTAGCCTTCCTGGGGAAGTGACGGGGATGGGGCTGTTACTACCAGACCTGCAGGTCAAATGTTCTTTCGGAAATATAAAGGGAGAAAGGGACGGTAAGACAGACCCTGGGAAGTGGGGGGTAGGAGAGAGAGAAGTGGAGCTGTCAGCATCCTTGATGTTAAATAAAACCTACCAAGACTCAGTTGAGAATTTTAGCAGAATCCAAATGTGCTATATAAAAAAAAAAAAAAAAAAAGGCACGGCTCCCATCTCTAAGGTTCACAGCTAAGCTGGCTTAGAATCACACATGCCAAGGTTAAAAATAAAAAGCAGCCATCCCTGAATGACACAGGCTCCGAGAAGGAAGCCTGAGGTATGGTGTTTGGTGGCAGAGCACAGAAGAGGGAGTGCAGGGGCTGGGTGCAGGGAATAGGTGTTTAGTGGAGGGCTCAATAAAAGCCAATGCTCACAATTTTGCTATTTTGCACTTAAAAGGCACTTCACTTTGGCAAAGGGTTTCATAATGATCTTTAGATTTTCCATCGAGGAAACCCTGCCGTGCATTAGAGTATGGCCATGGCTGACCCACATCGTGCTCTGCTGTTAGATGTGTCTGCCTCTCTCAACCCACGGTCTGGCTCAGACGCTGTCCTCAAATACTTCGTACACCCAGATGGGATGCCTGGGGGGTCACAGCTTGGAAAGCACCAGACCTGCCATTCTGTGCCACCCTCCCTATTCCACAGAGCCAGCATAAAGGTGCTGGGGCCACCCACAGACCAGCTGTGCCCTTGCTGCACTCCACTGGAGATGGACTGTGTGTCTGCTTCCTGAGGAAGGGGCATGTCCCACCCCTGGTCCCATAAGCCATGACCACTGCAGGCCAGGGCTCCCTGGCAAAGGGGATAAGTTGGCCCTGTTGCCCCGATCCTTACAAATCCAGGGTCCTTATTATGAGCCCAGTGGGGTCCTCCTTCTAATGAAATTGTCCTTTATCCAATATGCTTATGACTTTCTACTCCCTAGAGGGTTTACTTCAATAAAATTTTTAAAGAATAGCCTCAGCTACTGTGTCAGCTACCATGTTACCCCTCCCCAGTTCCATTACTAGGCAGACATTTCTAGCAAGTCTTCAAGGGGTCAGGCAAATGGTGAGAAATTTGTGACCCAGGTTTTATGGGGACCACATACATTACACCACCCCCAGGGATGCCCTGCTCAGCCCACACATGGGCCAGTCCTACACTTCAGCACCATACAGGGCTTGGGAGGGAAATGGGCAGTGAACAGTGGAGGCTACTACCTTCCAGAAGTTTCAGGCTATTCCCAGACACCGCCAGCTTGGGTGACTGTCATCCCTGGCAGTGCAGTGGGAGTCTGCCTATGACTGGTTGCCCCTATGACCCTAGCCAGCCTTCATCTGAGGTGCCTACAAGTATTCCAAATTCCACACCCTGGCTGCTGGTTTAGAAGCATCGCCCAGTGCGAAGTGTCTCTTTGACACTTTTAGAGCGCTTAGAAAGGCCCTGAGAGGCACACAGGGCAGGGACTTTTCCTGATCCTTGTGATGGACCAGAAAATCAAGGCTCAATGAATTTTAGGAATTTGCTCAAGCTAAGTGCAGAGCCAAGACTCACATCCAGGGTCCTTTCCACTATTCAAAAACACTAATTCAGGGTCAGAGTGACTGGGAGTCTCAGGCCAGATACAGCAGAAAATACCTGGAGCTCAGATTGAGACTCCGGAAGGGACCTTTGCCAGGCCCACACCTCAGGGGATGCCCTCTCCTTCGGCCTGAACTCCGGGGACCTCGCCCAAGCGCAGAGCCCTGCCGCGAGGGGGCCCTCTTCGGACTTTCCCTTCTCTGGGTCCGTCAAATGCTAGGAAAGATCTGGCGAGACTCAGGACAGGGCTGTGTTCAGGCAGCACCTGTCCCGGCTGCCCCTTCCCTGCGCACTCGGCTTTACCCCAGACGCTGGACACGGAGCCAGCCCTCCAACTCGCCCTGAGGTCAGGCCAGAGATCTCGCTTCCCTTCCGGCGATTCCAGAGACAACTGTCCTTCGCCGTTCAAGAAACCGGGGCCCGTCTGCACAATCACTGGGAAGTTCTGTATAAATCCTTCTGCTAGAGTTCCCCCACCCCCTCACGTGTCAACCGGAGCCCACTCAGCGAGCCGGGTTAAGGGGAAGCGAAAGCGCAGGAGACGGCTCAGAGGACGGAGCCGATTGGAGCCGGGGCGCGCTGAGTGGGGCTCCCCTCCTTACCTGTACCAGTCCAGCCCGCGGCCGTAGTTCCTGTCGAAGAAGTGGGGCTCGGTGCCCAAGGCCCGCACATCCGGGTGCACGCGGATAAACTCCAGCACGGCGCGGGTGCCCCCCTTCTTCACGCCCACAATGAGGGCTTGGGGCAGCCGCTTGGTACCCAGCTTTGGCGAGCCGGAGTGGTTGGAACCGGAGAGGCGAAGGGCGGGCGCGGCAGCGGCGGGCGCGCTGGGAGCGCTGGGCTCGCTGGGCGTCGGGCCCGGCAGATCGCAGGGCCGGGACTTCTGGAGAAGTTTCTGGCCGCCCGCGCTGGGGCCGCGGAGGCAGCGAGGCGCGCCGAGGAGGCGGCTCTGGCCGAGGTCGTCGCAGCAGCACAGGAGGCTGTAACACAGGTAAGTGCAGGAGAGCGAGAGCGTGAAGGCGAAGAGCAGCCTGCGCGCCCTCCGCGGCTGAGGTGGCCCCGCACGGCCCAGGACCCTATAGGCCATGGCTCCATGGGCCCGCTCCGGGGGTCATGGTTTCCGAGGGGGCGCCGGCGGCGGAGCGGCTGGGGCCCTGCGGCCGCCTAGAG